>NC_134592.1:55413500-55735500 GCF_037038515.1 Microtus pennsylvanicus | reverse complement strand
TATCTATATCTATTTGTCTTTCTCTATGTATAGTATACACACACCCTGAGTCTTGTTATTACATATACATGTGTGTATGTGTATACACATATTTTATATACCCTTAGTCCTATTAGGTGTTCTTTTAAAATATGAATAAATATGCAGTTTTAATTTATGTGTACTAAATATGTAAATAAAATTAATACTTACTGTCATAAAATACAGCTTTCTATCTTTAACTTTCCTTAGGAGACAACATATAGAGTGTTCCAAAACAAAAAACTACAATGTCCCAATCAGAAACTGCAAGGATACTGTTTAACAAATGGAAGTTTTGTTTTTGGGGTTTTTTTTTTGGATTTTTCGAGACAGGGTTTCTCCGTAGCTTTTTTGGTTCCTGTCCTGGAACTAGCTCTTGTAGACCAGGCTGGCCTTGAACTCACAGAGATCCGCCTGCCTCTGCCTCCGGAGTGCTGGGATTAAAGGCGTGCACCACCACCGCCTGGCCAAATGGAAGGTTTTAAACCAAGCAAAACATAAATACTAAGTAAAAGGGGAGAACAAGTCCATCTTAATACCTCACATGTACCTGAAGTATCAGATTTATTCTATTCTTCTCTCATTTCTAAGCTTCTCCCTCCTACTATAAGCTGATATACTTCTATTATTTAGAAATGATGTATTTCTATTATTTAATGATAAAGTAAATAATGTCACCTTCCACTCTCCTACAGCTTTTGACAGCACAAAAATTAAAAACAAAATATAGAGACTGTACACACCATGCCTAAAGTCTTGTGTTCAATTCCTAATAAAAACAACAACAAAACTGACAGGCAGCAGGCATGTCGGCACACGCCGATGCTCTGAGCACTTGAAAGAGGAACCAAGAGCTTAAGGTCACCCTCAGCTATGAAGCCAGATCAAAACTAGCCTGGATTACATGAGATCCTGTCTCAAGAAATCAGAACAAACAAAAGACTTAAATATTTATTAGCAATGCTTTACATAAAGTAATTCCTAAGTGTTTTTGTACATTATTTCTTTCTAGTATTGATGTAAAAATTATTCTCAATTTAGATACTCTAGGCCAAAGTATCTCTAACCTAGATTTGATTTAAGTCCAACATTCTTTTCATTTAACTCCTAACTTAATTATTGTAGATATTTGTTTTTGGTATTTTCCGTACAGGAGGTTAAACACAAGGCCTTGCAATCACTGCACTACACTCCAACCCTATCCTATGGCTATTTTGTTTTGATTTTGGAGAGAGGGTTTCTTAAAGCCCAGGCTGGCCTTGTTTATACCTTCAGAATGCTGAAATTATAGGTGTGGACCAACATGCACTCTATTCAATTTTAAGTTTTTATTAAGATCTTTTAACATTTATAAGAAAACAAAATAGGAGAAAAAATATTCTTTTCTTGATATGTTACTGAATTTTGAAATACTTTCTTAATTCAAATCTGAAACAAAAACACTGACTGGTCTGAAAACTGATAAGCTATATAAAAGTTTATAAATTTGATTTTTTCAATTATATGAGTATAATTTCTAAGCTATATAGTTTTAGTAGTTACTATGAAAATGTTAAGAATGAATTGGATTAAATTATCTTTTTATTTCCCTAAATTTTAATATGACTCAACAGTTTAAAAACAAACAAACAAACCCAAACAATTTGCCTATTGCCTAAAAAACTGATTGGTGGATAGAAAATATCAGTTTTGTTTTCTTTATAAAGAATTTTTTAAAAAGATTCATGCTATTTCATATGTGCGAGTGTTTTGCTTGTATGTATATACACATACCACATGCATGCCTGGTGCAGAGGTTAGAAGAGGATGCTGGATCCTCCAGAAATAAAGTTACAGACAATTGTTAGCCACTATGTGGGTGCCAGGCACAGAATGTGGAGTCTTTGCAAGAACACTCCGAACCACTGAATCAACTCTTCAGCTCCCAGTGTTTTGAATTTTCTCAATTATGTGCATTGTGTATGCTTGTGTGTAGGTGAGCACAATGCCCAGCGAGGCCTGAACAGGGCACTGGACTCACTGGAGCGGAGTCACGGCTATGGGGTGCCTACCGGGGTGTTAGGAACTGAATTTGGATCCTCTGAAAGAGCAGGATACATTCTTAGCCGTTGAGCCACCTCTCTAGCATGGTAGATAGAATTTAATAAGAAAAAGAATACAGACAATTTTTTTCTCTTTTTGGTTTTTTTCAAGACACACTCTCACTATGTAGCTTTGGCCATCCTGAAATTTACTCTGTAGACCAAGCTGGCCTTGAACTCACAGACATCCACCTGCTTCTGCCTCCCAAGTGCTGGGATTAAAGGCGCGTGCCGCTATTGCCTGAGACTAAAATTCTTGATCAGAAGAACTAATGTTTGGGGGAGAGGGGAGGAAAACTTCTCTTCTCCTTACCGTTTGTCCCAGGAATTCATTCCCAATATACTAAGAAGCAATCTGCAGTAATAGAATGCTGACTGAGGCTTCTGAGGTGTTGGCTCATCTTGTTCTGAGGCTTTCATGTTTAAATCATTAAAGTGCTTCTCCACAAACTCCTTTTCTTCTGTGTATTGCTTAAGGATAGCATTAATGACATCGTTCTCCTGTTTTTCAGAAATGCACACAGGTTGTGGAGCAGGAACATTGAGGGAGACCCCAGTTCTCTGCAAGCATTCAGGACTTGTAGTGCCTAAATACTGCAGGAGCTCGTCAAGAGCATCTTCCTCCTCCCTTATTGTAGACCAAGTTGGTACAGTTTCTCTAAATCTTCTAAGCTGGAGAGAAAGATCATCTTTTACTGTCATGTTTTCTAAGCATTCATTAGATGTAGGAGGCTCTTCTGGTTTCTCTTGGTGAGACATTGAAAGTATGAAAGATGTAGGTTCAGACAAACCACTCACAATGGGTGGCCCATACAGAATGGCAGAATCCCATGAGTACTTTCCAGAGAGGTCACGCACTATGATTCTAACGTTTGAGTTGGCTGACACAAGGCCAGCAGCTAGCCCTCCTCCAGGCATACTCTCTTCTGCTCTTATCTGGATACAAGACACCAAGGTTGTATTATTCAGCACAAAGAACTGAATGTTCGGACTTTCAAACAGCTCAGGAGAAAGTTCAGTACTCTCACTGTAATGATTGTCATGGTTTTCACAGACCTGACTGGTCAGCATGGCAGGACCACCACTCATTGGGTAATGGCCCAAGTGATTCACCAGATGGGTAATAACAGTACGGGCTGCTATTGAGATCAATCCTTGTTGCATTTGAGTTTTCACTGAAAAAAAAAAAAGGAAAAAAATCACAAATGAATAGAAATAATACTGCTTCCCAGGAATCATAAAACATATTAGAAAAGAAATGAGGACTTTAACACATTGCTAACATCACAACCAAATATCTGAATAAACATTAATGCATACCATCTAGCTTTCTTATTATAGGAATAATGGCAAAGAGTAGAGGAAACTTTACTGATGAAGTAGTTTAATTTATTTTATAAGGAAGCCCTTTTGAAACTGTTGCTAATGGATGCACAATTTAAACAAAAGCTTTTAAATGTAGATCACCTTTGAAGATCAAAAGTATCAGAAATCAATTTCCTGAAATACACTAAGCATGCAAATTAAAAAGCCAATGAAATCTATCTGATATGTTTATCTCATGAAGACATTCCAAATTTAGAGCCATAGTCTGCAGCATCTTTAAATGTCATTTCATTCTGGGTTTTACTGATGATAAAAAGTACGTCAGAGAAAAGTGGTATTTAAATAGGGAAACAGTAAATCCTTATATATGATAAGGAAACTTTAAAGGCCAAACTCCAAATATAAGCTGTGGGGGCTAGAGGAATGAGTCATTGGTTAAGAGTACTTGCTGCTCTCTCAGAGGACCCAGGTTTGGTTCCTAGCACCCAAATCAGGAGGCTCACAACTGCCTGAAAGTTTGGCCCAAAGTGACACAATCTGCCTCTTGCTTCCATGGGCACTGTACTTATGTGCATATATCCTATAAGAGACATTTATACACTAAATGTATTAAAAACTAAACCTAAAAAAATATAGGCAGAGGTATAGTTCAGTTGTAGAAAATTTGCCTAACAACAGCGAGACCCTAAGACTGATCTCCAGGGCTTTATAAAAAATATAAACAAATAAAAGCAAAATAAAAAATTCAAAGCTGATAATAGGTCTACTTGTTCAGATGTTACAGCATTTTAAGTAAGTTTTGTGGATTAATATGCTCTAGTCTAGAAGCATGTGAAAAGCATTTTTCATTCCCTATTCACATTAGGAAACCAGCTGAGCATATTCGTGAGTATGAATATGAAAGAGCAAGATAAGAAAAATAGACAACGCAGTAGTTTTAGAGGCCTGGAAAAGCAAGATGTCTGACTTACATTAGGACCTGAAGGAGGACAGAGGAAGAAAATATGGGGAGGGAGGGTGGTTTGAATGAGATGACCCCATAGATCTTGGGCATCTGCATACTTTGTCTATATCCAGTTGGAGGCTATTTGGAGGATTACGACTTGTGGCCTTGCTAGAGGAAATATGCTACTGTAGATGAGATTCCAAATGCCATTTCAAGTGAGCTCCCGGCTGCAGCTGCTGCACCCTGCCTGCCTGCCACCATGTTCCCTGCCATAATTGTGATGGTCCCCAATCCTGAAATCAAAAGTTCAGATAACCCCCTTCCTTCTGGTCATGGCATTTTATTACAGCAACAGCAACAGACCTAAGACAGAAGATGAAGACAAAAGCCACAGAAAGAGGTAGGGTACAAAGCCAACTACTAAAATGTTGGGCCATGATATATACAGACAAGTGCTTTGTCATTTTCCAGGGAAACATGGGAGATGTACAAAACTAAGTAAATAAGTTCCAAGATGTATATGGGTTTATGGCTAGGTGGAGTTCCCTAGAGGGTGGGCTGGGTAGGTAGCTCTTAGAAGGCAGACGGTCACCCAGCTGTGAGTGCCAATGGAGTAATAAACTTGATACTGAGGGACCTGTCCCAAAACAAAGCTGCTGCTGCAGTTCTAAGGTGGGATGATGGAGAGGCCTGTATTGGAGCGGTGTTAGGAAGACTGGGAGGAGACTGTTGCTGGTAAGGATGCATTAGATTTCATGCCAGAAGAGGATGCTGTGTCATGAGGGGTGGGGAGGAGTTGGTGCTCTTGCCTCTACTAAGATTTAGACAGGAATCCCATTATCCTGTAAGAACAGCCCAGGCTTACATGTAAAGATGAATTAAAAACTCTTATGTACAAGGCTCAAAATAATAAATACAATATAAACTATACAATTTTGATAGCATTATAAGGGTACAACTTTTAAACATTTCTCTTTTGAACTTGCTTATAAATAAACCCCAAGAATGGTTCAGCTCATTCTGTAGAACATAAACCTCAAGCCTGGGCATTAGTCTCCCCTACACATCCTCTGCCCAAAGAAGGAGACAGAGAATTTAGTTGAAAAGAGCTTGTGGAACAGGACAAGGAGGTGCACGGATGTAATCTTGCACTTGGGCAGGCTGAGTATCAGGGGGAAGTCAAGGCTGGCCTGAATACATAGTAAGACCCAGCTCAAAAATCACGAAAATTAAAAAAAAAAAAGACTTATTCACTTAAATACTCATCAAATGCTTTAAGTAGAATACAAAACCAGCAAGCCATAAAACTGCTATAATCTACTATAATTATTAACACTGAAAATACTTAAAGGATAAATTTCAAATTTAAATATGAGCAAAATCATTTTTTCTCATAAGTTGCTTTGCTAAATTCAGGATATATGTATATATATGAAAAGGCCAAAATCTTTTAACTTGTTAATTGGGTATTAGATTTATTATTGTTTTTGAGCAATAAACTAAAGAAATATCTCTCTCATACTTACCTGCTAATATAGAAAGAAGACAAAAATTCTCTAATTTAAAAATTAAAATAAAAATTTAAAATAACCAGTCTGGTGAGAAAATGCAAAATGGAGATACCAATGCTTCTAAGGCTCTGTAAAACCAGCATTCATTAAATAAACCCAGCTAGTCAGGGTTATCTGTTCAGATCGTCACATTAAACAAGCCCTACATCATTTGCGGCAAACCCATAATTACAGATTATTATAGCATACAAAAGCAGCAAGCCATAAAAAGCTGCTGCAATTCACTGTGCTGTAAAAGACATGCAGAGGAAGTTAATTTTGGCAAATGCTTTAAATATTAGCTTTGTATAATATGTATAGGTGAAACTATAATTAGGGAGGAATGGATCTTTGGAGCTTTCTTTCACTCTGGCCCAGCAAATGATGACTTTTTTTTTTCTAATAAAATACTGCCGTTTGACAAAAAGCCAAATTCACTACCTTCCCTTGTTCTGTGGTAAATTTAATAATTATAACCACTCTTGCCAATAGTTTTCAAATCACTTTTCAATCCAATACTGAGCTGATTATGGGCACTCTATGTTTAGAATTCATTGGCCAAAAAAGTACTTGAAGACAATGCAGCATGTCTTAGACAAGGACACAATGATCAGTCAACTCTGCCTTTAAAAAAAGCCTCAAAAAAATCCCTACAAAGCACCTCACCCCAAACCAAGCAAACCCGCTGCATGTAGTCCAGAGTCCAGAGACTTGAGTAAAGCAGTATCACTTGTTGATACATCAGGCAGGTCCTCGATTCTGAACTGACAAAAGCACAAAAGGGAGCAGCATGACAGACAACAAAAGGATGGAGTGTTTGCTATCAGCATTAAGCTCACCTTTAAATATCTTTTCCTCTACTTATTGTACTCTATAGTAAATTTTATATAAAATACATTAAAACTTTTTTGGGGGTGGAGTGAGATGGCTGAGCAGACAAAAACAATTGCTACCAGGCCTGATGACTTGAGTTCCATCCCGAGACCCCACACAAGAGAAAGCACAGAACTGACTCCAACAAGTTGTCCTCTGACATCCAACACATGTGTGCATATGGACTCTACATATTTTTAAAAGTAATAAAAACCCTTTCTATAAGCAAATTTTGTTTATTATTGTCTAAAATATACTGTCTTAGAATGTTACCGTTAAATATAAAGAACAATCATCTTTTTCTATAATATTGAGTAAAATAAACACTGTACTCTGTGATACCTAAAGAGAAAGATTTTCATTACTATCAATTATTGTCTAAGTTTTTTTTTCCTATTACACTACCCAGAATGTTTTTCAGAGCTAAGTAATAACAAATTTTTATGTTCCTATTATTTTATGTACTTGTGCTCTAGATAATTACTAGCAACTTATTCAATTAGGTTCAACTCAAAGCCGGTTTGATCAATTTCCTTGACTTCCAAAAAAATTTTATTTATTAATTTAAAACCATTTTTTTTAAATTTTACATACCAATTCCGGCTCCCCCACCTCCCCACCCCATCCCCCATCAAAGCATAAGGCCTCCCATGTGGAGTCAACAAAGTCTGTCCACAACACTTGAGGCAGGACCAAGGCCCTCCCCGCTGTATCTAGGCTGAGCAAGGTATCCCTCCACAGGAAATGGGCTTCAAATAGCCAGTTCATATACACTAGGGAATGTTATTTAATCTTGTCTTCTAAACTTCCAAAGAATCTGGTTAAGTTTCTACAGCTTGTATGATCAACTGCTATTTCAATGGGGTTTTGCTTGTTTGTTTGTTTTGTTTTCATTTAATTTTTATTTTATTTTAACAGAGGAGAAAACAAAACAAAACAAAAACCCAGAGTAGTTTCTTGACGTGAAGTACATGTAGGTAAGCATTAGTGGACTTCATGTATATGCACCAGACTAGAAGCAGTTGTTAAACAGACAATCTAGAAGAGGAAACAAGTACTTCACTATATCTTTTTCCCTGTTGTTCAGAGTCAAACCAGCTTTTAAAGCATTTGTTGCAGGAAATATAAAGCACTCTGCCAATAAGAAGACGTATTTGTTAGTGTACTAGAATACCTAGTGATGCAGCAAATTATCCTCTTCAGATACTTTTTAAATGTGGCAAAACCCAACTTTAATATAGTAAGTGGAGTCCTGGAAGTTGAGACATAATTAAATAGATAAAAATGTTACTGCAGGGTTAGTGTAGAGATTACAATGATCTTGAAGGTTTTACTGCGTGATCTGAACTTACTCTGGTTCCAGCTATACCCTGATGCACCTCACTCAGCCGTTAGCCATTCCAGTTAACAATCATGGTAGTCGCTTATGATTCCAAGCACCATGATCTCTTTAAGAACAGAAATACTTCCCCATGCAGGCTTGATTCTAATTCTAGTTTATTTAAAACATTAGTAAAACTGCTGGGTTTTCAAAGGTTGTTACAATGTAAAAGAAAATGTCACCATACTTTTTTCTTATTTCTCTTTATTCATCAAAAATAAAGCTCCAATTTCCTTGACTTTTAATTTTATAACTTCAATTCTATGTATGTCATCAATCTATTATTAGGGTCAAGTCTTAACTCTTTTTAATCATTTGCAACTTTTTTTTTCTTTTTATGTTGGAAAAACCAAACTCTTCCTTCATAGACTACTCTTTAACCATAATTCCTAGTCCAATTGTGTGATTTTTAAAGATTTATTTATTCATGTATTTTATGCATGAGTGCTCTGTCTTCATACACACCAGAAGAAAAAATATGATGCCATGACAGATGGTGTGAGCCATCATGTGACTGCTGGGAACTGAACTCAGGACCTCTGGAAGTGCATCCATCTAATTGTATTTGAGGTGCCCTTGAAAAAAGCCCTGGAAAGGTGACTGGCTAGATCTCTAGGCTCCACTCTAGTGAAGCTTTATTTTAAAAAGTTTTACAAATTGGGCTTCTTTATAAAACTTTCTTGAAGAAATTCTACTCCCTAAAACATCACTGTATGAGCTGCTGGCATAGTAGACCAACTCTCAGTGACTTGCAACCATGGGTGCAGATGACTCACAGGTAATGATTACTGCAGCCTTGGAAAGCCCAGCAATCTTAGAAGATAAACCATCAACATCTCTCAAGGGAACTGGGGTATCCATAGTCTAATGGGGGCTAAACTGAGAACCACTATTTATTTTCTTATACCATCCACATCTACTTTCTCCCTAGCTGTTGGTTACTCCTGGAAGCAGTTCTTCACCAAACTTGGGTTCCAGATGTAAACAGCAAACCAATATTCTGATATTCATAGTTCCTTTGCCTGATTAGACTCACCTCACTAACTGATGACTAGTTCAACCAAAAGTTGTTGATAGTTTCTTTTTCATTGGGTTCTTCATAACTCTTACCAATTCCTTTAATTCACTCTCATTTTTCTTTCCTTTCTAGTATCAAATAAGGGCAAATCCTAGCACTAATGAGTCCCAGTATACTTGCTCATGGACTTTATTATTTAAATAGTACTCTACTCACTTATTTTGAGTAAATTCAATATCCCTCAGTATCAATGGACTCAATTCACCAATAAAAAGACACAGGCTAACAGAATAGATATGAAAACTGTATTAATCATTCTGCTATACACAAGAAACGCATCTCAACATCAAAGACAGACATTATCTCAGAGTAAAGGGTTGGTAAAGTATTTTCCAATCAAATGGACCTAAGAAGCAAGTTAGTGTAGCTGTCCTAATATCTAACAAAATAGACCTCAAGCCTAATTTAATCAAAAGAGATGGAAAAGGGCATTTTATACTCAAAGAAAATTCACCAAGCTGATGTCTCAATTCTGAACATTTATGCCCCAAATTTAAGGGCACCCACATTTGTAAAAGAAACATTACTAAAGCTTAAATCACATATAGAACCTCACACAGTAATAGTGGAGGATGTCAATACTTAACTCTCAGTAATAAACAGGTCATCTAGACAGAAACTAAACAGAGAAATAACAGAACTAATAGATATTATAACATAAAAGAATGTACTTTCTCAGCACCTCATGGAACCTTCTCCAAAATTAACCACATATGTGGCCACAAGGCAAGTCCCAAAATATAGAAAACCATTGAAAAAAATCCCTTGTACCTCATCGGACCAGGACAGATTAAAGTTGGATTTCAACAGAAACAACAGGAAGCCTACAAACTCATGGTAACTGAACTCTCTACTTAGTTATCACTTATTTTAAGGAAATTCAACTCACTTCCTCCTTAAGAACCTGCTTCACATGATGGAAGGAGAGTTGACTCCCGTAAGTTGTCCCCTGTGCATATATACATATACAAATCAAATATAAAAATTTTAACAATCTCTGAGTGCTGAACTCACTATATACTAAGGATTGAGCAAAGGATTTGCATATATAATCTCAATACTCAAAACAATTCATGCTGGAACTAATATTATTACCTGCATTTATAAATGAGGAACTAAAATGTCTCAGGGACTGAGAGTCACTACAAATCCTGTCAGACTTCAAAATTTTCTTATTCTTCAAAAATACTATGAAATCTACAATAAAATATTCCTTAGTGTAAGTCAGCCAGAATATAAAGGGAATATTATCATATGAAATATTAGTTAGTAATTGTACATATGAAGTTATTTCTTAAACTGAAAAACTGAAAGGTAACTACATGGTTAGGCAAACAGCTATAACCAGAAACCTATTAATGAAAATAGGCCTCAAAGCATATCTTGTCAGAACCCAAGCAATAACACTGTCTTGAGGAAAACTAACTCACAGTACCTTCTGTTACAGGTTGGAGTTTAGAAGACCGTTCTGAATCAGGAGAGTGTAGAGGTTCAGGCTCTTTTAGACTTTCCAAATGCATAAAAGGATCATAATCTACAGACGCCAAATCAGAAAGGCTTATTGGAAAATACTTTGGATTGCTAAAACATTGTGCTCCATATACACACCCATGTAATACCTAAGGGAAGAGAAAATATGAAAACAAAACAAAGTAACCAGCAACATAAAAGCTTGGCAAAAACTTGAATATTTTAAATCTTATCTCTTCAATGAAAATAATATTTAGCAACTCTTAAAAAGATGCATGAAACTCAATCAGTGATTCTCATATTCAACACAATCTAACCCCTCTCAAACTTCTGTGATGGAACAAGGCTGTCTTGTAAGAAGTACTCATAAATTACCTTAAGGTTCTATAAGCAAAGTCTATATATTTTAGAAAATATTTAGTTTTAAATAATAAAATGTTATAGTTAGAAATATTATTCAATACTGAATAGTGTTTCTGAAGTTTTAAAAACATTTGGTTATCAAAAATAATAAAACAAGCAAAAATTTACCTTATAAATGCAGTTGAGGACAGATTTCTCTGTCTTATCATTTTCTGCTCCTGTAGCATGGAGTGGCTGGAGTAGTGTCTTTAAAGGTAAGGCCATGATCCAGTCCAGAAGGCAAAGAAGTAATGATACAACCAACTGTACCAACAATAAAACGAGTATCAATGTAAACTTGTTAGAGAAGGGTTTCTCCACCACCACCCCCACCCTGTGAGAAAGGATCTCATGTAGCTAAAGATATAGGAGATGATGGTTTAATATTGATAATCAACTTGACAGGATCTAGAATCACCTAGGAGACAAACTGTTATATGTCTATGAGTTTCTAAAGTGAATTGAGAGATTCTGTCTCAAAATAATAATAAGGTGGAGAACAATTAAGGGAAGACATCAAACATCGACCTCTGGCTTCAATATACATATGCACACATGTGTGCACAAGCATACACATACATACACACATACACACAGGAAAGTTGGGGAGATAAGATGGATGGGTACAACCTTAAATGTGGGTAGCACTTTGATATGCACCATGGTGCAAGACAGAATAAAAAAATGAAAGACAGCAGGGTGTTAGTATTCTCCGCTTTCTGCTCCCTGACTACACACAGTCCGACTAGTTGTCTCACAGTCTTTCTTTAAGTTTGATTTGTCAAGTATTTTATTGAGGACAGAAGAAAAACACCTGACACATTAGCCATGGATGACCCTGAACTCCTATCTTCCTGTTTTCACTTCCCAAGTGCTGAGACTACAAACCTGTGCCAACATACCAGGTTTGTGCAGTGCTGGGGATTGAAGTCAGGGCTTTGTCAATGCTAAGCAAGCATGTTACCAAGTGAGCCTTATCTCCAGATTGCCAATAAGACATTATTAGTAAGCAATAAATCACTTTATTTTCTTGGGTTTCTAGAATTTATTACGGGAACCATAATTCATCCTAAATTCAATTATGAACACTGATACTGATAAACAATTAGTTAATTTTAACAGTAATATACATTGAGGCTGAGAGTACAGCCAGGGGACAGAACATCCTGAGCTTGACAAAAAAAGAATAAGGAAAACATAACTGCATTCAAGTAACTAAACAAAGTTCATATATTAAAATCAATATTTTTTCATTTTTTCTATTTATTTATTTTTCTATGTGTATGTGGAAGCATATGTGCCAATAAGCTTGTGGAAGTCAGAGGACAACTTGTGGGAGTTAGTTTTCTCCTTCTATCATGCAGATTCCAGAAACTAAGCTTAGGTCATAACCTTGGTAAGAAGCACACTTACACACTGAACCATCTCATATCCCCAACTTTCCTGTGTGTATATGTATATGGAGGCCAGAGGTCCATGTTTGTTGTCTTTCTCAATTGTTCTCCATCCTATTATTTGAGACAGAATCAATCTCTCCCTGCACTG
Organism: Microtus pennsylvanicus; assembly: GCF_037038515.1. Taxonomy (NCBI): domain Eukaryota; kingdom Metazoa; phylum Chordata; class Mammalia; order Rodentia; family Cricetidae; genus Microtus; species Microtus pennsylvanicus. The sequence goes on along the minus strand of NC_134592.1, from coordinate 55,722,827 downwards.
AGTGCTCACAGATGCAGCTAGACTAGCTGGATAACAAGCACAGGTAGCCCCTGCTTCTGCTTCCCTAGCACTGGGACTGCTGGCGTGTACCCTCATGCCTGGCTCTTTATGTGGTGATGGGGATCTGAAGTGGGGTCTTTATGCTTGCACATCAACACTCTACAGTCTAAGCCATCTCCCTAGCTCCCTCCATTTTCCTTTCCTTTTGTAATACTTCATTGAGTATCCTGCCAGAAAGCATTTCCTCCTTTTATTAAATAAAACCTTTCAGTTTAAAAATAATAGATACCATAAACACAATACTTTTAGTCTAATACCGGGATTAGTTTTTGTGTTAGATTAAAAATCATAATTAATGCTAAATAAATAATAGTGTTATAAAAGTGGCAATCAGTCAGCAACTAGGATCTGTTCATCATTAAAGATAAACTCTCTAAGTCAAGGTTTAATCCCGTTTTAACCTCACAAAACCAAAACATTCCATACGATCGTAAGATAGAAATTATCTATGGTGATTTGAGTAAGACTAGCTCCCGAGAGCTCATATGAAGACTCTGTCCCCAGACAGTGGAACTGTATGGGAAAGATTAAGGGTGCAACCTTGTTGGAGGAGCTGCGTCACCACATGCCATTTATCAGAAAAATACATGTTCTACTAAACCAACAACTGTTGAAAAACCAGCCCATAAAAAAAAAAAAAACCTTTAAGATGTAATAGTATATTTACAGAGAGAACACAGGTTTGGGCTTTTCATTTGTTATAGAGGACATTACTGAGCTAGCTAGTGAAATCTAAGTAAGATTTATAGATTACATTACAATTAACAAATCAATGTTATCACCTAAATGTTGGTAGCTGTACTGCGTTTCTAAAGGAGAACTGCTTGCATTTAGGAAGAACATAATGAAGTTTGTATCATACACTGTAGTATATAGAATGCATACACAACACCGCAGAGGGATAAAGTCAGTGTGGACTAAGGGGACAAAATATTTAACAATGATTCCTCCTACTATTCTGGAAACTTCCCTATAACATGAACTTATGGCCTCTGTGGGCTTACTTAACATGGAGGAGGCTCTGAGTTCCATCGTCAGCATCATAACAAATCAACCCAAATTAACCCCTGAAATTAATGTTCTAAAGTAGAACTGAAATCAGAGTTCTGAATTGATGTCAATAGAGAGAGTAAAGGTTTTAGACTCGATCTGCCAATGATAGGCTCCTTTCTTCAGTTTTATATGTAGTAACAATTATATGACTTAACCTAAATTTTATTTCTGTCAACTGGGGATAAAAAAAAAATGTTTTGTTGTTATTTGTTTTGTTTTGAAGTAGCAATAATCCCTATGAAGTGCATAGTGACAGGATTTTTTTCTTTTTCTTTTTTTTTTGAATCACCATATAAATGATCTTTATTCCTTTTTCTTTTGTTTTTCTGGCAGTGCTGAGGATCAAACACAGGGCTTCATGCAAGCTAGGCAAGTGCGCTCTAAGTGAAGTGTATTTCTAGCGCGTTTTTAATCTCTGTCTACTAATGTTTAAAATTACAATGTTATATTCACCAATAACAATAAATCTGAAATTCCTTGCTTAGACAGAGCTTACTCATGCTCTTATAAGCCTGTAATTAAGAAAGGTGTATAAGCCGAATTTTAAGTGATTTGACTTAAGAAATGCCTCTCCACTGTGGAGGAAGGGGTACCCTCATCCATTGCTGGTGGGAATGCAATCTTGTGCAACCACTATGGAAGTCAGTGTTTCGGTTTCTCAGGAAATTCGGGATCAACCTACCCCTGGACCCAGCAATACCACTATTGGGAATTTACCCAAGAGATGTTCTGTCACATGTCAAAAGCATTTGTTCAACTATGTTCATAGCAGTATTATTTGTAATAGCCAGAACCTGGAAACAACCTAGATGCCCTTCAATGGAAGAATGGATGAAGAAAGTATGGAATATATACACACTAGAGTACTACGCTGCGGTAAAAAACAATGACTTCTCGAATTTTGCATGCAAATGGATGGAAATAGAAAACACTATCCTGAGTGAGGTATCCCAGACCCAAAAAGATGAACATGGGATGTACTCACTCATAATTGGTTTCTAGCCATAAATAGGGCTCACGGAGTCTACAATAGGCGAATCTAAAGAAGCTAAGTAAGAAGGTGAACCCAAGGAAAAACATATAGGTATCCTCTTGGATAAGTAGACAAAATTGCCGGGGAGAAAAGTGGGATCTTGGGGGTGGGGTGGGATGAGGGTTAGGGGAGATGGGGAGAGAAAAGGTAGAAGGGAAGGAGGGGGGACTTGGGGAAATTTCTCTGAATCTCTAACAATATCACAATCTGGCAAGCTATATTAAAATCATTATAAGTAAACAAAATGTTTGTTAAGTTTCTTACTACTCTGAGATTTCCAGATAGCCAAATGTTCATGAAATTAAAACTAAACTGAAATTTGTTTATTTCTTTTATTTAATGTGTATGAATATTTTGTATACATGTATGTCTGTTCACCACTTGTACGCCTGGTGCCATTACGTCAAAAGGAGTTGGATGCTTTGAGACTGAATTTACAGACTCCAATGAGCTTCCATGTGGTACTGGGAATCAAACCTGGGTCCTCTATAATAACAACAAGTGTTCTTTTTTGTTGTTGTTGCTACTTTCTTTTTTCCTTTTTTTAAAAAATTGATTTTATTGAGCTATACATTTTTCTCTGCTCCCCTTCCTATCTCTCCCCTCCCCTTCAACCCTCTCCCATGGTCCCCACGCTCCCAATTTACTCAGGAGATCTTGTCTTTTTCTACTTCCCATGTAGATTAGATCTATGTAAGTCTCTCTTAGGTTCCTCACTGTTGTCTAGGTTCTCTGGGATTGTGATTTGTAGGCTGGTTTTCTTTGCTTTATGATTTAAAAATGTATGAGTGAGTACATGTGATAATTCTTTCCGGGTTTGGGTTACCTCACTCAAAATAATAGTTTCTAGCTCCATGTATTTGCTTGCAAATTTCAAGCTGTTGTTACTTTTTTTCTGCTGTGAAGTACTCCATTGTGTAAATGTACCACATTTTCCTTATCCATTCCTCAGTTGAGGGGCATTTAGAACAACAAGAGTTCTTAACTGCTGAGCCATCTCTCCAGTACATAAAATGAATTTTTTAAAATATTTATGTAATAGAAAGCTATAGTTCCCCATAGTTGATTTAATACAGATGATTTATCATACAAATATTAGTACCTTTAAAATCTTAAACATTCAATACATATAATATAAATATATATTAAATTTCAAAAATAAAATTACCCTCTTGTCCATTTCATATGATGAAGCTTCTGTACTTGGCAAAAGGTGGGTGACAGTAGCTATTAGGATCTGCAGGCAAAAGATGAAAAAGTAAATGAGTTTAAAACACATGACATTCATTGAATTCCCTAAATCTTAAGTACTACATGCTTAAGTGATAGAAAATCTATTGCTGTAAATTTAACGTCAATATAACATCTAAACACAGTTTCTAACCCATATACTGTTATATTTGTACAATGTAAGTTTTTTAGTACATTTAACTGTTAATCATTTATAATCCTCATATACAGAATGAAAATTACAATACATAAGTTCTGTCAATGGTAAATCATTTCATACAAATTCAATTCACAAGGTCAATCAATGAGTATAAAAACAGATATTCAGGTCCATTAGAGGAAATTCAAAGACAGAGGTAAAGGATTTATAAAGATCTTTATAATCCTACCACCTCAAGAACTACATTCCTATGCCTTTCCAGATCTCCCTATCTATGCTGACTGAGCAGCCCACAACTGACATGCTTCAAAATCCAAAAATTTTACTGTACACTCCAAAAGATTTTGTGGTTGGGGGGATCACGCAGTTGTAGAGTACTTGCCTAGCATGCAAGACACACTGGCTCACAGCTAAAAAACACATAAAAATGGTGGAACAGGCCAGTAATCCCAGCACTGGACAAGCAGGAGGATCAGGAGTTCTAGCTCATCCTTACTAGCCAGTAAGTTTGAGTCCAGCCTGGGCTATATGAGACTCTGTCTCCAAATGTAGAAATTTTGAGTTTTAAAGAATTTCAAATTTTTGAATTAGGGATGTTTGACTGCTGGAGTCTATAAAAGTATTCCAAGACAGGAAAATATGAAAGTATTCCAAGGTAAGAAAACAAAACAAAAAATACTTGAAATCTGAAAATACTTCTGATAAACAAACATTTCACATAAGGAATATTCAAGATAGATATATGTGCAACATGTAAATATAGTCTTTGAGATAAGTGTTTTAAATGAACACATATTAAAAGCATCAAACGTTACCTAAACACATATGAAATAGAAATATGAAATTATAAAAAGGACGTCATTAAGGTAAATTTAATCTATTTGGAAAACACTTAAATTGCAATGACTTTTTTTGAGATGCAGTGCTGCTACATTGCCCAGGCTAGCGTTAAACTCCTGGGCTCAAGTGCCCTTCCGATCTGATCCTCCTGAGTAGACATCAGTATAAGTATGTGGCACTATTCCCATTTTTTTTTAAGAAAAGAGATGTTTATTTTATCTACATGTGTATTTTGCATGTATATTTGTATGTGTATCACATTCATGCATAGTAGCCCAGGAAGTCAGAAGGTGCCGAACACCCCTGGAACTCAGGAGCTGGAGCTGCAGATGGCTCTAAGTCACAATGTGGCTCTTGGTTCTTCTAGAAGAGCATTAAACAGTGTTAGCCACAGAGCCATCTCTCCAGCCCCACCCACCTTTAATAATTTTATTTTGACTTATATGTACATGTGTATGTCTGAAGGTTTGTATGCTGTTTGTGTGTGGGTGCCTGGGGAAGCCAGATAATTGTACTGATCCCATGGAGCCGACACTAAAGAAGTTGGGAGCACCTAATATGAGTGCTGGGACTGAGTTCAAGTTCTCTGGAAGAGCAGTCAGTGCTTATAATTGCTAAGCCATCTCACCAGCCCAATCCCTAGCCTTTTTTCCCCCTTAAATTTCTGTGTATGTTTGCCCATTTGTGGGTATGTGTATGTGAGTGCAGGCTGTGTGGAGGTCAGAGCCATCGGATCCTCCTTTAGCTGGAGATTCAGGCAGCCATAAGCCTTTGATGTATGTGCTGGGAACTAAACTCTGGTCCTATGCAAGAGCAGTAGATGCTCTAACTGCTGAGGCAGCTCTTTAGCCCCTATTCTTAGCTTTTATTTAACATTTCTTTTGTAGTAATGGTGATTGAATCTAAGCCTTGGCATGTTAGGCAAGTACTCTACCACCATGCTACCTCGTCTTTTAAATTCAACAGTTATATTAGTTAATTTTTAATTAATTAAAATAGGGTCTCATTAAGTAGTTCAGGGTGTCCTAGAATATGTAATTCTCCACGTCAGCATCCCGGGTAGCTGATATTACAGACACCAGTCACACAAACCAGCTGTGGTGGTTTGAATAGGTATGGCTCACATACACTCATGTGTTTAAATGTTTGGCCACAGTATGTGGCCTTGTTTGAGTAGGCAGGGCTTTGTTGGAGTAGGTGTGACCTTGCTGGAGGAAGTAAGTCCACTGTGGAGGTGGGCTGTTAGGTCTCATATATGAGATATTAGACATGGAGAAGCAGAAATTAGAGATCACCCAGCTGCCTTTCAGTCTTGCATTGGCCCAGTATTCCCTTACTATCCTTCCATTCCTTTTGGAATGGTAATATATACCCTGTGCCATTATATGCTGGAAATACGTAATCTGCTTTTTGATTTTGATTTTACAGGAGATTACAGTTAAGAGATTTCATGAAATCTCAGAAAAAACTTGAAACTTTTAAACAGGATTGGGACTGTTAGAGACTATGGGGCCTTTTAAAGTTGGACTTAATACATTCTGCATTATGCTCTGGTTATAAGCCTATGGGGTACAGGGGTTTGAATAGGTATGGCCCCCACAGACTCACGCATTTAAATACTTGACCATAGGGAGTGGCTTTGTCGGAGGAAGTGTGTCCCTGTGGGCGCAGGCATTGAGGTCTCCTATGCGCAAGCCACGTCCAGTGTGGCACACAGTCTCCTTTTGTTTGTGGAATGATGAAAACAGACTAAACCTCTGAAACTGTAAACCAGCCCCAATTGTGTATTTTCCTTTATAAGCATTGCTGTGGTCATGTGTCTTTTCACAGCAATAGAAAGCCTAACTAATAGAGCAATCTCATATACATGTTGCAAATGCAGTAAAGGTGCTGGTACTAAGTATGTGTAAGCCTGTGAGGGAGCACATGTATGTATGTGAAGGCCAAAGGTCAGCGCTGGGTTGTCCTCTTCAGTCGCTTTCCACCCTGAGTTTCGAGAGGGGGACTCTCAACCTGAAGTTCATTCATTTGGCAAGACTCGCTGGCCAGTAAACCCTAGAAATCCTCCTGAGTCTACTTCCCCAGTTGTGGGACCACAGGTGTGATCTTCAGCACCCAAATTCTATGTGAATGCTAGAGATGGAACATAGGTATTAAGCAAGGACTTATCAATTACACCATTTCCTCAACCCCTGGAAATAATTTTTATTGCATTCTTACTGTAATTGTACTTATACACTATTATATATTTTTAACCAACTGTTTCCATGTATTAAGTAGAAAACTTCTAAATATACCTACCATACAAATTCAAATAGCTCAATAGTAATGAAATAGACTGAAATTTCATGGGAAATTTTTTTGAATAGATCATTCATCAAAAGAACATATACAAACCAGGCAGGCAGTGGTGGCACACACCTTTAATCTCAGGACTTCGGAGGCAGAGGCAGGTGGATATGTGTGAGTTCAAGGCCAGCTTAGTCTACAAATTGAGTTTTAGAACAGATAGGACTGTTACAAAGAGAAACCCTATCTCGAAAAATCAAAAACAATATATGTATATGTGGAAATAAGCTAAACATTAAGACTCAAAAGAGAAGTGCAAATAAAAAAAAAGTGAGGTCTAGCGTTTAGCTTTTGACAAAGAGAATACTTAGAGATCTGAGGCTCAATATCCAGTACCAAAAGATAAGCAAAAACTCACAATGAGATAACCATTCACTATAGTATTAAAAAAGACAAAAGAAAAATGTTTGTGAGAAGTGTTGTGACATGCAAATCAGTACATCAAAAATGGCACAGCGGTTACTCAAAAATTTAAAAAAGAACTTCCATATATAATGTAATCATTTCACTACAGGATAAATTCCCAAATGCAATGAATTCAGAACCCACAGGTACCTTTGACACTGCATCCAGCCTCTCCACACAGTCAGATCTCAACATCCATCTGCAGGATCTAACCTGATCCCATCACAAAAATCATAATAATACAAATGATCAAACCAGCATCTTCTCTCCAAAACCTACCAGTTTGGTGGGAATGCTTGCCAGTGAGAATGACCTAGATAAAACCCAACACAGGATCTAAAGTTCATCAAAGAATTTGAGGAGTTTACAGAGGACACAAAGAAACAGCTCAATGAAAGAAAGGAGAAAGAGTAAGGAGAACAACATCCAAGTGATGGCCAAGAAAACACAAACATATAGTTGAGGGAAATGATGATGCAGGACTCGACAAGAGAATTCAGTAAGGAGATAGAAACACTGAAGAGAACTCACGCTGAAATGAAGAAGGAACTGAAACCCAATAACTCAACTAAAAAACTCAAAGGAAAGTCTTCTAAGTAGAATGAATCAAGCAGAAGACAGAATTACAGGACTTGAAAATAAAGCAGGATCTAGAACAAATATGCAAGAAATATGAAAAGTCAAAGAAACATACAGGAAATGAGGGAAACCATAGAAAAAAAACCCTTCAAATTATAGGCATAGATGAGGAAGAATCATTCTAGGACAGTGACAGATAAGAACTTAAACAAGATCAGAAGAAAACTTTCCCAAACTAAAACACGCCTTTACAGAAAAGCATATGAAAGAACACAGAACATTAAATAGACAAGATCAAAAAATGAAATCCCCAAAGCATATAATAGTTAAAACACTACATAGTACAAGAGAAAAGGCAAATATCACAAATAAAGAAAAAATCCCACAAGAATAACAGCTGATTTCTCAATAGAAACTTGGAAAGAAGAGCCTGGAGAAATGTATTCTAAGTCCGAAAAGACTATAACAGCTAGCCTTAGACTAATATGCCTGCCCAGCAAAATCACTTTTCATAATTGAAGAAGAGAGAAAAACTTTCCAAGATATAATCAGACTAAAAAATTTATATTCAACCAAAGAAATCTAAATAACATATAAGAAGCATGGCTTCAGACAGAAGAGAGAAAGGAGCATAGCAGAGAGACAGTGGAAAGAAATATGAAGCCATAATTATTAAAACACAAAGTTCCACTGAGAACACAAACAACACCAAAAATTAACAATGTAATGACCACAATTGACACACACATGTCAATAATAACTTTAAATATCAATGGCCCTGATTCTACACACAAAAGACACAGACTGATTGAATAGATCTTCAAACAAAAAGACACCTATCTGTTGTCTGCAAGAAACACAGTTTGGCTTTAAAGACAGGAACCACCATAAAGGAAAAGGAGGGACAAAAGCACTCAAATTCAATAAGACTGGGAAGAAATACCTAACAAAATAGGCTTCAAACTGAAAATAGTAAGAGATAAAGAGAAACACTTCATTCTACCCAAGGAACAGCTAACCAAGAAGACAATCCCTGGTATTCATATACCCAGAGTCTGGAATATTCTGGTGGAGGCTCCACCTCAATACCTCTCCCTGATCTCATTCTCCCTAAACCCTGTCCCATTCCAGAAAGCCCATCATTGAAAGCTCCTCCCTGGAGATGCTCAAGACTACGCTTACCAACTATTTAAGATCCAACCCATAGATCTGCCATGGGTGCCCTTATGATCTGTCCCCTGCCTTCCCAAGGGTTACCTGGGAATGTTCTGCTTTGCATTGCCCTGTTTATTAAATCTGGATTTATTAATTCAGTTTGATTTGGCTTATTGCATCAGCAGAGGAGGAGCTCAGCAACCAGGAATCCAGTATCTAAAAAGGACATTCAATTCTCAGCACCTATAAGGTGGCTCACAACCTCTGCAACTTCAAGTCCAAGGATCTGATACCCTCTTTTGGCCTCTGTAGCTACCAAGAACACAAGTGGTGCAAAACATAAATGTGTGTGTGTTGTGTGTGCATTTACACACAAACATATACACACACATATATTAGGCAAAATACCTATACATATAAAATAAAAATTACATATTGGGCTGTGAGCAGTGGTGCATCCCTTTAAGTTCATCACTTGAGGGTGGATCTCTATGAGCTTGAGACTAGCCTGATCTATATATTGAGTTCCAAACCAATCAGAGCTACATAGTGAGACCTGAATCAAAAAATAAAAATTAGTTATTTCTGAAGAGGCAAATGATATAACAACTGCTATCAAGTAGGAACTTAATAAATACTTGTTTTCAGCTTTCTTGAAGATGTAAGAATACCAAGAAAGGCATACAGAGGGAGGGGATTTTGAGAGAAGTAAAGCATTTCAGAGAAGATGAGAGTTAGAGGTACATTTGGGAGAGAGTAAGCAGACTTAGTTGCCCAAATATAGGCCCCATATTTCATGGGAAACTGTATATTGTTCTGGAAAGATGAGATGGGTCTTCAGTTGGAGGTCTGAATTCACAGCCAAAGAAAGGAACTTTATTTTATGGCCAAAGATAAATGTGGAAAAAACCTTTTTTCATTTTTGTTATAGGTAACATGACAAAAAGTCATGTGAATGTTCATGATGCCCTAAAGGGGAAGATGGTGTGGGAGGTCCTTCCGTCTATCTGTTGCTTTTATTGGTTAATATATAAAGAACTGCTTTGAGCCTTTGTTGGGGAAGAACAGAACTAGGTGGGGAAAGCTAGGCTGTATGCTGGGAGAAAGAAGGGCAGAGTCAGAGAGAAGTCATGTAGCTGCCAGAGACAGACACTGGGAACTTTACCTGGTAAGCCAAAGCCACATGGTGATATACAGATTTTTTTTTTTTGAGACAGGGTTTCTCTGTGGCTTTGGAGCCTGTCCTGGAACTAGCTCTTGTAGACCAGGCTGGTCTTGAACTCACAGAGTCCACCTGCCTCTGCCTCCCGAGTGTTGGGGTTAAAGGCATGCACCACCACTACCATACAAATTAATAGAAATGGGTTAAATTAATATAAGAGTTAGCCAATAAGAAGCTAGAGTTAATGGGCCAAGCAGTGATTTAATTAATATAGTTTCTGTGTGATTATTTTGGGGCTGAGCAGTAGGGAACCAACAAATAGCTTCCTCCTACAGGAAGAAGGAAGTGCCCTAAAGGTACTTGCCAGAAGCAAGACACTGCAGTAGCAAAAATGATAAAAAAGGAAGGAACAATGCCCTGATTCTGGTAAACTGAAAGGAGAGCATGTTTAACTCACCTAAGAAAATGAGGCAGAACATAGATTTATAAACACAATGGCATTAAGAAGTTTGTATAAAAAATATAACTTTCACAACTAATAACTATTTTCATGACTTAAAAAAATTTCATTCCAAACCAGGAAACAATACTTTTTTTTTGGTTTTGTTTTGCTTTATTTATTTTTTGTGACAGGGTTTCTTGTGTAATAGTCTTGGCTGTCCTGGAACTCCCTCTGTAGACCAAGCTGATCTTGAACTCGGAGATCCGTGTGCCTTGGCCTCCCAAGTGCTATGATTAAAGGTGTGTGGCTCCATCACCCGGTGGAAACCATACTTCTAACAAAAATTACAAAGGAGGGGGCTGGAGAAATGGCTCAGTGGTTAAGAGCATTTACTGCTCTTGCAGAAAACCTTGGTTCACAGGATGGTTTATAACCATTTGTGGTTCCAGTTCCAGAGTATCTGATGCTCTCTTCTGATCTCTGCAGGCATTACATGCATGTGGTGCATATACATACACGCACATAAAATAAAGATATCTTAAAAATTGGTTCTCATGGGAGGCCTGCCCTTTTCTTAACAGAAACAGAGGAGGTGTGGATTGGGCAGGGGAGGGCAGTGAAGGGAGAGGAGAAGGACTAGGAGGAGAAGAGGAAGGAAAACTGCAGTTAGGATGTAAATTAATCACATAAATAAATAATTTAAAAATATAAAGGAATTATCAGGAACTTTGATACAAAAATGGAGAAAAACCAAATATTTACCTATGAAAAAAACAGCACCTATTAAAATAATTTCATATTTAAGGTATCCATATCTAATAAATTTTAATATATGGTTATAATAAAAATAAAGAAAAAGTTGTTCACCTGAATAATTTTCAAGGGCGAGTCGGGCTGGTAGGTCTGCAGTCTAGGTGCATAGTGAACCAGCATGTGAAGCATGTGACACGCCACATGCGCAACTGTTTTATTCGTGAACTGAAACAACAAAAGCCATTGTTACAAAACCCTTCTTTATGCCTACTCGTCAATATTAGCTTCTGGTGTTTTAAACCTCATGTTTCCTTTTGGTATAAATATCAGCTGTTGTACCGTACATCTCTCAAAGCTGTACCTACAATTTCCATTTTATTCTTCACTTTGCTCAGCAAAGCACCTCAAACATAGCACATAATCAGAATTATCGTCAGTTCACTGGGGTTACTCAAAAGTGCTTACTATGCATAACACATATTTAGCCTTAAACAGATGCTGTGGTATTAAAAGCTTTAAGACAAGAATAATAAATATTCTTTCATAAGTAAAAACACTCATATAAGCAGGGAATGGTGGAGCATGACTGAAATTTCAGCATGCAGAACGCTGAAGCAGGAAAATTCTGAGTTCGTGACAGTCTGAGCATTCTACTGAAATTAGAAGGTAGCCTGGGCTAAATAGTGAGACTGTCTCAAACAATAATAGCAAAAACAAACCCCTAAATAATACTGAAATGCAGTAAATTTTATAATTTTATTCGATATTCTACTTGATTAGATTATCACTAATTTTTTAAACTCTTTTTGTGTTGGTTGCCTGCATCTATGGATGTACACCATGTATGAGCCTGGTAGGCAAAGAGGACAGAAAAGGGCACTGGGTCTCCTGGAACTAGTTATAAGGAGTTCTGAGTTGACACATGGATGCTGGGAATTGAACCCAGGGACCTCTGAAACAACAGTAAGTGCTCTTAACCACTCAGCTATCTCTCCAGCCCCTGGATTACTACTTTTAAACAAATTTCTATTCTGGTTATAAAGAGGATATTTATTTTGATTAATAAAGTAAAAAACTCAGTAATTTAGGGAATAATAAATATCAGAAAGTAAGTCACAAAAATACTAGTTAAAAATCAAGAGGGCTGGGAAGGTGGCTCAGCTTGTGCCTACAGCTGAAGTGTGAGGATTTGAGTTCAAGTCCTCAGCATTCTATGAAAAGCTGCCCATGACTTTGACCTCAGCACACAAGCATACACATAAACATACACCATACCTCTCTCCCTCTCCCTTCTCTTATGCATACACACACACTAAATCATCTCCCTCCTATGTGCTGTTTTAAATAACTGGTTTATTTTTAAGATGTCAATCACATATTTTCTAGGAAAGAAATCAAATATAGAAAAGTTCAGACATAAGAGCTCATCACAAAAATACCTTAAATTCAAGAGTGGAACTATTCTTAAAGTGAGTCAGAATCAGGAGTTAATGTAATAATACATGATGAAAATGTCTATTGAATGTTGTAGTCACAGGGGCCCAGGATTACTAAATGTGTGGGGAAAAAAATCCTGTGTCCTAATGATCTCGATATTTTTCATGAAATAGATTTCTTTACCTTTAATGAAACACAAATTACATTCAGAGCTTCTTTAATTTGAGGATGATGAGATTCATGAACTAATTCTTCACAAATCCAAATACCTAAACTGCAAAGTGCTACACATCTGAAAAAAAAAAAAGATACCCTACAATGACTTCAAATAAAACACAACATTCAGTACATTCACTGGTGAAATGAATCAAAGACGTTGCTGGTTAGCTGATAAGTGAGGAAGAGCCAGTTTTCTCCTGTAATTCATCACCAACAGAGCAGGAGCGCTGGGAACAACATGCAGCACCTTTCTGACAAGTCCCTCAGATTAAATATATATATATTTATTTTTCGAGACAGGGTTTCTCCGTAGCTTTTGGCTCCTGTCCTGGAACTAGCTCTTGTAGACCAGGCTGGCCTCGAACTCACAGAGATCCACCTGCCTCTGCCTCCCGAGTGCTGGGATTAAAGGCGTGCGCCACCACCGCCCGGCTACTAAAAATAATTTTTAAAAACTCCAGAAGAAATAGACCTTGTAGGGCTTTACTTGCTTCTCTAACCTTGTGGGGTTTTATCTTCCTAAAAGTGACTCAGCTAAAATTCAGCTGGAAGTTACTTAGTAATCAGAATCAGGAAGACTTCAATGTACTCAAGTTTACGCTTCTAATAAACTGTTTAACAGTTCTCTCCAAGTATAAAAATAGCCTACTATCTGTAATTCTGGCATACGTACATGGATTAATACTGATATTCTTACACTACATTTTAGAATAGTTCAATGAATTTTTTTTCTTCTAGAACAGAGGAGTCTGAAGTCTTCTCTTATGGTGCAGACTGTTGTTACCCAACTGTTTACACCAGAGATGACCAAGACGTCTTCAGAGTAAGGGCTACTGCCTTATTTTCCCTCCTTTGGCATCAACCTCTAATTCTTACATAGTGTTGATAGATCTAAGCAACTAAGTTCCAGGTTTCAGCAATAGCAGTGTATGAAGTCATAAAGCAACAATGCATTTTGAAATGCAGCAAAGTGTTCCATAAACTCAATTGACCAAAAGCACAGACGGAGAGTGCCAATATGAACTAGCTTTTGTTGGAACACCAAGGGTTGGTTGTAATCCTATAATCCAAGCACTTGAAAAGCTGAGGGAGGAGAATCAGGTCCTGTTCAAGGGCAATCGTGGCTATATAGTGAGCTCAAGGCCAGCCCATATTTACATGAGATCATGTCTCAAAAAACAAAAATCAATGAATTAAATTAAAACACTGAAATATTAAATAATAGGCTACAAACAAGATGTTTCTAAATTTGTGTGAGTACACCAAGAGAAAGTAGAGGGCATATAAGAGACTATGGTGTTTCTTCCCTAATTTATTAAAATAATTAAGATTATTTTGGGATTGGGAGATGGCTCAGTGGGTAAGAGTGCTTACTACAAAGCACGAAGACTTGAGTTCAGATACCCAGCGTTCCATACCTGTAAAACTCCAGACATGTCTGTGTAAACCAGCAACCCCGATGAGGACAGGGGAAGCAGTATAGTGCTGGACAACAGCCTAGCCAGAACTTGGCAAGTTCTAGGTTCAGGGAGAGATCCCATGTTTTAATGGAATAGGGTGGAAAGCAACAGAGGATACCTGATGTCTTCCCCTGGTCTGCACACATGCATGCGCAAGCACCTGCACAGATATGTGTACACATACATATGTACACATACACACAAAAAGGAAAGTAAAAATCTTCTGATAGTCTATTAAAAATCATGACCAAATAGGTGGCTATTAAAGTATACTATTTTCTTAGATATATCAATTTTTGTATCTAAATATTTTAATGAACATTGATCTCTACTCTGTACTTCAAAGCACTATATAAATAACCAATGAAACATAATGATGAAGTAAAAGGTAGTCAAATAAGATTAAAACAAATTATTTTATTTATGAAAGATGAAGGTTTTTAGAAGTCTGGAACAATTTGAAGTGTTGTAATTTTTACAAACTGCTAGGGATAGCTGTTACATTAAGAATATCTGACCTACCTTGCAGGACCAGAGGGCTCATCTCTTGCTGAGCTTAGTACAGTTTTAATTATAAGTTCCTAAAATAAGAAGAAACAGAAGAAATGATTACAATTTCTAATGTACTAGTATAAGGAATGAATTAGTACAGTGTACTAATTCAACAAATATTTACGAGTTGGCCATTCTGGACCAGACATTAATGCTCTGGGTATTAGAAATAGAGTGGGTAAGTGAACAATCCATTCTTAAATTTACTTTTAATAAAAACCCAGAATTATTCTAAAAGGTGGCTAACAAATCATGAAATTTATAACTAAAGTATCTTTAAGAATAACTTTTTCATGATTAGGAGAATAATAAAGAATCATTACACAACAGAACTGATACCTAAAAGGCATGAATATCTTAAATGTTTTTTAGATATAGTATTTGAACAGCAGGGCCAGATAGCTTCAATGGCCAATTTTTATCAAACCCTTTTAAAATCTGAAGAAACAAGTACATCTTCATTCTCATTTCATGAGGCTTCATTATCTGAATACCCAAATCCATACAGATACCACTCTATTTTTTGAAAAGTTTTCAAAAAAATTACTAGTATTCTATACCAAACTGAGCAGTACGTTTTTAAAAAACTGTACATGATTAAATAGAATTTATTCCTGGAAAGAAATGGTAGTTAATTTCTTGGAAGTATTAATATTGTTAAAACAGCCATTCCACTCTAAGCAATCCCATTTATACTTATCCATCTAAGGAAACAAATCAGCATGACAGAAAGACCACAGGACATGCAGGCGTTGTGTCACGCTTGTGCTCTCAGAAGCCAGAGGCAAAGGGAGAAGGATCACAAAGTCCAAGCTAGTCTAGGCTACACAGGGAAATCTTCATCTAAAAACACAAAACAAATTAAAAAGTTATCTTCCAACGGTATTCCTGGTGCTATAAGCCTGTGATACCTGTACTTGGGAGGCGAGGGCATAAGAATATCTACCAGTTCAAAAACACTCTGGGTTGCAGAGTGGATTCTAGGCCAGTCTAGGATACTTGGTGAGACCCTGTCTCAAACAGCTCAAAATATGCTATAATGAATGTAACGGCGTAAACGAATGCAGACAGATTGTAAAAATATATTCAGCTTTAATGGCGAAATAGACTTACAGAACCACTGTTCCCACGGAGACCAGGAAAGCAGAAGCAAGCTGCGAGCATGCTCACCAGATTTATAGCTAAACATTAGCCCGAGGCGAACACGCCCCCTAAGGGGCAGGACTTATCCCTACAAATGAAACCCATACTCTATATACTAACTAAAAACATTTTTAAATGCTTAAGAAGAAATCCAACCCAAAACTTTCAGTAAAAGCAACTTGGAAAAATAAAGCATCAGCATGATCCCCCAGGAGCCACAGTGTCTTCTCCTCAGCTCTTCTGAGGCTAAAGACCAAGTCAGTTACTGTCATAGCACATTTTATCAACAGGAGTGCTAAGCCCTTGGGCATTGAGAGCACACAGGCCTATAGTCAGAGACAATGACCTAGTCACAGAATTGTTCACTAGGGCTCACATTGCTGAGCCCAGAACCTTAACAGGAGAATTTTCAAGCCAGCCTCCTCTACCTTGGTCTAAGAGGCATTGAGTCATAGGACCAAACATGCAATCAAATCATATTTCCTCTTTAAACAGAGGCTTAGAATTACTCTTCACTAGTTTTCTAACCTTAAAACTTTGAGAAGGGTACAATCACAAGTGTCATTTGTCATGCCTGTTCCTGATGAATGTGCAAGCCCCTTTAATACTTAAAGTACAGGAGATATTCCATATTTCATACAAAACAATAAAGTTCTATCAAGAATAGAAAGTGGAAATTAAAACATTTAGCTTTAGTGTGACATCTCAATCTGAGAAGTCTTGTATTAGTCTTGGGTCACATATTCAGTGAGTGAATTAATGACTCCTAAGGGACAGACACGTGAGTAGACTCGATAATGAGAACAGGTTTCAAAGTTTTCATGTTTAAACCTTAAAAAGGCTTTGTTCCTAGCAGACATTAGAGATTTATGACTGGAATATTAACATTCTTTAGTAACTAGATTTCAAAAAGAAAAGGGAGATGGCAGATTTCATCATATATGCTAAATACTAGCATCTGATTTCTTACCTTAACGTCTGTAAATTGAGACACAGCAATCTCAGGGATGTTGGGATGGAGAGCAGGCAGTTCACAGTATAAGTTGGGAAAGCAAACTAAGGATCCCAGAAGA
This sequence comes from Microtus pennsylvanicus, assembly GCF_037038515.1. Lineage (NCBI taxonomy): Eukaryota > Metazoa > Chordata > Mammalia > Rodentia > Cricetidae > Microtus > Microtus pennsylvanicus. The sequence goes on along the minus strand of NC_134592.1, from coordinate 55,705,722 downwards.
ACTTGTGCTTCCACTCTTGGTGCCTGTGTATCAGATGTAAACACTCTATAAAATGCTAGCTGTGTTCTTAAACTACCAGCAAGTATTTTGTTCTAGAATTACATTATACAGGGCAGTGAGAGCATTCAATGATTCAAAGGGGAATGTAATAAAAGATTTAAGTTTCCATTTAGAACTTCTAAAGAGAGTATAATTATTCTCAGTAAATACAATGAACAAATAGCAAAATGTTTTTTTAAAAGCAACCAATAAACAGAAACTATCTGCAGCTAATGACCTTTAAATAGGAACATAAGATGGTAACCAGAATACATTTAACATGATTAAAGAAAAAAATGAATATTTTATTTCCTTATTTATTTAGAGTCAGGGTTTTGCTACATAGTCAAGGCTGGCCCTAAACTCACTTTGTAGCACAGGCTGGTCTTGAAATTGCGATTCTCCTATTTCGGCATCCTAAGTGCAGGGCTTATTGGCATGTGCAACCATGCCTGACTAAATTACTTTAAATGTAGTTCATATTTCACTACCTATTGTTCAAATAAGTTAATGACTTGATGTCACTACTTTAGAGTGCATAAGAAGAGATTAAAATGTTAATTCTGTCTTTAAGAAATAGGTACCAGAACAGATGTTTTTTTATGTATATGAACAAAACCACTATCCTTAATATTTACTAACATTATAATTCACGTCAACATAAATCATAAGAAGTATTTCATGTTGTCTTTCATTTTATTAAGTCATCTCTTAAGTATCAATATTGAACATTTCCTCTTCTGCCCTCTTGTATGTCCACCAAACAGGGACCAAAGCATTAATTTACAGACTAATTGGTTTTTAGGTTTAAGAATACTTAATAAAAATGTGAAACACCAGTATATTAGCAATACAGTATTTCCATTCACATAAATCAAGACTCAGTGTCTAAAAGATTTTCATCTTAGTATGACTTAAGCTTATATGACTTTCAACAGAACAGAACAGCTCATTTTTACAGGACCTGTTAGAGTATATCAAAATCCCCACCCTAAAGAGGCTGGGGCAGAACAATTGCAAGCTGAAAGCCTGCCTGTACGACCAGAAAGACACTGTCTCAACCAAAACAACAAAACAAAAGACAAAACACTTCATGTCCAGATTGAAAGACAATCTAGACTTACAGGTTTGAAAGGGCAGGGTAAATCGACATCTACCACCCTGCTTTAAAACTATCCTATACACCAAGATATTTTATGCTATTTGTGGCTGTTGTGAAGGGTGATGTCTCTCTGATTTCTTTCTCGGCCCATTTATCATCTGTGTAAAGGAGGGTTACTGATTTTTTTGAGTTTAGGTATATATACAAAGGATGCTCAAACATGCCACAAGGACATGTGCTCAACTATGTTCATAGCAGCATTGTTTGTCATAGCCAGAACCTGGAAACAACCTAAATGCCCTTGACTGAAGAATGGATAAGGAAAATGTGGTACATTTACACAATGGAGTACTTCACAGCAGAAAAAATTGACATCTTTCAATTTGTAGGCAAATGGATAGAGCTAGAAACCATAATTTTGAGTGAGGTAACCGAGACTCAGAAAGACAATTATCATATGTACTCACTCATAAGTGACTTTTAGACATAAAGCAAAGAAAACCAGCCTACAAATCACAATCCCAGAGAACCTAGACAACAATGAGGACCCTAAGAGACATACATGGATATAATCTACATGGGAAGTAGAAGAAGACAAGATCTTCTGAAGAAACTGGGAGCATGGGGACCATGGGAGAGAGTTGAAGGGGAGAGGCAAAGAGGGGAGCAGAGAAAAACGTAGAGCTCAATAAAAATCAATAAAAAATATAAAATAAAAACTATCCTATACAAATAGAACTAATTTTTAAAAACTTGATATTTAGCTAAAGGTATTAGTTGGGTAAGGTAACTGTAATGTCTGAATATGAAGCTACAACAGGAACAAGTGATTATATAATAGTTAAGAAAGAAAAAATTCAATCACTTGTAATCTGCTTAAGGAAGGAAGGAATCATTAACAATGAGAGATGATATGGATGGGATCTAAAATGAGAATTGAAAGAGCCAAGACCTGAAATTAGTATTTTTAACACCATCCAGAGGAAGACTGCCTCTAACCTTACAGGGCACATGTGAGTGTCCAGCTGCTTTCTTATAATGATTTGGTTTTTACATAGCCTTCCTCAGTAATAGGCAGCATGCGAATTAGCAGAGAAAGGGGCTGTTGCTTGCATTATCCAAAGGATGCTGTTCTATAACCAATATCTAGATGTAGAGGAGGAAAGTTAGTCACATAAAAAGCATCAGGGTTTATTTCTACAGAACTTTGAGAGAAGTTGCAGAAAATATGCTTAGTAATCTGGAGTAACTGGTTCATTGATAAAGAAAAGTTTTCACAGTAACTTAATAAGAAGTGACAGTTATATGAATATCAATCTCCTTTGAGTTCTATCAACTTTTGCCAGTCTAAGAGGCTGATTATCTGGGTACTGTAGTAATACTACAATGGACTTGTAGCTTGTGTTTCACCTTTGGTTTATTTTCCATGTAATCTACTCCAAAAGTAATATATTTATTTAATATTCTCAAGACAGTTTAATTATCTCTTTACTTATTTTAAAGTATTTCTTTAAGTCAGTATAGCACTATAACCTGGTCCATAGCACTTAAAACATACTAAGATGCATCCCCCAATGATGTCATTCATCATCTATAATCTCATCACAACCTAGGTTCTGATTCAGTACTTTAGCATTGCTAATGAGCACCCAGACCATAGTGCATGTTGTTGCGCTGAGCATGCTTTCAGTGATAAGAAAGGACAAGTTCCTGTTCCTCTGTAGACCATCCTCTGCATATATAAACACGAAGACAAAGTTCATAAACCACCAAAGTCTAAGCACAATGTTGAGCATATACTGGTACTGGATAAGTACTTAACATTTTCAGCAGTATCTACTAAGCACTGCTCTGTGCTAGACCCTGGAGATACCAAGATACAAGACACTGTGAATGTTTTCCAGGAACAGTGGAAACAAAACTGTCTAGAAATGCAGTTTTTTTTTTCCTTTTCATTTGCACATTTCCTCTGGGTGATCAATTGTATTTCTGTTCAGGGCTTTAAAAATACTTCTAAAACATCTCTCTTGACCTCCTGACTTATGTAACAATTACTCTTGACCTCTCATCAGTATCCAATACACACCTTACATCAGGCCACAAACAGCACTTTTCTCATTCACTGTTGGGTTTTTGCAAAACAGAAATAATCTATTAAATGGTTATGCATTCTTTGAAATTGTATGCCAGTATTTTCTCTTCCATATACCCTAATATTTTTTCTAACAGGACATTAGAAAGTGATCTTTCTAAAATACACATTTGATCATGTTTCCTTAAATGATGACTCAATTTTCCTTAGAGAAAAATCTAACCCATGCTAGCACTACATCCTCAGCTACTATCTTTCTAGCTAGCTCACTTCTGCTACTTACGTAGGAAACAGTCCACCTACCCTTGTTTCAGTGCAATTATCTCACAGCTTCTTAACATGTAAAGGTTACTCCAAGGGCACACTTCTGGGTTATCCCATAAATGTTTGTTCTTTATATTAAAATTTTAATTGTCAAATAAAAATTCTCATTAAAAAACGTGATGATTTAATAAACATGCAGTAATGATTACTTCTGTCCCTCATTCCCTACATGTCCCAATTTTAAATCTTTTTTTTTTCTATCAGATGTAAACCATTTTTTATAGCTCTTGGGGGCAATTCACCAACTAATTTTATTGATTTCTTAACACATCAGAATTTCTTTCTTTTTAATGTGGGAGAAGCAATCAATTCCAAATAAATGCTAAACTTTCCTGGACATAAATTTGTTATATTTTATCAGCAATAACACTTTTTGTTGCTTTGTGAGCTGAGTCTTGATAAATAGAGTTTATTACCTTAAAAGAACTAGAAATAAGGACTTACATTAAGAAAAGCTGAAGAAGCCACTCTCCCGGCTGCTATAATAAAATCCATAATCAGCATTGTGGCACCAGGCAAACCAAGTGAAAAAAACTGAGGTGAGCAGTGCTTGATGATTGTATTGACAATGTCCTTAGAAGAAGGAAAAAAGGAAAGAAAGATATCACATATGTATTATTGGGTATCAGCTAATCAATTTCATTAAAAATAGGTAAAGTGTGAAATAAAAAATATACTGATTGACTACCTGGAAAGACTAATTTTAATTCTTCCAATTAATACATGTTTCATATATTTTGTTAGGAAAGTAAACTTAAAACATATCTGATTAAATGACATCAACGATAGAACTTTCTTTTCCACATTAGAAAGCAAGGAGGGCTCTTTGCTTCACAGCAAATTTTAGCCCCACATTTCCTAAAATTACAGAGCAGTTTCTCCAGCCACCTAGTTGCTTCTGTGTGAAAATTCACACCCTAGATCTACACTGAACCTATGTGATCTGCTATGTGGCAATTGGAGAAAGTGGAAGTCCTTGAATAGATATATAGCTTCAGAAACCTAAAGGTAGGTGTTTTTAAGTGAATATTCTTTTTTTTTAAATATTTATTTATTTATTATGTATACAATATTCTGTCTGTGTGTATGTCTGCAGGCCAGAAGAGAACACCAGACCTCATTACAGATGGCTGTGAGCCACCATGTGGTTGCCGGGAATTGAACTCAGAACCTTTGGAAGAGCAGGCAATGCTCTTAACCACTGAGCCATTACTCCAGCCCCTTAAGTGAATATTCTTAATATGGCATTATGATTCTGGATTTGCCAGGAAAGATGCAGTGCATTTGGTTGTATTGTTCAATGTGACTTTTCAGGAAAGGTTTAGCCTATATTGATTATATATTGATGTGGAGTTCCCCTCTATATGCTGTGAATACCATTAGTTAAAGAAACTGCCTTGGCCTGTTGATAGTGCAGAACTTAGGTAGGCGCTGAAACTTTGCTGGTAAGCCTCAACCTTGTGGTGATGCACAGATTAATGTAGATGGGTTAAATTAATATGTAAGAGTTAGCCAATAAGAAGCTAGAGCTAATGGGCGAAGCAGTGATTTAAATAATATGGTTTCTGTGTGATTATTTCGGGGCTGAACTGTCGGGTGGCCAGGATGAACAAGCAGCCCCCTGCAACAACATAATATGTTTTATTATGATATTTTCACATGGGTACATAGTATACTCTGGTCATATTCACCCTGAACCCGTTCTTGTCATTGCCCCACCTCCTCCTACTGATCCCCTTCTCCAACCAGTCTTCCTTCCACTAAATATGACTGACCTTAAAGGAAAACTCTACTTTTATAGTAGTAAGTATGTAATAGTATTTGAGATATGTTTATAAGGTTTGGACACTACAATTATTTTTAAATTAATGAAGAAAGTTTTCTCATTTTCTCAGAAAGAAATATAACTATCAGCTTTGAATATTAGTGTTCTCCAATGGACATTTAAACAAATTACAGTACTCTCCTACACTTTTTATTTTTCCAACTAAGATCAAGATCACTCAAATATGTGTCCTAGAATCTTATCTATGATTATTCAATGATCATAAATGATACAGCTCCCACGTTAATGTAATTATCATTATGGCAATGTAATTTAGTAATAAGAAAATATGAGGTAAATTTTAGAGTAGAATAAACCTTATGGTTGCTGTATGAAAAGGTGAGCAAATTCATATACCTCAAATGTCGATTAAGAATTATAAAATGCTTAAAAATAGACACATTGGAATATTAAGAAAAACCAACGTAACCAAAGGATGGTTTAATCTCTTCAAAAAGTAAATTGGTTAGTATGTGAAAGCTAAAGTTGTAAGGCTTGGGCAGTCTGTGAGGCCTAGAATTACCGCTAGTGCATGAACTGGCTTTTTGGAGCCCATTCCCTATGGAGTGAGCCTTGCTTAGCCTAGATAAGGGGGAAGGGTGGTGCTTTGATCTTGCCTCAGTGTGATGTGACAGACTTTGTTGATTTCCCATGGGGAGGCCTTACCCTCTTTGAGGAGTGGATGAGAGCTGAGGTGGGGAGAAGGTGGGAGGAACGAGAATAGGGAAAAGCTGGGGAATTGGGATTGGTATGTAAAATAAAAAAAGATCGTTTTAAAAAATAATACAATAATAAAAAACTGAATACTGACATCAGTGCATTAAGTACTGCAATAGCTTGTTTTCAATCACCTTTCAAGAATAAAAGAGGTCATAAAGTGGAAATGAATTATAAATAAATTGCTACATATGAAAGACATTTTTAACTCTACGTCTTCTAGAGCCACCTTAGGGTTGGCAAGAGACTTGAACCTAGAGTGGCTCCCAGGAGCCCAAGCCGAGGTCCCCAGTTAGTTCCTTGGGCAGCTGAGGATAGGGAACCTGAAATGACCCTAGCCTATAGCAATACTGACGAATATCTTGCATATCATCATAGAACCTTCATCTGGGGATGGATGGAGATAGAGACAGAGACCCACACTGGAGCACTGGACTGAGCTCCCAAGGTCCCAATGAGGAGCAGAAGGAGGGAGAACATGAGCAAAGAAGTCGGGACCACGAGGGGTGCACCCACCCACTGAGACAGTGGAGCTGATCTACTGGGAGCTCACCAAGACCAGCTGGACTGTGACTGAAAAAGCATGGGTTAAAACTGGACTCTCTGAACATGGCGAACAATGAGGGCTGATGAGAAGCCAAGGACAATGGCACGGGGTTTTGATCCTACGCAATGTGCTGGCTTTGTGGGAGCCTAGCTAGTTTGGATGTTCACCTTCCTAGATATGGACAGAGAGGGGAGGACCTAGGACTTACCACAGGGCAGGGAACCCTGACTGCTCTTTGGACTGGAGAGGGAGGGGGAGAGGAGTGGGAGAAGGGGGAGAAGGGTGGGAGGAGGGGGAGAAGGGTGGGAGGAGGGGGAGGGAAATGGGAGGCTGGGAGGAGGTGGAAACTTGTTTTTTTTTCTTCCTTTTCTCAATAAAAAAAATTAAAGATTTATAATAAAAAAAAGAAAGAAAAAAAGAGTTAGGCATAATTAAAAACCAATGTCTTAGTTTCCTTTCCTGTTGTTGTGATAAAATACTTTGAACAAAACAACTCAAGAGAGAAATGGTTTGCTTAACCCAGACCTCTAGGTTCCAGTCCATCACTGCAGAGAAGCCATAGTAACAAGAACTTGAAGCAGCTGGGCACACTACGTGCACAGATAGAAGAGAGCAATGAGTGAATTCATGCCGTCCCCAGCTTCTTTTCTCTATCTTATACAGTCCAGGATACTCTGCACAGGAAATGGTGCCCTTCACATGGGCAGGTCTTTCCATCTCAGTTAATGTAGTCAGGGCAATCTCTCACAGACATGCTCAGAGGCCCATCTTCTATGTGATTCTAATTTTTGTCAAGTTGACAACTAACACTAACTGTCACAGCTGATAAAACAATGTTTTAGTAGGTACACATATTTACCTGATCAATGTGAAGCAATCCACAATGCATTATATTGTAGAAATGTGTTAAAAAATCTCTGTTTGGAGATACATCTTGTCTTCTCTTCATTGTATTACAAATAAGTTTATATGCATGTAATTTACCTTGTTTATACTTATCTGTCAACATGGTTGCCTAAAATGAAGAAATCACTTTTAATACTAAAAACCAAATATTGTTTATAAATATTTAAACAATCAAATATAATAAGCAATATCTGTTTTCATATATTTCTTTGTTGGTCCAATTCTATTACCCAGCTAGAAGTCAGGACTAGGAACTAGTTTGTGCTTTATTTTTATCTAAATACAATGAAGACAGCCTCCTCTAGAGCTGTGGATATAGCTCAGTGCTACAGCACTTGTCTAGCACATGCAAGGCTGTGGGTTAGATCCCTAACAGGGGAAAATGAATAAAAATAAGTACATTTAAAAAAATTTTTGGCATACTTTTCTACACTTACTTTTGCTTGATTACATAAATAAACAAGCAAATAAAAATGTAATTCTGTTATGCATAACTCTCCTTTCTATGTAAAATTTCTTAAAGATACTGGCTACAAACTAAGTGTTCTTGAAGACCAAATAACTGTTTAAAATTTCTATCAGTTGCTCAAGATTAACTTAGTAAAGAATAATGTTTTATATGTCAAGCTTACCTTAAAAAGCCAAGGTGTAAGAATTCTTAATGGAGGAATCAAAACAGGTGGAGAAGGTGAAGTCAGGTTATCTGCTGAAATGCCAAGATTATCTCTGATCTATAATTTTCAAATAAACAGTAACAAACATGTATTAAAACTATTTCTTCTTTTAGTTGTTTTACCTTAAACAGAAGTCAAATCCAGTCTCTACCATAACAATCTATTTCATTACGGCTAATTATGGCCAAGTGACTTCATGTTGAGCATTTGTTTAATTCAAAGCAAGATCAAGGTTGTAATTATGTTCTCAAACGCCTCTTCTTTTTTTGTTGGGGAGAGGTGGAGGGATGCTTGTTGTTTCTTCAGACAGAATAGACAGGGCTTGTACAGAGCCTGCTATGTAGCCTAGCATGGCTTCTACCCTGTCTCAGTCTTCCAAGTGCCAGAATTACAGGTGTGCACCACCACAACCAGCCTTCTTCTATTTATTAATACTTTATTTTTCTTTCCATTTCCTCTTATAGCCTTTTATTTTTTCTCACCTTGGCTAGATTCTGCCAAAGTTCACAGAGGTAATCAAAAACTTGAGCATGTATTTCAGGATCCATAATAGCATTGACATCTCCCAAAATGCCCAGCATTCTTCGCCACATAACAGTAGCAACATCAGCATGCCACCCAGTGAGAGTACCTCCTGCCATTACGCTACAGCATTCAGATGGAAATTCACTGATTTCTAAAGAAAAAAAAAAAACACAATAGTGTTAGTACCCGAAAGAGACAACTTAAGTGAATAATCTCAAATATCTACAAATGTGAACTAACGGAATGTAAATATAAGTAACTTTTTCTGATGCCAAAATCTTTCCAATACATAATTCCCTATGTAATAGGGTTTTTATTGGGATTTACTGAAGAAAAATATGCAACTACCACTTATTGTACAGCTACCAAAAGGAGAAATTATTATCCGTATATATACATGATATATGTGTGAGAGAGCACGCATGTGTAGAGGTGGTTCTCCTCTTACACTGTGGGTCTGGGGACTGAAGGCAGGTGCTGGGGCTGGTGCTACAGTGCTCTTACTCACTGGGCCATCTTGTGATCTGTGATAGAGATAGTATTATAAAATATCAATTTTATAAGCACACACTCTCACTTCTATATAATAACTAGACTATATAATCAAGAAGAAAATTTTAGGCTAAAAGTAATTCCTGTAGGAAGTCTTCATAAGCCAATTTCTTTGAAGCTAGAGTATGCAAACAGTAACACTGAAAGAAGTATCACAACATAAAAAAGATACTTGAACTAAAATTTGAACATAGTGTAATTAAGCCTTTTTGTTGTTGTTGTTGTTTTCTGAGATAAAGTTTCTCTGTGTAGCCCTGTCTGTCTTGGAACTAATTCTATAGACCATGTTCAAGTTGGGCTTAAACTCAGAGATCTGCCTGCCTCTGCCTCATGCCACCACTGTCCAGCATAACTATGTTTTTATCTTTAATACTAAAAAGGAGAAAAGTAATAAATACGGGCAATCTTGATCTTTGTCTCATTTCTGCCACTAACCACGTTAAACAAATTATTTTAACTACTTAAGGCTATACTTCCTCACTTATAAAATAGATAGTTTTGCTAGTTTTTTTTACAGCTTAAAAAATCCATTATTACATGCATACAATTGTATAGGAAATTATAAGAAAGTATAAATGGTGCCTAAGGCCTGTAATCCAAGCTCTTAGCAAAACTGAGGCAGAAGGATCTTTGCCAATTCAAGGTCAGCCTGGACTTTTGTTTCAAGAGAGTTCAAGGCTAGCTTAGGCTACACAATGAGACCCTGCAGTAAACAGCTAAACAAAAATAAACAAAAATGTTAATGTCCTTGCAGCTAATGCACTTAAGAAACTAAACGTTTTATGGACAAAATGAATTTTAACCGTTTTTTTTTTTTGGTGGGGGTGGGGTTGTTTCTGTGTAGCCCTGGCTGTCATGGAACTCACTCTGTAGACCATGCTGGCCTCAAACTTAAGAGATCTACCTGCCTCTGCCTCCTGAATGTTGGGACTAAAGGTATGTGCCACCATCTCCCAACTTAAATAGGCTCTTTCATATTTGATAATATCCCAAATATATTGATAATTTATAGTTGGTCCATTTTTGCAAGAAATTTATCTTATATTTGTAATGCTTAAATTTTCTCTTTGTATGTAAATTATACAATAACTAATAATATTTAAAAGGTATTATATAGTTAATCTTCAGATTAAAAATTGGCATTCAGTATAAAGCCAGTAAGTATATCAAAAGAAAGAGACTGAGTTCTAACACATAGAGTTGTAATGTCTTCCTGTTCTACAGATTCTTTTTTTTTTTTTTTTTTTTTGGATTTTTAGAGACAGGGTTTCTCCGTAGCTTTTGGTTTCTGTCCTGGAACTAGCTCTTGTAGACCAGGCTGGCCTCGAACTCACAGAGATCCGCCTGCCTCTGCCTCCCGAGTGCTGGGATTAAAGGCGTGTGCCACCACCGCCCGGCTTCTACAGATTCTTTATACATGTGTGTGTATGTGTATGAATATTGAGATGAATCAATTCATTTGTCTCTGACTTAACTTTCACAAAGTAAACTACAAAATATTAAATAACTAAGAGGGCAAGAAATAATAAACAGTATTTAGTTACAATCTGGATCAAGCTGTATGGGGCAGCTACAAATGCCATTGATGAGATAACTGAGGAAAGTTCTACAGTTAAGAGACCAGCAATTGATGTTAAATATTGTGAGTGAAGCTAATACACTGTGGCTATAAGGAAAGTATGCCTATATTATTGGGACAGATCTACTTAAGTTTACAGGTATAAAATATTAAAAATTTTAATTTTATATGGAAAAACAGGTATAAGCCAGCAAAATAGTAACAGCATGGTAAAATTTATTTGAATGATTTATGGATTTTTTAACTAGTCGTGTTAACTCTCTTGTAATTTAAAATTTTTCTTCCAAATGGTAGGAAAACAATATACAAACAAATGTTAAAGGTCACCATAATCCACAAAGCAGAAACATATAACTGCATGCTAAGGAATGAGCCCTTTACTCTACAGGGGATGCATGGACCTCTTTAGGAAGAAGAAACAGATTTTGCAGGTGGGAACTGGAAAGGGAAGGATCAGGTATATGCGGGGAGTAGAGGGAGACAGTGCAGGGAGAGACAACTGAAACTGGGGGGCATTGGAGGCAGTGTAGAAATCTAGTGCAGTGGAAACTTCCTGGAATTTATGAGGGTAGAGCTAGTGAGGATTCCTAGTAATGGAGGATATGGTGTCTGAACTGGCCATCTTGTAGCCAGGCAAAGCTTCCAGTGGTGGGACTGGGTTGTATTTGGTTGAGCTGTTGGCCAACGGGGTCTTGTGGAGATCCCTGAATAACCTAGGCTGATGCTAGAATAGAAGATCATTCTCCAAAAACTGACAGCAAGACACCATTGAAGAGGGCAACATCCACACAGCTCAGTGAAAAGTCGAGAGATTGAGTTGGCCCTGCATCTTGGAGCCTTTACCTCTACATTCTAATCTCTTTAGTGCAGGAAAGTACTATGCAGGCTAGAAAAAGAGATACCAATCCAGCCACAAAACCCTCCACCTACAATCTGCCTAGCCTGCCAGATGTGCTCGGGCAGTGGTGATACAAAACTTGTGGGAGTACTCAGCTAACATCTGGTTTAACTTGAGGCCTATGCCATGAGAGGGAGTCAGTGTCTTATACTGCTTGGATGGCCGTGAACAGGAGACTGGATAGCCCAGAGACCAAACAACTGGCACACAAACAAATAATAAAATCATTGAAATAATTCCTAATAATATTCTGCTGTACTCATAGATTGGTGCTGTACTCATAGATTGAAACCATCTATGAGTACAGATATGAGATATATGTACTCATAGATGGTTGTCCAGCCATCATTAGAGAGGCTTCCTCCAGCAGTAGATGACAGTGGGTACAGAGAGACCCACAGCCAGACATTTTGTAAAGAGAGAATCTAAATTGGAGGTTTACATCAGATTCCTTCCCTCAGAGATCTGGAAACCCTAGGAGAACAGGGAAAGGAAGGATTGTCGGAGTCAGAGGGGATGGAGTATACCAGGAGAACATGGTCCAGCAAATCAACTAGACAGTGTTCACATAGGCTCCCGGTGACTGAAGCAGTTAGCACAGGGCCAGCATGCAATATGCACAAAGCTCTCTGTGCATACATTATGGCTGTCGGCCTGGTGTTTTTGTGAGACTCCTAAGAGTGGGAGCAAGTGTATCTCTGACTCTTTTGTCTGATCTTGGGACTCTTTTCCTCCAATTGGATTGCCTTCTCCAGCCTCTATATGAGTGCTTTTGCCTTGTCTTATTATATCTTGTTTTGTCCTGTTTGGCTGTCTCTTTTCTGAAGAGGAAACGTAGGGGAAGTGGATCTGGGAAAGGGGAAGTGGGAGGGTTCTAGGCTGAGTGGAGAGAGGGAAAACTGTGGTCAGTATGTATTGTATAAGAGAAGAATCTATTTTCAATAAAAACAGAATACCAACAATAAATAGAAAAACAAATTAATGTAATTTCAGGAACATATATATATAAAATCTGGAATGAGCCCTTTAAAGTAGTCCAGGAATTAAGCACCTTTCAATTCTTCCTTTAATAAGAATAAATGCGATATATGGATAATAAAAAATGGGCTTTTACTATGACTTATAAATAAATATTTGGTCAACTACGTCATTAACTAATTTTCAAAATATGTGGCCAAGTATTTATCTGATGCTTTTTATACTATGCAGGATTTCAGTTCCCTTTATTTTAAAAAAAAGGTAAAATAACTAATTTGACAAATTGTTTTACTGAAAGTTTGGCTGACAAAAGATAGTACTGCTACTTCCTCCTGTGAGTGAGCAATGTATTCAAGTGCAGTATTAAGAGACCTGAAACATAGTGAGCACACCTAGAACTCCAGCACTTAGGAAGCTGAGGCCGAAGGAGTTAGAGGCCAACTTGGACTACAGTGCAAAACCCTGTCTCAAAGTCAAAATTTAAACAAGGAACCAGACATGGTGAAACACTTTTAATCCTAGCAATTGTGAGGCAGAGGCAGCAGAACTCACTGTGAGTTCTAGACCAGGCCACTTAGGTATACACAGTGAGCCTCTGTCTCAAAACAAGAAAGAGAGGGAAGGAAGGACGGGGGGAGGGGGGTAGGGAGAGGGAAAGGACAAACATATCAATAAATGAAACAACCCCAAAATAGTGCAATCACTATCACCAATTAAAAGCCTTAATTATAAAAAATGTTTAAAACTATGATAAAATGAAAAACAAAAAACAAACAAACAAAGCAAAACAAATCTATAAGAATAACAGCCCCTTTTAAGGTCAAGAAAAGCAACAGAAGACTCAGAAAATTCAAAGACTTTAAATAAGTATAAATAATCACAGCTAAGATGACTTAGGTTCTGATACTAGTACTCTGTAAGAACAGCAAATATCTGAGTTGCAAACATTGCCTAGATCATCTGGTGTCTGCAGAACGGAGTGGTGGAGCTTCTCATCAAGCTGCAGATCCTTCTGTTCCATGTGATCTATATTTAGTGTAGATGGGGAAGGTGTCTGTGACCGGGATCCCAGAGCTGAATGTATTGGGGAAGCGCTTTCTGAACCTGCAAAATTAATTTCATAAAATCACTGTGAAGAATATATTCAGGGTACCTTCAAATACCAAAAAGACATAATTTTAAAACATCAAAAGATAAACCAGGTTATATACTGTCCAAAGATGTCAAAAATATCATGATATTGCCTACCACTGGATGGACACAGGATCAGGAATACTAGATAACGGGAACCACCAGTGACAGTGGCAACCTTTATCTTGATTCTTGGCCTAACTATAGAAACTCAGGTACCACTGTTATTATTCTCTTTTTCTCATTTGAATCTGGAACAGGTCAATAGTGATGGAACTATTCTTCTATATAATAATATAAATCAATGCTAGCTTGGTTTACAGTAGTTCCCAGCTCCCAGGGAGCCCTTATCTCTACTTTTTCCTACCAATCTATTCTCATAAAACATCAAAAACGCATGAAAATGCAATGATTATATCCTCACTGCAAATTCTCTTGAAAATAACACATATGCCTATAATCCCAGCACTAAGAGCTGTCAAGAGTTCAGTGTCTCTATGTGTGGAATAATTTGAGGAGTTTTGGTATTAATTCTTCTTTGAAAATCTTGTAGAATTCTGAGCTGAAACCATCTGGTCCTGGGCTTTTTTCAGTTGGGAGACTTTTGATGATGTTTCTATTTCTTCAGCAGTTATAGGTTTGTTTAATTTGCTTATCTAGTCTTGATTTAACTTTGGTAAGTGATATTTGTCCTGAAAGTTGTCGATATCCTTTAAGTTTTCCAATTTGAGGAGTACAGGTTTTCAAATATGACCTGATGATTCTCTGTATTTCCTCCATGTCTGTTGTTATGTCCCCCTTTTTATTTCTGATTTTGGATAGTCTCTCTCTGCCTTTTGGTTAATTTGGATAAAGGTTTGTCTATTTTGTTGATTTTCTGGAAGAACCAACTCTTTGTCTCGTTGATACTTTGTATTGTTTTCTTTGTTTCTATTTTGTTGATTTCATCTCTAATTTGACTATTTCCTGCTGTCTAGTTCTCTTGGGTGAGTTTGCTTCTTTTTGTTCTAAAGTCTTCAAATGTGAGACTACAATTACCCTGATACCCAAACCACAGAAAGACATTACTAAGGAAGAGAATCATAGGCCAATCTCACTCGTGAACATTGATGCGAAAATACTAAATAAAACACTGGCCAATTGAATCCAAGAATAAATCAGAACCATCATCCACCATGACCAAGTCGGCTTCATCCCACAGAGGCACGGATGGTTCAACATACAAAAATTTGTCAACATAACCCACCACATAAACAAACTGAAAAATAAAAACCACATGATCATCTCATTAGATGTCGAAAAAGCTTTTGACAAAATCCAACATCCCTTCATAATAAGGGTCTTGGAGAGAGCAGGGATACAAGGAACATACCTAAACTTAATAAAGGCAATATACAACAAGCCAACGGCCAACATCAAACTAAATGGAGAGAAACTCCCACCGAGCCCACTGAAATCAGGAACAAGACAAGGTTGTCCACTCTCTACATATCTATTCAATATAGTTCTTGAGGTCCTAGAGAGAATAATATGATACCAAAAGGAGATCAAGGGGATATAAGTCAGAAAAGAAGTCAAACTCTCACTATTTCCTGGTAATATGATAATTTACATAAGCCACTCCAAAGATTCTACCAAGGAACTTCTACAACTCATAGACACATTCAGTAATGTAGCAGGATACAAGATTAACTAAAAAAAAAAATCAGTAGCCCTCCTGTATGCAGATGATAAACAAGACGAGAAAGAAATCAGAGGAAAATTACCCTTCACAATAGACACAATAGCATATAATACCTCGGAGTAACTCTAACCAAACAAGTAGAAGACTTGTATAATAAGAACTGTAAATATTTGAAGAAAGAAACTGAAGAAGATACCAGAAAGTGAAAAGATCTCCCATGCTCTTGGGTAGGCAGGATTAACATAGTAAAAATAACAATCTTACCAAAAAGCAATCTACAGATTCAATGAAATGCCCATCAAAATCCCAGCAAAATTCTTCAAAGACCTTGAAAGAACAGTACTCAACTTCATTTGGAAAAGCAAAAAAGCCAGGATAGCCAAAACAATCCTGGGCAATAAAAGAACTTCCGGAGGCATCACAATCCCTGACTTCAAACTCTACTACTGATGTGGGAGTGTCATATATCAATCTGTTGATTTCATTGGCTAAGCAATAAAGAAACTGCTAGGCCGATTGGATAGGCCCACCCTTAGGTGGGTGGAAGTAAACAAAACAGAACGCTGGGAGAAAGAAAAAGTGAGGTCAGACTCCGCAGCTCTCCTCTCCGGAGCAGACGCAGGAGAGACTCCATGCTACCTGCTCCAGGGAAGACGCACGCTATGAAGCTCCGACCCAGGATGGACTCTAAACTAGAATCTTCCCGGTAAGACCGGTGCCATACAGATGATAAGAAATGGGCTAGTCCAGGTGCGAGAGTTAGCCTAAAAGAGGCTAAATAGAGCTAAGGGCCAAGCAGTGTTTAAATGAATACAGTGTCTGTGTAATTATTTCGGGTAAAGCTAGCCGGGCAGGGCAGGCGGATGGGGGTTGAGGACGCAGCCCCGAAGCCGCGCCCCTTATTACTACAAATGGCGCCCAACGTGGGGCACGAACCCACGACCCTGAGATTAAGAGTCTCATGCTCTACCGACTGAGCTAGCCGGGCAGGGCAGGCGGATGGGGGTTGAGGACGCAGCCCCGAAGCCGCGCCCCTTATTACTACATACTACAGAGCTACAGTACTGAAAACAGCCTGGCATTGGCATAAAAACAGACAGGAGGACAAATGGAACCAAATAGAAGACCTTGGTATCAATCCACACACCTTTGAACAGCTGATTTTGAACAAAGAAGCAAAAAACATCAAATAGAAAAAAGAAAGCATATTTAACAAATGGTGCTGGCATAACTGGATATCTACATGTAGAAGAATGAAAATAGATCCATATCTATCTCCATGCACAAAACTCAAGTCCAAATTGATCAAAGACATAGCCACACTGAACCTAATAGAAGAGAAAATGGGAAGTACACTTGAACGCATTGGCACAGGAGACAATTAATAAATGGGACCTCCTGAAACTGAAAAGCAAAGGACATGGTCCTTTAGAATGAGAAAACGACAGCCTATAGAATGAGAAAAGATCTTCATTAACCCCACATCAGACAGAGGTCTAATCTCCAAAATATACAAAGAACTCAAGAAATTGGTCATCAAAAGAACAAATAATCCAATAAAAACAACGGAGTATATACCTAAACACAGAACTCACAACAGAGGAATCTAAAATGGATGAAAGACACTTAAGGACATATTCTTCAACATCTTTAGTCATCAGAGAAATGCAAAGCAAAACAACTCTGAGAGTCCATCTTATGCTGGAGAGGTTGTGGGGTAAAGGGAACATTCCTCAGTTGCTGGTGGGAGTGCAAGCTAGTACAGCCCCTTTGGATGTCAGTGTGGCAACTTCTCAGAAAAATTAGGAAACAACCTTCCTAAAGACCCAGTAATACCACTTTTAGGTATATATCCATAGGATGCTCAATTGTGCCACAAGGACATGTGCTTAACTATTGTTCACAGCAGCATTATTTGTCATAGCCAGAACCTGGAAACAACCTAAATGCTCCTTGACAGAAGAATGATACAGAAAATGTGGTACATTTACACAACAGAAAAAAATAACGACAGCTTGAATTTTGCAGGCATATGGGTGGAGCTGGAAAACATCATTTTGAGTGAGGTAACAGAGACACAGAAAGACAATTATCACATGTACTCATTTATAGGTGATTTTTAAACATAAAGCAAAGAAAACCAGCCCACAAATCATAATCCCAGAGACAACAATGAGGACTCTAAGAGAGATATACTTAGATATAATCTACATGGGAAGTATAAAAAGGCAAGATCTCCTGAGTAAATTGGGAGCATGGGGACCTTGGAAGAGGATTGAAGGGGAGGGGAGAGTTAGGGGAGGAGCAAAGAAACTTTAGAACTCAATAAAAATCAATAACAACAACAACAACAACAAACTGAACAAGAGTTCAGTGTCATCATCCTCAGCTACATAGGCAGTTTGAGGCCAGCCTGGGCTTAATGAAACCCTGTCTTTAAAACACATGCAAATGGAGTCTGCAAGATGACTCAGTCAGTTAAAGGCACCTGTTTAAAAAGTCTGACAACCTGAAATCCCCAGAATCTCTACATGATAGAGCGAGGCTGACTGATTCTGGTAAATCATCCTTCTATCTTGGTATGCACCACAGCTCATACCTTTACTACATACATACATACATACATACATACATACATACATACATACATGTGAAAAAGTCAACCCTCCCCTCAAAACCTACCAAACAGAACACCAACCAAACAAAAATCTTGCAAATCAATAGGTATGGTGACACATTCCGGTAATCCTGGCACTTGGATGGCTAAAACAGGATGATCATGAATTTA
This sequence comes from Microtus pennsylvanicus, assembly GCF_037038515.1. NCBI lineage: Eukaryota > Metazoa > Chordata > Mammalia > Rodentia > Cricetidae > Microtus > Microtus pennsylvanicus. The sequence continues at coordinate 55,687,361 of NC_134592.1, read as the reverse complement.
AGGTCACCTGGGTTACAACCTGAGACCCTGTCTCAAAAACAAATAAACAAACATCCTCCAAGTTTTCTCACTGATCTTAGTAAAGCCTCAATTCATTTCCTAGTGTTCAGACGCCTCTGAAATGCTATCCACGTATAACTTCTGTATTCTAGCCAAATGAACTGTATTTATTAAAATCATCAGAGTCTAGACCTTTCCCATGTTTTCTTTTCTTTGGAAAGAATCCTGATTAAATTCTTGGTTTAGACACTGTTTTCTACTGATGCCAACTTCTGACCTTACCAAGTGTAACTCCCTGCCATATAGTTTGGTTGATTTCATACCTTCACATTATACCACTATCATACCGATTTCAACATGCCTGTTCAGTTTGAAACACCCCTCAGTAGCATACAAATGCCTTAATCACAGGTTTGCCACTTATTTTATACTGCTGCACTGCGAGTGTCTACCACAGTGCATGACGCACAGCAAACCATCTTACTACTGTAAGTAATGTGTAGCATAAATTGCATTACAGAACAGCCGATGGTAGTTGCAGAGGTGAGTCCATTGGCACTAAACAGGATATATATATATATATATATATATATATATATATATATATATATATAAAATTTCATTTTCTAATGTTGAATTTCTAGCTCAGAAATATCAATGTTCTAGACCCAATAATTGTAAAAATCTGTCCTTTTTGCTTTTTTCTATACAGTAAAGCAAAAATCAACTTAAGTTACATATTTGTATCAATCTCCAAAAGTATGGAACACATTTTAAAAATGGCACAATAAATGCCCCAAATAATAAAGAACTATATTATATGTACCATGTTATAGCAATCACATAATTGGTCATATGATAGTTATATATCAAAAGAATTTGACTCTACCTAGGATTAATTAGATGCAGGAGTCACATTATTAACTAGGTGGCTGTTCCTTTTACTTGACATACAAGAAAATTTCTATGATAAGACAGCTGCAGAAACCTGAGGACTCAGAAGCTTAGCATAAGCACTGTCACATGAGAGGCACATGGAGAAGAATCTCCTTAACACTTATCAAAAACGTCAAGCATACTCCAATAGACAATATTTTCATCAAATGCTTTGGAATCCAAATCTATTTCTTTTATCTCCGTGTGTTATCCTGTTTCATAACAATCACTACATTAGATTTTTAGATTACTCTGTGCGTGTGTACTCATTGACCACAGGATGTGTGTGGAGGTAAGAGGACGACTTGAGGAGCTGCTTCTCTTCTCCCACTATATAAATCTGGGATTCAGGAATGGAAGCAAGAACCTTTTCCCAATGAATCATCTTGTTATCCATAAATTCATTTCTTTTTTAAACACGGTTTCTCTGTAGCTTTGGAGCCTCTCTTGGATCTAGTTCTTGTAGACCAGCTGGCCTTGAACTCAGAGATCCGTCTGCCTCTGCCTCCCAAGTGCTGGATTAAAGGCATGCGCTACCACTGCCCGGCCTAAATTCATTTTTTCAGACCTAAGATTTTAAACTCAGTTTATACAAACTATTAGAGAGTCAATATTATCTTTAATTTTATTGCCAAGATTCTATAATAGCTGACAAAGTTTTTCCCTGTTAAAAGAGCTTTTTAAAAGACATTTTTTACTGATACTCATATGCCAAATATGCATAGAGCTTATATTAGCTATATTATTAAATGTCATATCTTTTAATCTTTCCCACTAGATTTCTTGTAGTATCTAAAAACTTCTATATTAACAGAAGGGAGGATTCCAGGGCAACTGGCATCCTTCTGAAAAAACACAGTTAATAGTGTGATAATGCACGCAAGCTTGACCATCAGAAAAGACTATGTCGAAGTTTTATACATTAAGTATATGAAGTTATACTCACTCTTAAATATCCTGTTTGTGAATAAAAACACAGCTGTCTTCAAACACTGCTGCACTACTGACAATGTCAGTGATTAAGGTTATTATTCCTTATAAAGCCTCCCAATACGGTAACAAAATCAGCCATTCAAGGTAGCACATAGTTGCATTCATATTACAAATTCTTAGACATTTAGTTATAAAAAAAGAGACCATATAAACCAATTCCTTGAAATATAAATTTTAATTTTTAGACTTTTTTGTTTGAACTACTGATTTCCTTTTGTGTGTGTATATAATGTGCATGCAGGTGCACTCATCACACAGGCACATGTAGAAGCATGAAGAGGCCAGATTATTGATAATAGGATGTCATCATTTTCTATTGCTATTCAACTTAATTTTGAGACAATACCTCTCATTCAACCTGGAGTTTATTGTTTGGGGTAGACTGGCTGGCCAGCAAGCTCCTAGAATCCACCTGTCTTAGCACCCCAAAGCTGGGGTTAGAGGAATGCACTGCACTGCCTGGGCATTCAAACTCAGATCCACATGCTCGCTAGGCTAGAACTTTACCCACTGAATTGTCTCCCTAACTCTTGGAGCTTTATTTTTGATGAATAAAGAGAAATAAGAAAAAAGTATGGTGACATTTTCTTTTACATTGTAACAACCTTTGAAAACCCAGCAGTTTTACTAATGTTTTAAATAAACTAGAATTAGAATCAAGCCTGCATGGGGAAGTATTTCTGTTCTTAAAGAGATCATGGTGCTTGGAATCATAAGTGACTACCATGATTGTTTTTTTTTTAAATATTTATTTATTTATTATGTACACATATTCTGTCTGTGTGTGTGCCTGCAGGCCAGAAGAGGGCACCAGACCCCATTACAGATGGTTGTGAGCCACCATGTGGTTGCTGGGAATTGAACTCAGGACCTTTGGAAGAGCAGGCAGTGCTCTTAACCTCTGAGCCATCTCTCCAGCCCGACTACCATGATTGTTAACTGGAATGGCTAACGGCTGAGTGAGGTGCATCAGGGTATAGCTGGAACCAGAGTAAGTTCAGATCATGCAGTAAAACCTTCAAGATCATTGTAATCTCTACACTAACCCTGCAGTAACATTTTTATCTATTTAATTATGTCTCAACTTCTAGGACTCCACTTACTATATTAAAGTTGGGTTTTGCCACATTTAAAAAGTATCTGAAGAGGATAATTTGCTGCATCACTAGGTATTCTAGTACACTAACAAATACGTCTTCTTATTGGCAGAGTGCTTTATATTTCCTGCAACAAATGCTTTAAAAGCTGGTTTGACTCTGAACAACAGGGAAAAAGATATAGTGAAGTACTTGTTTCCTCTTCTAGATTGTCTGTTTAACAACTGCTTCTAGTCTGGTGCATATACATGAAGTCCACTAATGCTTACCTACATGTACTTCACGTCAAGAAACTACTCTGGGTTTTTGTTTTGTTTTGTTTTCTCCTCTGTTAAAATAAAATAAAAATTAAATGAAAACAAAACAAACAAACAAGCAAAACCCCATTGAAATAGCAGTTGATCATACAAGCTGTAGAAACTTAACCAGATTCTTTGGAAGTTTAGAAGACAAGATTAAATAACATTCCCTTGAGTTGTTTTACCAGTAACTGTTGCAACTTCAGCAGAGAAGGCTTGCTGATTAAGGCTGCTTGTTTCTGAATCTAAATGAAGTGTTGTTAGGCTAGCCACTTCCTGCTCCTCAGTGCTCTGATGATGGCCAGAACCTAAATCCACATCAGCAGAGGAGGGGATCCCAATGTCAGTCCCAAAGCCAAAGTCTGTAGGAAGAAGAAACACTAGTACTTCAGCAACACAATAAGCAAATATTCACATTCTTCCTAATCTACTCTGCATTGTTTCATTCTGGAACATATAAACAGCAGTAAAATTTTGAAGAAGATCTCAACTAGAAACATTTTAAGATTGTAACAACTTGTTATTAACAATAATTGCTGTGGGACAATGGTCTTGTACTTTATAAAGATTTGTCTCTTGCACTGGTTTAATAAAATGCTGATTGGCCAGTAGCCAGGCAGGAAGTATAGGCAGGGCCACCAGAACAGGAGAATTCTGAGAAGAGGAATGGCTGAATCTGCAGTCGTCACCCAGACACAGAGGAAGCAAGATAAGAATGCCTCACTGATAGAATGTGCAAGGTCTCATGGCTAATACAGACAAAAATTATGGTTATAATGTAAGATGTAAGAATTAGTTAATAAGAAAGCCTGAGATAATAGGCCAACCAGTTTGTAATTAATGTAGGCCTCTGTGTGTTTCTTTGGGACAGAATGACTGTGGGACTGGGTAAGACAGAAATCTTTGTCAAAAAACAATTATTTTAAAATGTCATTCTTATGTAGTTTCTGATAGCTGGTAATAATATACACTTACTACTTTTTAAGTATTCTTATAAATCTCTCTCTCTCTCTCCCCCCCCCCATCATCATCATCTCTTAAAATCTCGCCTGTTTGAGCTCAGAATAGTATATAATCAACTCATAAAAAAAGGAAACATACAATACTCCTGTATACCTCCTAACTCACAAATTTGATTCCTAAAGTTTTTAACTTTATTCTCTGAATGCTAAGTCTACACTTAGAATTACACAGAATTTCAACAGCCTGATCACGTAGTAACATATGGTACCAAATAATAATAGCTGATATTTAACATAGAGGAATATTCAAGGAAGAGTCTGTGTAGAGAATTGGACAACAGACAGCAAATATGAGTGGATTAAAGAATAGCATCTCATAACTATGTTGGCGCTTTATTTTAACATTAACACCATTCTCAATAATTTTCTTTTCATATCTTTTGTCTGTAAAATGCAATTTCTTATGAGGGACGGTGGTTTTGGTTTTTTAAATAACTCTTGCTCCCCCATTTTTTTCAAATTAAAATGGTCTCAACCTGAGATGATTCCCTAAAACTTCAGAAATTGTGAAATGAACATATAGAGTAACTTCCTAAGTAACGACAGAGAGTAAAGTAAAAGCTATGCAACCCACAAGTCAGAAAACAACTGACTGAAAACATATGCTCAAACAGTAAATGATACTTACTGTCAAATTTTCGTCCATCACATTGGAAAGCACTGAAAGAATCTGAATGACTATCGGAGCTCATAAGATCACTGCTCCCTGCACTGGCAGGAGATGTCCATTCTGAGGGTACACCTGGGTCATCAACAGGACGCATCTGGCTCTGCTTGTTTAGAATATCAGGGAGATCTTTTGGAATTTCAAGGCTGCCTGGACTACTTCCCCTTCTTGTCAAAGTCTAAAACAAGAAACATTAAATTTCTTGCTTACAATTAAAATTTTTTAAATTTCAAATCAAGCACCCAAAAACCTTTAGTTTTCAAGATAATCATCAGTATAAATGCTGATATTTAGGACCTCATTTGGAAAGGAGAAACATACTTACTGAACAATCTAAATAATACGTAATGATATGTACCTGACACCTAAGCTACTGTAGTTCTACTTAAAGCAAAGACCTGAGTATCAGGTGAGATGGTGTTGCGTCTAAGCTCTTAAACAGCAGAAAAATAAAGTTTAGAGTGGGACAAAAAAGCAAACAGAAGAGAAAGTGAAAAGATAGCAAAGATGTCATTTTATGATTCTAAAATAATCCCTACTCATTAAGAAATTCAAATAAAAGGAAATGTAATAGTCACAGACAAATTAAAACCCAAATGAAATAAAACAGTTTTTAAAAGCAATTCTGCAACTGAGAATTAGAGATACATTAGCTTCTATTTTCATTCTGATATTCAATATTTAAGATAAAAGGTAAATTTTAACATGAACTCTAGAAGTTATCTGAATTGTTTAAGCATTGTTTGTTATCAAAACTATGGGAACTGGGCTAAGTGACTTCTGTTGTTTTTTCCTATTGACAGCAGGTGATACCAACTGCAAAGACAGTTAAGAGGAACTAGAAAAGAAGGGGCTCACAATTACTAACAGATGGTCCAGGATGTCTGTAGTGAAAAGCTACATGCTTCAATGTTTTATGTCTTTGAAAAACATATAATTTAAAAACTTTAATTTAAAACACACACATATTCCTCCTCCCACCCACTTCTGGGACCTGACCTAATGATCTGTAAATGTTAGACAAGCACTCAATCACTGAGGTCAGTCAGCTCTCCTTTTACTTTTTATAAGACTGGATCACACTAAGTTGTACCAACTGGCTTTCACGTTACACTGCACCCTAGGCAAGGCCTTGAATTAGTATCCTCCTACCTCAGCCTCCTGAGCAGCTGGACAGAACTTTGTACCACTAAGTCCACCTTTAAAAAGTTGTAAGGACTGGTAAGTCAGGGGTGAAGGTGTTTACTATAAAGGTTGATGAACAGGGCAGAAGCAGAGAACTTCCTCTCTGAAGCTGTCCGTGAGCCTTCACATGCATGCTATAGCATACAAGCATCATATATATACACACATAAAATAAATTCATGTTAAAATTTTTAAATTACTTTTTAAGTGAGGGCTAAATTTCAGGAAAAATAAAGTTTTGAATAAAAATCACTACATATACATTATACCTATTTTTAGTTCTCTATCTTTATCTCAAAAACCAAATAAATTAAAGAAAAAGCAAGCTCACCGAGGTATTCCCACTTCGAAGCCGCTCTGCTATGAACTCATCCATTAGATCAGGAACATTGGCATTGCTGCCACCAGTATCACTATTAAGAGGAGGCAGTTTGGGGCTCGTGTCCTCTTTACTTACTAGAAGCAAATAAATAACTACATATAGTGAGCAACAACTTAACTGTACTTTCTAAATTTGAAACAAAATAATCCACAATAAAGTACCTCTGCCATATCAATTATTTGCCAAACATGCACTTCTGAATAATTTCCCTCCTTTTGGATTTAATACTTAAGAATTAGTAAATTGTATTTACTTTACTTAACTAAGCAGATGTTAGTCAATCTTCAGTATGACCTTAAACAGCAAGAAAGCTAGAGGTAAGCACTAGTTGAAGTCAGGTTAATATTGCCTATAAAGAAACTGGTATATTATATTTTTCTTTCTTCCTACTCTATGCTGCTCCAGAGCCTTAATAATTCACAACTCCCTCAGATTTTCCCAGAGAGTAACTGTAAGGAATATATCCTTTCAAATCATGCAAATCTCAGTGAGACACAAACACACTTAGGTTTGAACACAAATTAAAATTTCATGATTTGGTATACTGTTTTTTAGACTTAGTCTAAAATCTAACCTCGATGCTCAAAGAAAAAAAGGTTCAATTTTCGCAAGATTCAAGCAAAAATAAAACCAAAATAGTTACTAGATTTGCTTAATATTAACACTACAATATGATTTTATAGTAACAAAATTATTTTCACTTGGGAAACTAACTTGTGGGAAAAAAGATAATTATGTCAGTATCATACTGTTGAAAAGTTCATTTCTCTGTAGAAGAAAAACCAGCGCTATTTATATGCCTACTGAACCACAAAGAATTTCAGACTGTGTAATACCATTGTCTTTATATCACTGGCCAAGCTTTGCTAAGCTGTAATATACTGCCCTCAAGTGGCATTAATGGCTCAATGCAAGATGCATTATACAGCGTTGTTAATCATGCTAACAAAAAACATGTTAAAATAAATGAAATCAAAACCTACCTTACTGCTGAAAGTTAAGTTTCTGTATCTGTAAAGTTGTTTAATTTTGAAACAAGATAAAGTGGTTACTACAATCTTGCTTCCTTTTTCTAATCTGCACATTTAGGTTCCACATTGAAATAACATTAGCTATTATGAAACCTTAATGCACATTTAAAATCTCATAATAAAGATTTAAATCTTGCAAAGATATAACATATACACAAGAATGAAAGTCTAAAGGCCTACAGCACTTTTTTCAGAAATGCCTTGAATGGAAAGTGATTAAATCTTTGAGATTAAAGAAAGGGTTTCCTCTTCAATGATAGTTAAGTATAATGTTGATGTTGGTTGTAGGACTTTGATTTCTGTTATGTTAGATGTCAAAGTAACCATCTACAAAGGAAAAAATACAAGACCAACTCAGCAGTAAGAATAAGCGAATTCAATTAGATACAGCTAATGCCCATTTTGACATAAAGTAGTGGGGCAAGAGAGAAAGTACAGCCAACTCCTCAGTAAACTTCAAGACTCATAGTGCACACTCAGAAAAATCCTTGACCTTTGAAAGGTCATTAAATTTGTTTCTGTATCTTCCCCTTTCTATTTTATTGTTCAGCAGCAAAGAGGTTTAACTAAATGCCTCATAAGGGAAATTAGTAATTTAAATAAATATTGTATGCTGGGAAAAATACAGCTGGGGAAAGGCGCATGCATAACCAAACAGAGAGAAAGCAGTGACCATCCCAAAGCTTTTTGATTGCTTATAGCTTGCTTCAGTTGCATTAAGCCAAACTGGTGCTGTCTTTCTCCTTTTGCGCTCTGCACACTGTAAGTGCTCACCTGCAGCTTTCCTTCCAAAATAGCCCATTACATGACTGTACAGATCCCTCAGTGGAGCCTCTGGTGGCATTCTGTTCTGCCTCTGTGGGGAAACATTTGCCTTCGGCTTCGAAAGAGCATGTACAACAGTTTTATAAACGCCACCCAGGGAGCCCTGCTGTAGTCCTGCCTCGTGACTCGATGACCTAAGAGTACTGCGACTCCCTAACTGGTTACTTGCAATTCCTTCTTTCTGTGATGTGGCGGTGGGGATCTCTGTGGATTCCTTCACTGTTTTGCTAACTGATGCTGCACCAATCATATCTAGAGGTCTGTACACACCAGGTTTTACAAGGTCTGTACCACTAGTTGAGCTGGTCTGTGTATTGCTGGTACTGCTATTGCTACTACTGCTAAAGCCACTGAGCTTCCGTAGTCTCATCTTCCATGGAGCCTCTTTATTTTCCAGTGGATTATAAAACTGAACAGACTCAGTAGATGGCCTAAAAGTAACATGAACAGTATTTCGTTTCTTAGCAGCAATTTTCATGATTTTGGCCCTATGGGTTACTGTTTCAGACAAGCTCCTCTTGGTTGGAGAAAGCTTGCCGGTGTTGGAAACATGAGGCATTCTGCGGTTTACTGGTGCTTTTAGTGCAGTTTTCTTGGCATGCATAATATATGGGGTGAATTTTTCATTAACTTGTATACTCTTAAGCTTTTCACCTAGTGTTATATCTACAGAGGCATCTACTTCTGTGGCTGTTTGTCTATACAGAGGTTTCTTTTTTTCTTTATCACAAGGGCTACCTGAACTAGGATCCAAGGACTGTTCATCAAGATTTAGTTGTTTAGATTTTTCAGCAGTTTGTGTTCTCGCAAAACTAACTGACTGGTTAGGTGCAAGAGTACTCGTGGAGACAGCTGAGCTTGGTTCTTTTTGAAACGCTGTATTTTCAGGAGTCCCAACACAAGACATTAGATTTTCTGGTTTTATTTCCTGGCCTATGCACTCTAATTTATCTAAAGATGGTATTTCATCTCTAGTTACTGCAATAATCACCTTCTGAGAAGCTGTATCGTTACCTAGCTCATTTTTACTATGATTTTCCTGGTTTTCCTTAAAGTATTCTTTCAGGGAAGAAAGAAGATCCTCATCTCCTTCAAGGTCAATGTACTGGATTTGTTCGAAAGCTGCATCTGCAAGTTCTACTGGACCTATTAAATGACAAAGATGGTCATATATGCTATCACCAACTTCCAGAGAAGACTCTCTGCTATGAGTATCAGTGATGTGGCTTTCAGTGGCTCTAGTTATTGAAGAAGCCTCTGTGGAGCTCTGCAAGCCTGGAGCATGACGGGATGAACTGTCAACGACAGGAACTGCACCTTTGGCTCGCTCAACACTGAATGGCTCCACGATGTCAGAAGTGCTGCTGCTTCGAGGCAATGGCTGGTCCTCATGCAAAGCTCCGAAAACTTCATTTCCAGTGTCTTCACTCTGTGAAAAATGTCGTACTCTTGTGGAACGGGGAAGGATTTGAGCATCATCAATATCTGCAAAAGAAAAAATTATTTATAGTAGAAACTACAGAAATATAAAAAAAAATTATTTCACCCACAACCCAGGAATATGCTTCCCAATAAAATTCTGATTCTTTTTGTAAGTTCAACTAAAGAAAACCAATTAAAAAAATATAGCTGATTTTTCAAAACTATGATGGGCCCAAGGCATGTGGTGTCAATGCATTAGAAAATGACCACGATACACGTGAGATGTTAACATGCATATGGAGAGTGGAGATGAAACACTTGGAAGTGCAGTCTAAGATAGAGCTGTGCCAATACACCGAGCAATTCAGACCAGTTAGTTTTTCCTATTCAGGTTGTGAGCAAGGGAGAAAAAAGATCATAACATGCAAAGCTGATCTAGGTGTTCCATGCAGACTTTTAGAAATTCTGCTCCACTAGGCAGGAAGAAGACATTGCCTTTCCCCAACAGCGGCTATACATATTATAGTAACAGAAATCTCCCCTCTGTCCTTAATATTCTCTCTATCAAGACACTGTATGCTCTCTTCTGTTTTACTTTATTTACTATAATCTTAAGTTCTATTCTTTATCATCAAATATAATCAGTAAAAAGCAAAGTATGATCAGTATATAATTAAGTTACTTTTGTTTTTGATAAAAATATTTAAATCTGCTATAGAGAAATTTAATCTACCTATGAGAGGCCCTTCTCATAAACAACCACTGTGCTGGGTAGTTTTTCATCAATTTGACACAAGTTAAGAGTCATCTAGGGCCGGGTGGTGGTGGCACACGCCTTTAATCCCAGCACTTGGGAGGCAGAGGCAGGCGGATCTCTGTGAGTTCGAGGCCAGCCTGGTCTACAAGAGCTAGTTCCAGGACAGGCTCCAAAGTGACAGAGAAACCCTGTCTCGGAAAAAGAAAAAAAAGTCATCTATGAAGAAGAAACCTTAATTGAGAAAATGTCCCCACCAGACTGGCCTGTTAGCAAGCTTGTGGCACATTTTCTTGATTTGATTAATGACTGATATAGGAAGGCCCTGAACACTGTGGGTGGTGCCAGCCCTCTGCAGGTGGCCTGAGTGTCATAAGATATGACTGCCTCGCTGAAAAAGGTACCAAACCATGTGGCTAACATAGACAAGAATAATGGGCTAATCTAAGTTATGAGTTAATAAGAAACCTGAGATAATGGGCCAATCAGTTTACGATTAATGTAGACCTCTGTGTGATTTCTTTGGGACTTAGCGACTTGCAGGAACTGGGCAGGATAGAAATCCCTCACCAACATGTGTGTGTGCGTGTGTATATATATATAGATGTATACATATATATATGTATATATATATACACATACATATATTAAAATTTTCAAAGTGTAATTGTGGAAATTAACACCATGCCTATGACCTCATTATAAAGTCTTGCCAGGCAGTGATGGCTCACACCTTTAATTCTAGCAGTTGGTAGACAGAGGCAGATGGATCTCTGCATTTGAGGCCAGCCTGATCTACAGAGCAAGTTCCAGGACAGCCAGGAATTTTACATGGAGAAATCTTGTCTCAAAAAAGCAAATAGATAGATAGATAGATAGATAGATAGATAGATAGATAGATAGATAGATAGATAGATAGATAAATGTCTTTAGCTTATTTAGAAATTAAAAACCTGTATTTACCAGCAAAACAAAATGAGAATTTTAAGAGACTATCATTGCTATTTATTACATTTGTAATGTAAATGCTAAGTAACAGAACTAAGCCTGCCAAGGTGGCTAGCACAGGGATATAATCTAGCACTTGGGAGGCAGAGGGATGAAGAGCTGAGTTCAAAGCTAGCCTATGCTACAAAAGGGCACCTCTGTCTCAAAACACAAAAGTAATAAACTATCACAGAAGCATTCTAACTAAACATTTAGATCAGAGTAAAGCTATCATTTATCTACAAATACAAAGTAATTTAGACTTAGATTTACATCCTTTAGAAGGTAAGGGCAGTTTCCTTGTTTACAAATGGTAAATTGTTAGTCAGTGTAATTTCAGAATCCGTAAGATAGCTAAAATGGTGGTATTTCTGATATCTTAAATAAACAAGAAAAAAATTCTTGACCACTGAGTCAATGTTTCATGGAATCCTATAACTTGTAGATGTGGCAAGTCTTATTTTTACGTTTCCTTGGTAATATTTAGCATTAAAGCATTGAAATTATTTTCTGTATTAAAAGGTACATCTTTCTGGATATTGTGTTTCAAAGAAAGGTTATTTTGCTAGCTTGAGAGGTAAATTGTGCATTAAAGTATTACTGTTAGCTTGCAGCATATAAGAGGAAAAAAACCTTCCATTAGAATGTAGGTTTCTTTTATGCTGTTCATACAACTATCCCATTTCTTTTAAAAGTATTTATCATACAAAATCGATATAATACAGAAGAAGGAAAGCATCAATTACATTAAAATGATGCTCACTGGGGATGGACAGATAACTGGATGCTGGGGAGCATGCACTGCTCCTCTAAAGGATCTGAGTTTGGGTCCCAGCACCCAGGTCAGACAGTGCACAGTAGCCCATAGCAGCACACGGGCACCCACAGCAGCCTCCTGCTTTAGATCTGATCCCTCTCTGACTTCTATGGGTACCTGCACTTCTATGGGTACCTGCACTTCTATGGGTACCTGCACAAGCCCATACACAAATGCACACCAATACAGAGTTTTTTTTTTTTAAGCTGTTGCTCACTGGTAAAAATAATTCCTCGAGAACAGAAAGAACGTCTTAAATTAGAGATTTTGGAGGCTGAGTGTGATGGTACATGCCTATAATCCCAGTATTTCATGAGTAGATGCAGGAGGACAGGAGTTCAAAGTTGTCCTCTGCTCTACAAGTGAGTTCAGGGCCAAGAATATGCAATTTGCAATTATGCTATAACTATCATATTATAAGTGCAAAGAGCTACCAAAGATGGATATGCTATTACATGTTGATGAAAGGAAAAAAGAAGTATCATTGCATAAAGAGGAGCACACTAGGTTAATTAGAGACAGAATTTTTTTCATTCTTACTCAGCAAAATTTAGTAAAAAAGGGCCATCTTTCTTATACCAGAAAACATAATTATAAACAATAAATTGCCACTATTGTTAAAATTTTAAATACCCTCCTTTCATGAAGGCATTATTTTGGTACTATAAACAAATTTCTTAAGAAACTGCTAAGAATGAAAATAAGCACTGCTGGTCATAGTGGTAGCCCCTTGGGAAGTGAGGGCACGAAGTGCTCAGTTCAAGATTAGCTTGGGCTGCACAAAAAATCCCATCTCAAGCCAGGGAGTGGTGGAACATGTCTTTAAAACCAGCCAGCACTCGGGAGGCAGGGGCAGGTGAATCTCTGAGTTCGAGGCCAGCCTGGTCTACAATGCGAGTTTCAGGGTAACCATGACAACACAAAGAAATCTGTCTCAAAAACAAGCAAAAAAAAGTTCCCTGTTTCAAAAGCAAAAGAGACCAGAAAGTCTAAGCTCACCCTCAAATGCACATAAGTGGCATCTAGTGCAATAATTCTCAACAGACGCTGTGGGGCAGACCAGAGACCATTTTTCCTTAGACGCCAACATTACTAAAAAGGTGTATTCGGAGTTTATGCAAGCCCCAATATGCTGTATTAGAATTTGAGCTAAGGGCCTAAGAAAACACCCTCCCCCAACTATTAAAGACAAGTCTTATGTTAAGAAACAGTGTTGAGATAATGCCAATGACCTTCACTTGGTTACTAGATAGGAAAACTCTCCAAAGATATTCAATAATTTAGTCCATAACTACATATGAAGTTCTAAGACTGGGCATCACAGCACTCGCAACTATGTAGGTAGAATGGCTCTCTAAAAATAAAGGAGAAAAAATGGCTGGCAAAAATGGTACTTTGAGAATTGATAGTTCATCTTAACAATTTTAGTATGTTTTTAAAAATCAATAGGTATAGGAAAAATTAAAGAAGTTTAATTTACCTCCCTGCTGCCCCCAAGCTATTCAAGAGTACCAGGAAAGGGAATGGAAAAATGATGCAATTGTATTTTAATTTCAAAAAACTATGAGGAAAATATTTTTATTTTCTCACCTTTTTATTTGTATCAAGACAAGGTCTTGCTAAGTAACTCAGGCTGGCCTCAGCTTCTGGAGTGCTAGGATTTCAGTCACATCACAGTGACAGGGATTGCCTCCATTGGTTAGACATTTTTCTGATAAACAGCTACTTTAACCAAAGGCAGAGGGATTGTTTGTAACAGTGTCACTATTTGTGTTTGGTAAATTTGTTACAGATCCTCAATTCCCTGATCTTAAAGACACACACAGGATATATTGGTGTGGGAAGCCCTTCCCTATATGTGTTGCTTTTACTGGTTAATGAATAAAGCTGCTTAGGCGTATGGCAGGGCAAAATAGAGTAAGGTGGGAATTCCAAGCAGATAGAAGAGAAAAAAAGGTGGAGTCAGGGAGATGCCAAGTAGCTGCCAAAGGAGAAAGACATCAGGGGAAACTGCTGGAACCTTGCCAGTATGCCACAAGCCTTGTGGTAAAATACAAAATAATGGAAAAGGGTTAGTTTAAGATACAGGAGCTAGCTGGCAATACACCTGTGATTGGCCAAGCAGTGTTGTAATTAATACAGTTTCTGTGTGATTATTTGGGTCTTGGGTGGCTGGGAACGAATGAGCAGTCTCTGCCTACGATACACTTTATTATGTGTCCATTTAAGGTTATAAGCATGGGGAGAAATATAGAAAACCATGAAAAACAGTGCTTTTCTCTATCTAGTTCTTTTATTCTTTTGTGGAATTTTGTTGTGGTAATGTGTTTGTTTGTTTGTTTGTTTGTTTGTTTGTTTGAACTGAGCCTGGTATGTAGCCCCGCCTAGCATCCTACTCACAACTTCCTGCCTGGAAGTTCCCAATGTGGTAGCTAAGGACACATGCCACCACACCCAGTTTATGAAGTCCACTTTCTTACTAATTCTCTCTGAGTTCTTTTTCTATTTAAAGACGTTATCTTTTGTGCCCTTGATCTCCCACTCCTCCCTCAGTCCCACTGGTGCTAGGACGACAGACCCAAATCATTACGGTTGGCTTACTTATGGCTTGACTGCCCATCAATGGTTTGTTCACACACTAAACTACTTTAAAGTAAAATGTACTCAAATGTTGAAAAAAACATAAATAATTAACCAATTGGAATGGTTGAAGATTCAAGCCATGATTTGCTTATAACTTAGCACTAATTTTACATACCTCTACAACTATCTTTTCTCTCTTCTCCACCTACCCCCTGAAGAAACAAACTGCAAGCCATCAATCTACTTCCATGAGTTACAATGCAAAAAATAAAGCAATAATTCACATTCCTACAATATAAACAAATATAATCATCTGATTCCATAGTGTGCATGTGTTTATTTAAAGGTTAGTTCAGTGTCTTCTAAATTTGTGTTTTATGAACCTTAATGTTATTATATATTAAACTGTCAAAATGTGAGAGAAGGTGTATATGCTGAAATAAACTTGAAAAATACTGAATTCTGCAGTTTCTATGTGTTAACAGACTTTTGGGGAGCCTTCAGTATGTTAGCAGACACTATGAATCTTCATTCAGATCCTTTTTAAATCTCATTATATCTTAGTATTCTAACAGTTGAGTGCATCAGCTTACACATGGTGACTTCATCTTAAATCAGTTCTGAGGAAGATGAGGGTTTGCTGTTATATTAAAATGCTGTGTGCCTTGCCTCTTTTGAGTCCTAAGAGAAAAATTATTTTCTAATTGAAAGTAATTATACTTTGACATTGTGTGTGTGTGTGTGCATTTTCATAAAATGCTGGTGGCAAAGTATCTTATGGACAAACTGGTTTTGGAGAATTGTGTTTTTAAAAATTGTCCTTTCTGAGATAATCTGCACTGTCTAAAAGGACATCGGGCACAGAGAGCTCATGCCTGTAATCTTAACACTCAGGGTGCTAAAGCGGGAGAATTGCCATGAGTTTCAGGTCAGCATGTGATATATATTAAGAACATGTCTAAAAAAAATAAATAATCAACATTTTGAAAGATATAAAATATTTTGTTCCAGTGAATAGTATACCAATATTATCTAAATACTTAAATTTGTCATACAAGGCATTCTATCTCAAATGAGGAAAATGAAGACCAAAAAAAAAAAACATGGCCCTTAGAAAATCTTAAAATATTATCAATAAATATTTAAAGGTCTTTTTAAAGGGTAATCTTTATTACTTATTAAAATATAATAACAAAGCAAGAACTGTGAAGTAGAAACATCTCATACTACTTAAGATAACACTTGGAATATTTGGAAAGGAACAATATAGCCTGGGCCCAGTACTTGGGAAGCAGAGGCAGGAAGATCAGGTATTTAACACCATCCTTGGCTGCATACTGAGTTCAAGTCCAGCCTTCACTACATGAGACTGTCTCAAACAACAGGGTCACCTGATCTGAGGGGTAAGGAGGAAATATTTCATTTTTCTTTTAGCATTTAAAAACACATTTTACTGCTGCTTCTGGTGCTATTTGTGTGTTCCTTCAGGGTAGACCTGATGCCTCTTCTGTGGAGTAGTAGCTGAGGAGATGCCAGTAACCATTATGGCAGATGAGAAACCCAAAGAAGGAGTCAAGACTGAGAACAATAATCATATAAATTTGAAGGTGGTAGGCAGATAGTTCTGGGGTGCACTTTAAGAAGCAAACACCTCTCAGTGAACCAATGAAAGCCTATTGTGAATCACAGGGCTTGTCATTAAGACATTGGTTTGAATATAGTTATCCTCTTGGCTATGGGAAGCACACAAAATTGCCGGGGAGAAAATTGGGATCTTGGGGGTGGGGTGGGATGGGGGTAAGGGGAGATAGGGAGAGAAAAGTTAGAAGGGAAGGAGGGGGAACTTGGGGAAACTGGAGGATTGGGATAAAGGAAGGTTGGACAGGGGAGCACGGAACCACAATTCTTAGTTAAGGGAGCCACTTTAGGGTTGGCAAGAGACTTGAACCTAGAGTGGCTCCCAGGAGCCCATGGTGATGTCCCCAGTTATTCCCTTGGGCAGCTGAAGATAGGAAACCTGAAATGACGCTATCCTATAGCAATACTGACGAATATCTTGCATACCACCATAGAACCTTCATCTGGTGATGGACGGAGATAGAGACAGAGACCCACACTGGAGCACTGGTCTGAGCTCCCAAGGTCCCAATGAGGAGTGGAAGGAAGGAGAAGATGAGCAAGGAAGTCAGGACCACGAGGGGTGCACCCACCCACTGAGACAGTGGAGCTGATCTATTGGGAGCTCACCAAGGCCAGCTGGACTGTGACTGAAAAAGCATGGGATAAAACCGGACTCTCTGAACGTGGCGAACAATGAGGGCTGATAAGAAGCCAAGGACATTGGCACGGGGTTTTGACCCTACTTCATGTTCTGGCTTTGTGGGAGCCTAGCCAGTTTGGTTGTTCACCTTCCTAGACATGGATGGAGGGGGGGCGGACCTTGGACTTTCCACAGGGCAGGGAACCCTGACTGCTCTATGGACTGGAGAGGGAGGGGGAGAGGAGTTTGGGGGAGGGGGAGAAGGGTGAGAGGAGGGGGAGGGAAATGGGAGGCTGGGAGGAAGCGGATACTTTTTTTTTCTTTTCTCAATAAAAAAAAAAGACATTGGTTTGATGGATAACCAACCAATCAGTGTAATAAACACACCTGCGCAACTGGAAATAGAGGCAGAAGATAAACTTGGTGTGTTCCAGCAGCAGACAGGAGGTGTCTAATAAACAAGGAGACTGCTACTTTACTATAGCATGTTGTTATAGACCAAGAATATATTCCCGCCGTGCAGAGGTGGCACAAGTCTTTAATCCCAGCACTCAGGAGGCAGAGGCAGGCAGATCTCAGTGAGTTCAAGGACAACCTGGTCTAAACAGCCAGTTCCAGGACAGCTAGGACTGTTACACAGAGAAACCTTGTCTTGAAAAAACAAAACCAAACAAAACAAAATAAAAATGAAAGAATACATTCTCAATTAGAAAGTAGAAATTTAAAAGCAAGCAAGCAAGCAGAAATATGGTTCCAAAATATCCTGACTGTTGAAGTATAGATTTCTGTTTTTTTAATTTCCCCATCCCTATTTCTTTATTGTACACAAATAACTGGTTGAATTCTAGATAGTTTTCCCTTCAAGTCAAGCATCTTCTTGTTTAAATAAAATTCCTGCTTTTAAAAATTTTAGCACCTACGATAATTATTTGTCAAAATATAAAGTTTCTGACAAGAAATTTTCTAAAGCCCAAAGGTTCTAAAAACAAAAAAGAAACTTACTGACAGTTTTTAAAATAGGAGACTATCTTACCCAACCAAAAGTTAAGAATTAGTGACCAAAATTATTTTTAATTTTTCTAAATAATTAAAAATTGTGTGTTTTTTAAGATTTTAAAATATTTTAAGATATTTTAAGTAGATTGCTTTTAAAAGCCTAGAGCAAAATAATTATCTGTTTACAATAAACAAGGAGGTTCTCTTGAATTGTATCTAATTCCGTTATCAGACAGAAACTTTGCCTTGTTTGCTAATTTAAAGAAATCAATTACAGTAACACATACACAAATGAAAATCTGTGCTGCTTGCATAGAAATATTTGTTATTTGGAAGGAGCAATGAAAAGGCAAAATATTCATATTTTTATGGCTAATACTTATAGCCAAAGAAAAATATTTATTTATTCATTTATTTAGAACTAAGGGCCACATTTAAGAGAAATATGTACCACTTTCTCTCATGAATTAAAGTATATAGGGGGGCTGGAGAGATGGGTCAGTGGTTAAGAGCACTGCCTGCTCTTCCAAAGGTCATGAGTGAGTTCAATTCCCAGCAACCACATGGTGGCTCACAATGATCTGTAACGAGGTCTGCTGTCCTCTTCTGGTCTGCAAACACACACAGATTGAATATTGTATACATAATAAATAAATATTTTAAAAAAATAAAGTATATATTATTCCAGGTATATACCATCTAACTGTCTTACAGTCTGCACTGAAGCCCTAAATTTTACTGATGTATTCATCAAATAGTTATGGATCATCTGGCACAGTGGCTCACATCTTTAATCCAGGCACTCTCTGAGGCAAAGACAGGTGATCTTTGAGTTCAAAGCCAGCCTGGTCTATAGAGTGAGTTCTAGGACGGCCAGTGCTCTGTAGGAAAACCTACCAACCAACCAAAAAAAAAAAAAAAAAACCAAAAAAATCTTATGGGTCATCAAGGTTTGGATTAAGGCTAAATGGCCCACTTTACTTTTGGCATTTAACTACAAGTTCAAATACCAATTTAATTATACACTAGCTCTAACTTATTACATTATGGTTTCAAAGTAATACTTGAATATTTTCCAAATACACCATAATATGAGATTGGGCATGGTGGTTTGTGCATGCTGTCCCAGAACTTAGGAGGCTGAGGTGAGAGGATCATTGTTGTAGGCCAGCCTAAGCTACTTAGTTTTAGATTAGTTTGAGCTACAAAGTAAAACCCTGACTCAAAACAATAACAGTATCAGAATACTATTCAGAAGTAATTCTTATATATTCTATCTAGAAATTGCATATATCTAATAACTAAATGCTTTATTGTTCCATTTTGAGAAATGTAAATATTTTGTCATTTATAACTCTTCACAAAGCATCAAACATAAGATATATTTAGACATTTCTGTACTTACATATAAATATTCTCAATTATTGGAACCCTGATAATTTAAAAGAAAATTTGATCTTGGCGGGCAGTGGTGGCACATGCCTTTAATCCCAGCACTCAGGAGGCAGAGGCAGGCGGAACTCTATGAGTTCAAGGCCAGCCTGGTTACAAGAGCTAGTTCCAGGTCAGAGAAACCCTGTCTCAAAACAAAACATAAACAAACAACAAAAGAATAAAAAAAGAAAGAAAAGAAAATTTGATCTTGATAGAATACAGATGAAAGAGAAAAATTAACTAAAATATCATTAGCACAGATCTTTCAGTCCACTAAACTAAAGATAGGCTTTAAAAAGAAAAGATAAAAACACCCTACACACACACACACACACAAAACCAAAAGACGCTAGTACCTCTTAAAACCAGCAATGTCACAGAAACACCTAAGCAAACTGCTAGGAAAGGTACCTCATAATGCCCAGGTAAGTTCATTGAAATACCACATTTTTCACAATAACTATACTCAAGTTTGCTTCTGTCCAAAAGATATGATACTGTATAATTTTATATATAAGCAACATAAATTAAAGGCAATACTAACTGTGGTGATGAAGTAAACAGCACTCACTGTGGAGATGAGTGGTTACTGGCATAGACTAACTAGGAAAATTTTAAGGCAGTGGAAATGTTCCATATTTTATTTGGGTGGATGGTATATGTATAATTCTCCAGACTCACTGAACTGAACACATGCATTTTATCAAATGATAACTGTTTTAATAAAAGAGCATGCCATCCTGGTACTGATAATCAAGATCCAATCCAAAGGGAAAGCTGGGGTCTTTAAGTTCCTTGGAATTAGAGCTACATGAAATGGCTTAAAGAGATTTGAGAGCATCCTTTGACTTTCTACATAGTGTTTTATCTACTACAAAGTAACTATTAGATTAAATGTTTTCTTCAGTGATTATATACCCTTAATTAGTTCCAAAAATACAGAAGGGAGGAAATAATATATAAGATTTGCCATATTGTTAATCAAAACAATAAAACATTCAAAGTCTATTATCTGTCATGAGACATCTATGATACAGGTATTCATTACTATATCTTTTAATCACCTGAAAGAAAAAAATCAAATGTAACAAGTTGACCTTTTACAATAAAAAATATAGGACATTGGCACAGCACTAAACTTAGCACTTCCAGAATGAACTGCAAGAATAGTTCAAATAACTCAAAATGTTGATTTCTCAATTATTTTCCAATTTCCCATACCTCCCCCCAAAGAAATTAACTTTTGAAGAGTTTATTTGATTAAGCAAATTGGAAAGCAGAGGATTAAAAAGTGAACAGGGTGGTGCAGAAATTAGCAGAGGTGGCACTACCTGAAAGCTCATCAGAAAGGGGAGTGAGAACAATATCAGGCAAGAAGGGTTTGGAAGTATGGATCAGAACAGGAGCACTTTTAGCACTGCGAATATAGGCCGATGGCAGAGCACATTCACCAATGGATCGGCTTCTCATGGCTTTAAAAAGGAAAAGAAAGAAGTGGGGAGGAAAAAAGAAGAGTGACTACAATGAAAGGCTGTGTCACAGAAAAAGCAGCAACAGAGAAAACTAAAAGATCCAAAGGAAGGAAACTTTAAATTAAAAACATTTCAGCACGGCAAATACTGGCAAGCTGTAAGAAAAGAAATCACAACACACATTTTGAATGTAATTCTTTTGGTGTAAAGCAGGAAAATGCCTACTAATAGCAATTACAATGGAACAGCATTAAAAAAAAAACAGCAGACACTTCAGCACGTTTTTAAAAAAAACAAGAAATGAAAAAGCTATCAAATGGAATCACTGAAAAATACTCCATATTATTAGTCCAAAACAAGGCTGGTACCCTAGCTGGTCATTTGTCTGAGCAATTCTTTTTAAGAAAGCTAAATTCTACTAGCAAATCATTCCATTTTCATATTCTTACCCAAATAAAGCCTTCTAATTACTAATAGGTCCTTTTATGCAGTTTGATTTGTCATGACGTACTCTTGTGTTTAGTAGTTGTTCCAGGTGAGAGAAAACTTAAGCAAACCAGTGTCTGTCACTTACACTAGGGTACAGTAGTACAACTTTAAAGCTTTAATTAGAAACATTTATAGAAAGTAGAACTCTCATCAACATGAAGAATCACATTCCTGAGTGGACATGGGTGGACACCTGTACTCCCAGCACTAGGGTGGTTAGAAGAGGAAGATCAGGAGTTCACAGTCATTTCCAACCACACAGTGAGTTCTAGACCAGCCTGGTCCACAACATACCCTCTCTAAAAGCAAAGCAAACACACAATGACAACAAATACAGCACCAAGCTCTTAAGAAAAATATACAATTTGTGCTCATACAAATAATAAACACATAAAAACTTCAAAGTCTCTTTTTAAAGACAAAAACTGTTGGGTACTTTCCAAAACCTGTACTTTTGGTTGCACTGGATAGTTTCATAGAAGAGTCACTAGATCACAAAGGTAGAAACTTTTAGTTCCCATAGCAGTAACTAGTAACTTAAACTTCTCAGTAATTTCTGCTTCAGTTTAGAAACTATTGACTATATGAACTTATAGGCACTGCTATGTAAGAACACTGTACTTAAACTGCACTGCATAGTATTCAGTGCAAATGACAGAGGCAAAAAGAAACAGAAAAAAAAAAACTCTTGGCTTCAGGGATTTTACATTTTCCCTTTGCCCAGAATGTATCTCCTACAGATTCTTCCAAAGTATGCTTCCTCAAATCTACGTTCTCAAATTGTATAATACAGAAGCCTACCTTGATCTAAATCTTGCTCTCCCTCCTGCTATTCTCTAGTCTTTGACCTTGCCTTGCATTCTTTGCAATTTCCTACTACATGTTATGTCGACTGGATCTGCAGGCTCAACATTAAAACTGTAAGTGCCAGTGACTGTTTTTAAATTTTGATTTGCTTTATCACTTCCTAGGTTTTTAATCAAGATCAAGTATTTGTTCTTAACTATATCCTTAATGTTTAGAACAGTGTATTAATACTGAATATTTAACTTTCTGTCCATTCAAATGTATAAAATCCATGGTTAACCACAGTATATAGGCAATGCATGTTAGGCCTCTAAGGGAATAAAGGGTCTTCAGAAGAATGTATAAGAAACTGGTAGGTCTGCCTCTAGTGAAGTAAACGGTGAAGACAGGGCAGAGGATGCTAGGAGGGCTTAATGGAATGCATGGGTTTCAGACTGAATTAAATAAGCACATTAATTCACCATGGTCATAAAACATTAACTTTAAAAATTAAGAAATTAGTCAGTCATGGTGGCTCTTATCTGTAATCCCAGTACACAAGAAGCTGTGATAAAATTACCTAAAGTTTGAGGTAAAGTGTTTCAGGCCAGCCCAGGATACAGTGTGAGACCCTGTCTCAGAAAGCAAAAAACAAACAAACAATATTTAACTCTAACTTTCAAAGCACTTTCCAACTTTATGCAGGTACCTTTCTTCATAAAACTTTTCATGATTTACTTTTTGTTTACTGGACTTGAAACCTTAAACAATATCATGCAATTCTGTTTCAGGTGGGAGAAGTAGTATCGCTACCACTAAAAAAAATGAAGCACTTAGAACCTAGAAAGGGGAGCCTAGATGGTCAGTGAGTTACCAAGCCTGACAACCTAAATTAAATTCTGGGACCTACATGGTGGAAACAGAACCAACTCAAGAAAGTTTTTCTCTGACCTCTTTATGCACAAAGTGGAACACACACAAACACACATAAATACACACACACACATGCACACAAAATCATTTTTAAAATATAAAACCTAGAAAGATTTAGCAAATTGTCGAAGGTTACCTAGATATTTAGTAAGAAAAAAGAATAAGAAAGAACTTATGGCATAAGCCCTCCTTGAATTTCTGGCAGAATCCTCTCTACTATATAAAAGTTCACTAACATCTCCATATTTGTGAAGATAATTACTTGATAAAAATATACCAGCTCATTCTTGAGTTCTGCATGTTGAATCCAAGTTCTACTTTTTGAATTCTATGAAATATAGATTTTGGATATATAATATATATAATAATATAAAATATAATTTGGAAACAAGGATCCTAGAATGAAGTAAACTGCATAAACACAAGAGTATATATATTAGGCTTATAGGCATGCTACTGGACTATGCAAACTACTGGGAAAGGAGGTGCTAGAAGTTTTTTATCTCCCCAAAGAAAAAAAGCGTACGCAGATAGCATCTATCCCTGTACTGCTCGTCTAATCCCATGATTTTAGAGTACATACCAACAGTTTTTTGCCGTACTATACTCCTTGCCTTTTCAGTTCCTGGGGAGCCAGTGGTTGTTGCACTTCTTTGTCTCATGGGTGCTTGGCCAGGCTGATCACGACTCCATCCTCTAGAAAATGACTTGTCAACTGAAACCTTCTGAAACTCATGTCCAACCCCTAGAAACGCAGCATTAGTATGTAGAATAGTGGTTGCCTGGTTGCCATCTTTAAATTATCAGGGATACATTGTTGCAGATTCTAAGGTTGCCTCACAATACATTAGAAAGTCACTATAAAGACTTTTTTAACTTTATTTTGCATAAAAACCATAGTCAGAACTTAGGAAGATTTTCAAAATTATATTAATTATTTCATCAACAATAAACTATTATAATGCTCTACATCTAGAGATAAGAAATGACCTAAAGGAAAGTCATCTTGTAGTGACAGTTTTTAAAATTCTCCAATAACAGCCACTTGAGGAATAAAAAGTGCAGGAAAATAGTTTGGAAATATACTTAGTTATCATGACTAAATATAAAATATGACAAGTATAATTTCTAGCTGGCAACTTATTTTTTAAAATGCCAAGGACATGATAGCAATATAATAATTATGCCACTGCCCCCACTTCACTTTAATATTACATAAATACTATTTTACACCTAGAGAATGTTTACTTGTAGTTTAAAATAAAATGCTTTCAAGATAATTTTCCAAGTAATTACTCTATACTTTAAACATAGAAGAAAGTCTTCTTTTCAGTTCTACATAAAAACTGCTTATACTAAAAA
This sequence comes from Microtus pennsylvanicus, assembly GCF_037038515.1. NCBI lineage: Eukaryota > Metazoa > Chordata > Mammalia > Rodentia > Cricetidae > Microtus > Microtus pennsylvanicus. The sequence goes on along the minus strand of NC_134592.1, from coordinate 55,662,629 downwards.
GCAAATACAGTTTATAAATTTTGACTTGCATTAATCATTTAAAATAAAAGTTAACATTCTATATTATTTAATTTTAGTTAAATATAAGACTGACCATAGCACATATAAATATACATATAAACATACATACACACATATATATATGGCATTCTTTATCTTACTAATTTTAAGATTAAGAAAATAACAATATATTTCTGAATTTTATTGTTGGAAGTTTTAAACCTCCAGGATAAATGAAGGGAGAATAGAAAAAAATCTTTCTGGCTTGGTTTTCCCCAACTCAATTATTTAAACAGACTGCTATGGAGACTCTTTGAAGAACTCTTACCTTTCCCTTTGTGCTTTTTTTGTTTCTGTTCACTCAGCTTATCCAATGGCAAATCACTGAGATCCAAACTATATAAATTCCTGGCTAACACTTTAGTTAGTGTCTCCATGGTCAGAGACCACTCAGTGGCCAATTCCTCCCAATAGGTCAACGACGACAGCACTGACAGCAAGTCATCCCAGAGTTCTCGAGAGATGTATACATTTAGATTTGCTTTGATCCAGGCAACAATGAGAGTCTACAAAGACAAATATTCAAAAAGAACAATGAGATTTGTTTGAAGTGTGACTTCAAAATCAACTATTCAATTCGTTTTATCTAAAAACCAAAAAAAATTTATCACAGAATATGTTGTACAAGCAACTAATGCAATTACTAATACCTGATAAGAATTTTGGGTAACTACTAATTCGCAGTAACATTAAGGCATAACTTTTATGTTGCACTGCATTATTGCTAAGTAAAACTTCTGTAAGAGATGGTTCTGTATTATTTAGTGTTGAAATTGTGCTGAAATTGGGTTTTTAAGTGAAAAACTTCAAACGACATTCCCTGAAGCCCTTTGCTAGCTCTCTGAAATCATAAGCATGCACCACACTGGAGGGAAAATAAGGCCATTACTCTTCGTCACAACGTTTCTCTTCCATTATGTGGTGAATTTGTGTGCATGGCTATTCAGCTGAGTGGCTTTTAATTTAGCTCTATAAAAGATACTTAAACAGATTTCTGATTTAAAGCATTTTCCCCTACTAACAAGCTCAGCTTCAATGAATCTTTTAAAAACGAACACGCTTCTAGCTATCTATTTATTTTTATTGCCTGGAAAAGTGGTCCTGCAAGTCGACCTGCCAGGGTCATGGTTTTTTTCCCCTGGAACTGTAGAAAAGCTTGTGATGACATCTTCAGCACAGACTCCGTGACTCTGAGCAACACGAGCAGCATCTGTTCCCTTAAAGAAAGAAGATCCATTAATGTTTCTTCCTGCTTTGGGTTACTGATCAATTTTCATATCCATATGTTGTGAAAATAACATTACCACTGGAATAACTCAAATACTAAATCTTTGAAAGAGTACCAATTTTTTAGTATTCTTTAATTTTAAAATTAAGAATTGAAGTTTATAAGCCTTTATGAAGCTATCATGAAACCCTTAAGGGTACAATGCCTTCCGGTACAAATTTTATGTTGTATGGTTTTAATAATGAACACTTGGGAAAAAAGAAAAGGCAAGGATATTGATTCTCTTCCTCCCAACTCCCCCTCCCCATTTGTTTCTTGAGACAGAGTCTCATAAAACCTAGGCTGGCTTCAATATTCCTATATAGCCAAAGATGACTTTGAACTCCTAATCCCTCTGATTCCATGTCCCTAGGATACAGAAGCTTGCCACCATACCCTTTCCTCCCTTTTAGTTTCAGTGATTTAGAAAATCATTTATATGTTTACAGGTGTATCTGTGTGAGTATAGGTCACATGTGTGCAGGCACCTGAGGAAGTTAGAAGGCATCAGATTCCCTGGAGCTGGAGTTACCAGCAGTGGTGGACCCCCTAATGTGGGTGCTGGGAACTGAACTCAGGTTCTCTGGAAGGGCATAAAGAGCTCTTAACTGCTGAGCCCCATTTAACAACTGTTTCAGTCTTTTGTTCTACATGTGTATTGGAAATGGAACTAATTCTAACATTGTCTTTACCTTAAACTCATTCTTCTAGATGCTTCCTGCTGATACCATAAAACTACAGCTGATATTTGAAAACAAATTCAGCAACATACCGACATAGGAGGCTGATAACTAGGCATAGTGGGATGCACCTGTAACCCTCAGGGGACTGAGGCAGGACGGGTGGTATGTTTAGGACCACAGTAAGACCTTGTCTGCCAAAAAAATAAATAAGTAAATAAAAAAGAAGGAAGGAAAAGGAAAGAAAGAAAACTGACAAGAGAGTTTTAGTTGAGTATAGAGGCAAGCCAGAGTCCAAGCCCCGATCAGAGTCTCCACCACAGAGGCTATTGTACAGGCCCTATCTAGGCACAGCTTTAAGAATGGTCACCGTTAAGAAATGTGGGTAAAGCAGTAAGATGTCCCAGATCTAGATGCCATTTGGAGGGAGGAAGTGAATCAAATAGAAAATTACAATCAGATAAAAATAAAATTCCCTGAGGCTAGAGGCAATAGCAAAGCATCTGCCTATAGTGTGTGAGGTAAGACTCAACACCATAAAAAAAAAAGCAAACAAAACACACAGCCATTGCTCAGAGAATAAAATCTGTTTTTAGATTTTTCTATAATTATTTTCTAAATTTTAAAAAAACTTTCTTTATATTTATTCTATGCATATTTTACATCATATATCTTTTTTTTCTTTCTCAGGTGTACATCATATATCTTGATCCCATTCATTTCTCCATCCCTTAGCATCTGCCCTCTATACCTGCACTCACCCCTTCCCAAAATAAAACAAATTTAAGAGACAAAAGGGGAAAAAAGGGAAAAAATTAAAAATCTCATCATGAAAACTGCAGGGTGACACAGTGAGTCATGCACTAAACCCTTTGTCCACGCATTGTGAAAAGTCATTGCTAGGGCTCGAGGCCTCTGGTTTCTGCTACACTGCAGATGCTGGTGGGCCCTCACTAGGACTCTTCCTAGATATCCTGTTGTTGCCTTGTGTCATGGAGATCCTGACACTTTGGGTCTGTGAGTCAGGTCCCTTCACATGCCCCAGCAAATCACAGACGGAGTGGATGTTGGGGGCCAGCCAAGTCATAACTCTGGTTCTGGGCCCTTGGTCTGCCTACAGTTCTCCCCTGTCCTCACCACCAGGTTGAGCTCTCTAGTATTGACCCTACTGATTCACCTCTTGCAGCAACGAGTGAGGGGTGGGGCCAGTTCTCCTGCTTTCACACTCAGAATAGGCCCTCTTACTCCTAAACCATTAGGGCCAGCTCTAATGTGTTGTCCAGGTGAGGAACAGGGGCCACTCTTCCGAGTCCTGCAGCTGATAAGGTCAGCTGTCTCATATGCTGCAGGTGGCAAGGGGTAAGGAGGAGCATCTCTCACCCTCCCACATCACCACTTGACAGATGAGTAATGGGGGCAGCTCTCCCATGCTTACAACTTCAGGCTGGCTCACCTACACTGTGTAGGGCCTGCTCTCCCTAGTGTTGCAGCTGGTGGGGGTCAGGGTCAGCTCTCCCATTCTTATGACCACAGGGTCACCACAGATTAAAATTTTAAGTTAAATATTTGTTACCTTAGGCTTCTAGCTTAGCTATATGAAACGAAAATCTAACTACATATAACACAGTTTATAAATAAACCTCATCTTATTTACTACTTAACTTTTTTTTTTTTTTTTTGGATTTTCGAGACAGGGTTTCTCTGTAGCTTTTTTGGTTCCTGTCCTGGAACTAGCTCTTATAGACCAGGCTGGTCTCGAACTCAGAGATCCGCCTGCCTCTGCCTCCCAAGTGCTGGGATTAAAGGCATGTGCCACTACCGCCTGGCTTTACTACTTAACTTTAATTCATATATAAGGTGACTCATAATTTATACTACAAAAAGAGTAACTTTAATTAGCACAGAAAATTTCATAAAATCAATGAAAAATATGTGTACTCATATTGCCTTAGGCACTATGACTTCAGCTTTAAAGGAATTTCAAAGAATTCTGAGGGCTAGAGAGATGACTCAGCAGTGGAGAGCATGAGCTGCTCTTCCAGAGAACCTAGGTTCGACTCCTTGCACCCACATGGTGGCTCACATCTCCTGTAATCCCAGACCAAGGAGATCCAGTACATTCTTCTGGGCCTTTGCAGCACCAAGCACACGTGTAGGAAAAACACTCATATATGTAAAAAATAAAATTTAAATTTTTAATTAAAACTATGAAATAAACTCTAAAACTGTGTTTCACATGGCAACATTCCTGGCTCATCATTGATTCGAAACTTATAGAAAAAAAAATCATAGGACCAAAAGAAGCATACTTCATGATGGGCAGTGGTGGCGCAGGCCTTTAATCTCAGCACTCTGGAGGCAGAGGCAGGCAGATCTTGAAGAGTTTGAGACCAGCCTGGTCTACAAAGTGAGTTCCAGGACAGTCAAGGCTATACACTGAAACTCTGTCTTGAAAAACAAAGCAAACTAAAGAAAATAAAGAAAAAAACTATACTTCAGTTTGGTATGATTTCCTGGTTTTGTTTTGGAGAGAGTATACCTCTATGTAGCCCAGGTGAGCCTCAACTCTGCAATCCTCCCACATCTGCCTCCTGTGTTGGATTACCAGTGTACACATCCATGTTTGGTTTTTTAAATAGAATACTTTTCAAAAGGAGAAAGACTATAATGCAAACTCTGTTTATCACTCATCATGAGTTCCATAGACAAAATCCAGTCATTGAATCCCCTGTGGCAAACTCAAGGAGACACACATTATTAAGGAACAATGTGATGAGAATGCATGTGAAATGCTTGAAAATATCTGGAGCACAAAGAGTTCCAAATATGTTAATAAGCATTTCTACGTGCAATTCTATATAGACTTCAGTAAAGAATGTAGCTAGAGTGCTGGGAGATGGTCCAGCAGTTAGAGCACTGGCTGTTCTTGCAGAGGAGCCGGGTTCAATTCCAGCACTACATGGCAGCTCACAAGGCTCTTTAACTCCAATTCTAGGGGATAGAGGAAGGGAGGCCCTATTCTGACCTCCACAGAACCTAGGCATAGTGTAGTTAATAACATGTAGGAAAAACACTTATACACATATAAATCTTTAAAGCCATTTCCTTCTAAGTAAGGAAACATAAATTAAGCACACCCTTTAACCAAGTGTTCCCACTTGTTAAAAATAACTCAAAAAATGTAAGGTCCTATACTCTCCTGCCCCAAAATAAGTATGGATGTATGTAGATATATGTATATGTGTGTATATATATATATGTGCCCATTAGTAGATGTCGGTTAGGATAGTTACAGGCTTGTGTTTCCAGCTACTAAGGAGGCTGAGGCAGGAAGATCATACATGTAAGGCCTGCCTGAGCTAGGATGGACAACTTAATGAGACCCTGTCTCAAAATCAGTAAGCTGTGGTAGCTTACAATCATAATCCCAACACTCAGGAGACTAAGGCAGGAGAGTCAAGAAGCCCAGTCAGCCTGGAATACACAGATAGCAAGATCTTTACACAAAATAAGTCAAAAAGTAAGTAAGCAAGTAAATATATAAATAAAATTTTAAAGAAAGAAAAAAAACAGGACCCAGGGATATAGCTATATAATTGTGTGTTAGAGAACTTCTTAGCATGTGCAAGGCCATGGTTCAGTACCTAATACTGAAAAAAACCACACACAATAAAAATATGCTTCACATGCTATATTACTATGCAATTGCATTGTGAACTAATGAGTCAAATGTATACAAAAGGACAAACACCTCAAGAGAATGGGATATGGGAACTTTAGGCTTTCCTTTTTGTTTTTTAACTTTTCTTGTTTTGATTATAACCATAAGTATTATAACCATTATAAGCATTATTCTAACAAAAGCAATAAAACTGCTCTTCCTCAAAGGTCTACTTTTCTATTTAACTCACCAAGTACATAAAGGACTAAGTATATAGTATTACACTAAGTAAAGTAAGTGTACAAAATTAAGATAACTCTATTATTCTTGGTGGTGGCTCCAACACATATGAGTAAACAGACATTAATACAAGTAACTTAGGAATCCAGACAATTTTGAGAACTATACAGTAGTGCCCATCTAGAATAAAAGTAAGTGAGGAAAAAATACATAGAAAAGAAATAAAGAAAGAGGAAGGTGGAATCTACCACCTTTAGTGACCACAGGAAACATGGTAGACATTCTAAAGCAAAATTCAGAACATGCTCAGGAAAGATCACTTTGACAATTCTGGGAAGGATGCAAGGTGTAAGTTAAATTTAAGAAGTCAAACATAAGGAAAAAGCAGGAAGGGGCCTGTTAACACAAGGCTTTGAAAGCCACAGTAAAGAAATAGGCTTTAAAAGTTCAGTCAATCATCTACTAACATCTTCAATCACTTAACACAAGCAAAATTTAATTTCTCTGTGTATATATAGAAATGCATGCATTCATTCATAGGAGAAAGAAATGACAACATACACATACTTTAAGATAGTTCGAGGGGTCTTATGGAAGCTTAATCAAGGATGTTTGGAATAAAATGAGACAGTCTACTGTCACCATGATTAGTATATAAATATTTGTACTCATTCAGAAATAACACGCTAATATTGTCATATGCCCTATTCATAGACATTATCCCTTGAAAAATTACTATACTTATACAGAGAACAATAACTATATAAAGAATTGTTACCAGGTCTTCTTGTCCATTGATACTTGCACAACCATGTATCGATAAATGTTAAGAATACGTTTACACATATCTGTGTGCTCATCCAAAAGATTTTTTATTTCATTCGCAGGTTCAAGAAGAAATATATTTGATGAATTTATAATGAACACCTATAATAAGAGAAATAATTAATTATTCATAATGACATTTCAATGGTGGTTTTCATTTTCTCGTTTCTTTAGAACAGGATCTCACTCTGTAGCCCTGGTTGGTCTGAAACTAACTACACAGACCAGGATAAGCTGAATGTGTTGCAATCATGCTGCTGCTGCTGTTGCCTCTTGAGTGCCAAAATTATAGGCATGAGCCAACACATCTGGCTGAATGATAAATTTCTTATTTAAAGAAAAAAAATTAGACTGGCATGCAGGGTTAATACCTGTAATCCCAGAACTCAGAAAGATGACAAGGAGGCTGAAGGTGTGAGGCCAGTCTGGGATAAAAAAATAAGACTTGATCTGTCTCTCTCTGTCTCTGTCTCTCTCTCTCTCTCTCTCTCACATACACACAGAATGAGAGACAGAAAGAAACAAGTACTGATCTAGAATAAATTTAAAACCACCATATATTAGTTAATACTCCTATTTCTACTACCATTTTGGCATATGATATTTAAACTCATTAACACTCAAATAAACAGATCCATATTAAAAGCACATTTCTAAAGTGAGCGGTCTATAGTCATAATCAAGTACGCAGTTCTAGGTACTTCCATGAGAACAGTCAGGGAGACACGAAAAAAATCAATGTGAATTCATCTACCTAGAGAGCGGTCGGTGAGAAAAGAACAGGAGGATAGGCTATTCTGAGGACAGTGTGGGAGGGTCTCAGGGAGAACAACCCTCTTCCTGCATATGCTCCTCACTAGGCCAGCAGTCAGGTAAGAATGTAAAACACAGATGTGTGTACCTTTAACCACATTGCTGCAAAAGCAGAGACAGATGGATCTCTGGGAGTTAGAGGCCATCTGGTATATACAGTGCAACTCTACCTCAAAAAAATAAAATAAAAAAGGACTTTTGATTTAACAATATAGATGTAGGAAGTGGTTTTGACAAGAAAAAAGAATTGGTGAGAGCACAGCTCTGTGACAGGATGCTCAAGCATCATGTCCTAGGCCTTGGGTGCTGTACTAAGTACCATTAAAAAAGCACAAACTGAAGAGAAGGAAAAGGAGAAAAGGAATATAAGAAACTCCTGCAAATCCTTTAAAAGAGCAAACATCTAACAGTGGGAGAAAAGCATAATGAAACACATAGCAAGTCAGATGAGATGTGCAGATGGAGACTCAGGAAGCATTTATGGATTCCTATTTCTGTACACTTGCCCATTACATGAATTATCATATTGTAGTTCTTCACTGTCTACAGAGGATGTGAAATGTTGTTTTTTAAAAATTCTGAGGCTAGTGACATGGTTTAGTGGGCAAGGCCCTTGCTGCCAAGTCTGATGACTCAAGTATGATCTCTGGCATACACATGCTTACACATGGTTAGAAGAGAATACACTGGCTCAAGTTATCTACTGACCTCCGCATGGCAAACACACACTTGTACCCCCCAATACACACACTAAATGTAAAAACAAAATTGTATTTTCCTAATTCAGTTTACCTTTCCTTTATTAGTATTGAATTTCAACATCTTTTTCCATCTATGAACTACGTAATGTTTGTCAGTATTTATTTTATGAAAGACAAATATGGCATAGTGATAACTCACAGATGTGAGTGGTATATATATATGTGTGTGTGTGTGTGTGTGTGTGTGTGTGTGTGTATTTAATATAATATGAAAAACCAAACTATGGGCATTTGAAATATTTAATGACTTTTTTTTTAAGCTGAAGGGCTAGATATGTAGCTCATTGGTAGAAAACTTGCCTAGCATGCCACAAAGCCCTGGGTTCAATCCCAGGAACTATAAATATACACACAAACAACAGTAAGTATAAAGCTACCCACCTGCAAAACTGCCTGTGTACCAGCTTGAATATTTTGTTCTGTGGCTTCTTCAGAGGCATGAAAAGCAACTTGATAAGAACCATTTTTGGTCCAACTAGAATTTCGAACATGCTCAGAAATATTGGTCCCATTTTCCTGAAGCAAAATGTCAAATATTTCATCAATGAGAATGCTGCAACAAGTCAGTAACATAAAATGTGTATGAAATTATTAGATCCCACTATTAAACTGAGTCTTTCCTTCAAAACAGATCGTTTTAGGGGGTGGAGAGATGACTCAGCAGTGAAGAGCACTGACTGCTCTTCCAGAGCACCTGAGTTTAGTTCCTAGCACCCACATCAGCAGGCTTACAGCTCTCTATAACTCCAGCTCCACAAGACTCTGGGGCTTCTGAGAGCACTTGCTCTCATGTGCACATACCTACATGTACACACACAGACCTATACATAACTAAAAATAATAAAAATAAACCAAAAGATAAAAAAGGTTTAACTAATAAGTGATATGTATTCACTATAAAAAATTTTAACAGATAAATTATGGATAATGACTAGCTAGAGTTAATATCACATCATATATGGAGTCATTTGTGTATATTCTCACATATTCAACAATCATATTACACTATTCACTGCTTTATAAAAGATTAATTCTGTTCTATACTGAATGCCAAAATCTACATAACTAGAAAACAGATTTTTAATAACAGTAAAATTCTTAAAAACAAAAGGCACTGTTTCAGACAACTACTACTGAAGCTTTCTGCTTGAGTTGGTGCTGGTAGGTACAGGCTACAAGCTCCCTCAAGTAAAAGCCTGCTTTGTAGAGTTGTGTGCATGTGTGTACACAGGTGTGTACAAGTACTTGTATCCAAGTGTGCTTGTGTGGATACTTAATCCACCGAGCTACCCCGCCCCCACCACTGTTGTTTTTGAATATTCATCAATAATACCTCCTTTTCTTCCTCCCTCCCAGACAGGGTCTCATTCTGTAGCCCACATGGCCTTGAACTAATAAGTCTCTGCTTCAGTCTCCCAAGGGCTTAGAATTACAGGTAGAAGCCACTATGCCTGCTCCTGCCCTTCTGTGGTGCAGGAAACCAACTCAGGGCCTTCCGTATGGTATGCAAGCACTCTACCACAGTGACACTCCTGGTCCTCTGTCACCAATAGTTCCAAAGAGCTGCCTTCTTACAGCTTGAGCACTGTTATACCTACAACATATAGGAAGTTTTATCTAATACTCTGTCCTAAATAGAAACTGACCGGGAACTCAGCTCTGTGAGGAGTCAATACAACACTCAAAGCTCTAGCCCAGCCTTTCTCTGTATCTCTATGACAATATGTCTTCTGAAGTCTTCCTAAATGACCTGCAAGTATAAAGACAAGCCTTTTCCCCACAAACTCCCCATTCCTACCTACTCCAGCCATATTAGTTACAACTTAGACTCTGTGACTCCTTTCCCACTCAGTCACTGGCTGTTGGCTGTTCATACGGTATTACCACCTTCCTACAGAGTATAAAGTGTTCTCCTTCACGCTCTAGGATCACAGCAGTAACAGTTTTATAACACATACTGTGCTTTAGAGGACATTCTGAACATTTTGTGGGTACTTTATTGGAAAATGCCACTGGAATTTAAAGAGATGCACTAGGAAATGTCCTACAAGGTGCACGAAAGTACGAAAAACTCACAGAAAAACAGCCTAGTGTCTTCCAAACATGTTAAATGCTATGTGAAATAAAAACCCATTCATAATTATCTGACTCTATAATTTCATTTTTATAACACCAAAATTTATGCGATTGTAATATATATTGAACTAATCAGATGTCAATCAATTAGTGACGATATTGTTTGGGTTAATATCCTTACAAGAGCTACTAGCTCTTAAAAAATCACACTGATAATGGCAATATTTATGTGAATAACCAACAGAAGATGAAGCTATCAATATATCTGTATTATCAACTCACCTTCCCTCAACCCACTCATTACTTCTATTTGTTTTTTGGGTGCAGTTTGGTTTTTGGTTTGTCTGATTGGTCTTTTGTGTGCTTGTTTGTTTTCATGCTTGTTTGTTTTTGTTCTTGTTGAGATGAGGTCTCACACTGTGTAGCTCTTGGCTGTCCTGGAACTATGTAGATCAGACTGATCTCAAACTCACAGAGATCCATCTATCTCTGCCTCCTCAGTGATGGAATTAAAAGCATGCACCAAAATGTCTAGCCTGTGTTTTTAATTCTGTATATATTTATTATAGTATTCCTGTATAAATGATGGAGGGTAGGTACATAGGCACAGTATAACTAAGAGGGTGGTGGAAAATACATCATTTAGCCTGATAGGTGTACTTTCTACCATAACTGAAATACTGAAATATCTGACATTTCTTACTAATACCTAACAGTATTTTGAACTATCTTTCACAAATTTTATGATTAATTTTATATACTTTGATGGGCCTGGTGGTATATATTTGTGATCCCAGTACTTGGGAAGTGGAGACAGGTATGCTCAAGAGTTTAAAATCATCCTAGGTTATATAGTGAGACTGACGCCAGTCTGGAATACATTAGACCCTGTCTCAAAAACAAACAAACAAAAACAAGCAAACAAAAAAAATAGTTTATATAATACAATTACATTTGTCCTTTTTTCTTTTATTTACTTTTTTGGGGATAGTTAGGGATAAAACTCAAGGTCTCATAAATGCTAATCAGGCTTCTACTATTGTCTCAGCAATACTACTTAAACATTTCCTTATCTTAGAAAGAGCATCATTCAAAACACTAAGCCAACATTGACAGTTCAAGACCAATCCTAGGCTCTCTAGGCAGATTCTGTATTCCCTACCCACAATCCCTCTCTCAATTAATCCATGTAGAACCCCTCTATTCTTCATGCATCCTTATCCTGATTAAACTCCATTGGTGAGGTTAATTAACCTGCTCCTCAAACTTTGGACAATAGAAAAGCAAATCAGATAAAAAGAGTCTGCTTTTTTTTATCCTTTTTTTTTCGAGACAGGGTTTCTCTGCGTAACCCTAGTTGTCCTGGAACTTGCTTTATAGACCAGGCTGGCCTCAAACTCACAGAGATCCACCTGCCTTTACCTCCCGAGTACTGGGATTAAAGGTGTGCACTACCAATGCCTGGCCAGACAGTCTTTTTTTACTCCTAATTTCATCTTGGCTTCTAGGTCCTAGAAAGTCTGATACATGACAAGAGTTGAATATTCAAAAATTTGCTTAGGTCTCAGGAATGAATAGAATCAGTGACCCAGTTCTACCTCTGTTCCCTTTTCTTTCTGCTCTGTGAATAAATTCTAGGCTTTCTTATCACCAGCAATATATTTCATCATGTCAGGAAAATTTTGAATTCTGCAGTTAGCCCTAATGCAAAAGACTCTAGAGAAGAATTCAAAACATTCTAGTTTGTAATGGGTAGCCATTCACAGTATAAGCAGGCAATATTTTGAGAAAAGGAACAATAATTTGATAATCATAACACACAAGGTATGTCCTTTAGTAGCAATTTTGATTTGGCACATGTTTAAAATACAGCAGGCTCTACCTCTGATATATACCCCAACACTTTCTTAACCATAGGCTAAGAAATGAACGTCAGATAAGTGAACCATTTAGCAACAGTGAATGTATAATAGAAAATTACAATCAAACACATAATGAATCTAAGCTGTTCCTGGCACACTGGCCTGTGCTCATTCATTTCATGGCTGGACTATAGTCCCTGGCTCTGAATACACAATATACACAATCTCTACTGAGCATGTCTTCACACGACAAAACATCAATAAATGTTGATCAGATTAAGAACTACAGTGTGTTATGAACTGCAGTGTTTTTTACTATACATGCAAGTTTCCTGCTTTTAGAAAATATAACGGCATAATTATGAAACAAAGACTTAATATTTTCATATTTTTCATTCCCCAGCATAGAAGTATCAAATTAGTATTTCTTTGGATTGAACTGTGTCAGAATATTTGATTTTTTAAAAAATTGTTGTTAAGTTGCTGAATTGAGCAGCAATTTTAAAAAATGAGTATTAGCTTGACATTAAGATAGAACTTCCAAAATTTCTAAAATGGCCTGAGAGATAACTTCCAATATTTTGTACTACATATTTACACAAAGTGGCATAGTTAGCAGTGGAGATTATAACAAAAATATCCATTAAATATTAAAAATGAGGAAAATTCTCATGTCCTCCAGTATCAAATATTCACTTAAGTCTATTTCTTTTCCTATCCAGTCTATTAGTGTGGAAATCTGTTTTTGTTTTTAATAAATGATAAGATTATATATATCAAACTCTTTAAAAATAAATTTCTTTATGATTTATTCTTAATGAATGATTCATATATCTTTTGTTTTTCTTTTTTTGACCATGTAGCATTGGCTGGCCTGCGACTTGATATGTAGAAGCGACTGCCTGCCTCTGCCCCCCAAGTGCCATCTTATTTATCTCAGGTACCTTTGTTTACGCTAAGATATACAGTGTTGTATAAAAACTTATTGCCAGTGAAAAAAGTTTACAAAGCCCTGATCTACACAACATAACCTTGCTGTTACTTGTTTATTTTTTGCTTTTAGATTATAGCATCAAAATAAAAATAAAATTAAATTGTGACATCACAGAACTTTGCAAAAGAGTACTGAGATAAATACTGTGATATAAAACGTAAATTATACTGAAAGCAACCTTTATCTAAACAAATTCATATCATCACATTATTATACTTTTGAAAAACTCTAATCTATTGACCTTACATTAAAACACATATAAGTTATCATTTTACCTCTTCTCTTTTTTCTCCATCTTCTATTGAAATATTCTGGTCTGTAATGTTTTCGAGACAAGGTATATCTGAAGAAGGGAGCACACGTTCGTCAGGCTCCTGCATAAACAAAGGCTTTTCCTCTTGTTGGATCCATTCTTGATACACTTTCACCACTTTTCTCATAGCTGCTGCTTCACAAATTGGTAATAAAAATGCCTATTAAATAGGAAAAAAGAAAAAGAATGATACATTTTATTTTGTCACAAACATACTAATATATTTCTTATCTCACATAATGATATTAACAATTTCACAAACTTAACTCATTAACTACTAATCATTTCACAAAAAGCCTTTTATCTCCAAATATTTTGTGAATACCTTGAAGGAGAAATACGGTACATAACTATTCAAGAAGAAGGAACAAAGATTTTTTTAATTGCGTTACTTCTGAATGATAATATTGTTTCATGAAATTTTACTCTTACAAAGTTCAAAATAAATATAACTTCTCATGATAAGCCACATTTTATAAACTTATATTTACTGATATTTTGAGAATTATTACTATTAAAATGTTCTCATAAGCCAGACGGTAGTGGCACAGCCTTTAATCCCAGCACTCAGGGGCAGAGACAGGCAGATCTCTGTGAGTACAAGGCCGTCCTGGTCTACGAGAGCTAGTTCTAGGACAGCTAGGAGTGTTACACAGAGAAACCCTGTCTTGAAAAACCAGAAGAAAAAAGTGTTCCCATAAAAAGATTTACTGCAGATGAAGAATATAGACAGTTGAATAAAATAAGAATAATGATGTGTGGCATGAAAGAAGTCAATAAAATGATACTGAAGAAAAATATTAAGTCATAACTAAAAGTTCTGTACAAAGTTTCACCAACAGAATATATGAAGGAGAGAAAAAATATCCGAGCCGAAAGACAAGATGGAGGAACTGGAACAATTCAGTAAGGACAAAATCAAGGTAATAAAAACGTACACGTGAGAATTCCAAGACTCATGTGATATTATGAAAAGACCAAGTCTAAAGGTCAGGGGCATAGGAGAAAAATTTTATTTTAAAAACACACAAAACTTTTCAAAATAATCATGAAAGAAATGTCCATCCATATAAGGAGGGTGTATATTCAGGATGCCAAGAAAGAACTTCGCCTTGGATTCTAATTAAAATACTAAATATACAGAACAAAGAAAGCATACTGAAAGTAGCAGAGAAATACATGAAGTTACACATAAAGGCAGATCCATCAAAATAACAGTAGATTTGTCAACTAAAACTTAGTGAAAAAGTAGAAGGTCCTAGAAAGATGCACTTCAAGTTTTAAAAGTCAATTGCTAACCCACAAATGCTGCCAGAACAAGCAGAGATATCTGTCACAGCAGAAGCAGAAGTAAACTTTCCATGATAAAAACTGGCTAACAGAACTTACAACCATTAAGTCATCTCTCTATAGAAGCTACTTTAAAGGAATGTTCCAGACTAAAAACAAACAAACAAACAAACAACCCATCCACATGAAACAAGTCACACCAGGAAAGGAAAAAAACAAAACACCATAAAAATCAACAAAATAAGAGGAATCAGTGCACAGCATTAAATAAGAGCTCTGAATATTAATGATCTCAATATTCCAAACCAAGATACAGACAAGCAGATTGGATCAAAAGCAGGAAACATCTTTTTGTTCCCTCTAAGAAAATACTTCACCACAAAAAAAAAAAAAAGACACTTAGGATAAAAGGGTGTTCCAAGCAAACGGACCTAGGAGAAAAGCAGATGCCACTCCTGTAACATCAGACAAAGCACAGCTCACTACAAAACTAAGAGGAAAGATAAAGAAGGCCACTTCATGTGACTGAGGAAATTAACCATCAAGAAAACACTGTAATTCTTTACAAATGTGTTACAAGCACAGGCACACCCATTTCCTCAAATGCTACTAGATGTAAAGGCACACATTAACCCCAACACTGTAGTAGTGGGTGACTTCAATATCCTCCTCTCTTCTACTGACAAGTCATCTAGACAGAAAACAATCAGGAACATCTGCATTAAATGAAATCGTACATCAAGTGGACTTAGCAGATACCTTTAGATTATTTCATCGAAATATGTATTCCATGCAAAAATATAAATTTTTCTCAGCATCCCTTGGAATGTTGCCAAAAAAGATCATATATTAGACCACAAAGCAAGTCTCAACAAACACAGGAAAACTGAACTATCTTCTGGTATCCTATGGTCATAATGGAGTAAAACTATAAATCAATAGTAAGAACAACCTTAGAACATAACTCATGGGGATTAAACACCATTTTACTAAATGATGAATGAGTCCTTGAAGAAAGTAAGAAATTTCCCGAACTGAATGAAAACAAAAACACAATAAAGACCTACTAAGACACAATAAAAGCAGCCCAAAAGGAAAGTTTGGAGTTCTTACTTTCCATATTAAATAACAGGAGAGATCTCAAGTAAATAATTTAGGGTTCTGAATAACCAACAAGCCAAACCCCAAGCCATTAGAGGAAAGAACACTAAGACTACAGTAAAAATTAACATGGAACAACAGAACAGGGAACTGTTTCTTAGAAAAGATAAACAAAATTGTCAAACCTTCAGACAAACTAAAAGAAAAAAAGATTCCAACTAATAAAATTAAAGATAAAAAGGGGGCCATTACAACAAACACCACTGAGATTTAAAAAAAAAAAAAACATAGGTTGTACCTTACAAACATATTCTATTAAGTTAGAAAAGCTAAAAATAAACTGTGTGTGATAAACAATTTAAATCGACCAATAACAGATTGAAACTAGAAAGACAAAAAATAAAATTACAAACCAATCTCTCTAATAAATATATATGCAGAACATGTCAAGAAGATACTTTAAAAATAAATTAAATAACATACAGAAAGACCATTAATCATAATGGAGTTGGCTTTATTCTTAAATATGCAACATATCTAAGTCAATAAATGCTATAAATCTCATAAATCACATGATCTTTTCGACAGATACAGAAAACACTTTGGATAAAATTCAGTATCCATTTGTGATTTAAAAAAATGTAGAAGACAGATTCAATGCAATGCCCAAGAAAATCCCAGCAAAATTCTTCACAGACCTTGAAGAATGGTATTCAGCCTCATTTGGGAAAGCAAAAAAAAATGATAGCCAAAACAATCCTGTACAATAAAAGAACTTCTGGAGGCATCACAATCCCTGACTTCAAACTCTACTACAGAGCTACAGTACTGAAAACAGCCTGGTATTGGCATAAGAACAGACAGGAGGACCAATGGAACCGAACAGAAGACCCAGATATTAATCCACACATCTTCAAACACCTGATCTTTGACAAAGAAGCAAAAAATATCAAATGGAAAAAAGAAAACATATTTAACAAGTGGTGCTGGCATAACTGCATATCAATAGGTAGAAGAATAAAAATAGACCCATATCTATCACCATGCACAAAACTCAAGTCCAAATGGATCAAGACCTCAACATGCAGCCAATCACACTGAGCCTTATAGAAGAGAAAGTGGAAAGTACACTTTGAATGCATTGGCACAGAAAACCACTTCCTAAATATAACCCCAGCAGCACAGACACTGAGAGAAACAATTAATAAATGGGACCTCCTGAAACTGAAAAGCTTCTGTAAAGCAAAGGACACGGTCAACAAGACAAAACGACAGCCTACAGAATGGGAAAAGATCTTCACTAACCCCACATCAGACAGAGGTCTGATCTCCAAAATATACAAAGAACTCAAGAAATTGGACACCAAAAGTTCACATAATCCAAAAATAAAAATAAAAATAAATGGAGTACAGACCTAAACAGAGAACTCTCAACAGAGGAATCTAAAATGGCTGAAAGACACTTTAAGGAAATATTCAACATCCTTAGTCATCAGAGAAATGCAAATCAAAACAACTCTGAGATTCCATCTTTCACCTGTAAGAATGGCCAATATCAAAAACACTGATGACAACGTATGCTGGAGAGGTTGTGGGGTAAAGGAAACACTTCTGCATTGCTGGTGGGAATGCAAGCTAGTACGGCCCCTTTGGATGTCAGCGTGGCGATTTCTCAGAAATTAGGAAACAACTTTCCTCAAGATCCAGTAATACCACTTTTGGGTATATATCCAAAGGATGCTCAATTGTGCCACAAGGACATGAGCTCAATTATGTTCATAGCAGCATTGTTTGTCACAGCCAGAACCTGGAAACAACCTAAATGCCCCTCGACCAAAGAATGGATAAAGAAAATGTGGTACATTTATACAACAGAGTACTACACAGCAGAAAAAAATAACAACAGCTTGACTTTTGCAGGAAAATGGATGGAGCTAGAAAACATTATTTTGAGGTAACCCAGACACAGAAAGACAATTATCATATGTACTCACTCATAGGTAAGTTTTAAACATAAAGCAAAGAAAGCCAGCCCACAAACCACAATCCCAGAGAACTTAGACAACAATGAGGACACTAAGAGAGACATACATAGATCTAATTTACAAGGAAAGTAGAAAGTAGAAAAAGACAAGATCTCCTGAGTAAATTGGGAGCATGGGGACCTTGGGGGAGGATTGAAGGGAGGAAGGGAGGGGAACAGAGAAAAATGTAGAGCTCAATAAATATCAATTAAAAATGTAGAAGAAAGTAGGAATAGAAGGAACATGTCTCAATATAATAAAGGTAAAATATGACAAACCTATGGTCAACAAAATGCTAAATGATGCAAAACTTAGCAACATTTCCACCAAGACAAGAATTAAGAATTTCTGCTATTCAATATAGTGTTTGAAGACTTAACTAGAGCAGTAAGACAAAATGAAGTAAAAAGGCTATAAATAGGAAAGGATTAAGTCAATGTGTCCTTATTTCATTTATTGATTCTATATGTAGCAGTGTCCTAGACTTTAGCACAGATGACTCGATGATAGAAGTATGACTGTAAAACTCAGTACATGGACAACACCACCTGCCAAAACTAAAACAAAGACCTAACCCATTAAAGTGTATAGTTCTGGGAAAGTCTCTAAATGTACTAACCTTGCTTTCTGGCTTCTGTAGTTCTTCTTCTGGCTAATAGTTTTCATTAACTGAAGCCAACCCAAGACATGATTTTTGTGCTTAAAAGTTCAGCCTGAGAAAGGCCTGGGTCTACTCTGGGATTCCGAACACATAGTATGTTCACTGGCAGACTAATCAAGATTTCTATCGGTTTAAACCCATTTGTAAGCAGTGGTCTCTGGTGTATACCCCACAGCACTACACCTGAGACTCAAAAGAATCTACCAGAAAACTCTCGGCGCTGATGAGCATTTTCAGTAACAAGCAAGGACTCAAATTTAACATACAAAATCAGTAGCCTCCCTATAAACCAATGATAAACACACTGAGAATAAATCAGAAAAACAACCCCGTTCACAATAGTCGTCCCCCCCCCACGAAAGTGGCTCTTCCTACAGAGTGAGTTCTAAGCCAGCCATGGATACAGAGTGAGAATCTCTATCAAAAAGGGAAAAAAAGTACAAAAAACAAAAATAAAAAACAACTAGATAGGCAAGATAACCCAGTGATGCAATATTCTAAGTCTGTTGTGAGTAACCACTTGCTTTCTAACTGGGTCTGATGCCTGCTTCATAAGAAGTTCACATCTGGTATTGTAAACCCATTCAAATGCCTAGGTTAGGGAAATCATAAACTCTAGATGGGAGGCTATTGCTGTCATTCTGGTAAATAAGATATGTCTATAAAACTATCCCTGTGCCCCTTTTATGAGACAGGATGTCACTAGACCAGGCTGGCCCAACTCTGAGAGATCCACCTGCTTCTGTCTGGCCTGCCAGCTTCTACAGACCATGTTCTGGAATCAGAAGTCATGAACCACCAGATTTGGTCCTGAAATTATTCTTTAAATAACTATGTTTATACTCACAGGTTAGCGCTATTAGGGTAGTCAGAAATACTTTGTACAGAGGTCAGCAATGACTGAGAAGAGCCATAACTAGTCAAGGACAGGGAATAAATGACTATGAAATGGCCAGGTACAATGTGACTCTATAACACCTCCCCATGGAGAATATACAGAAAGAGGGCAGAAAGAATGTAAGAGCTGAGTGGGAGGTATACAAGTGTGGAACACTGACTTCCAGGAATGCCGTGGTTGTCACACTCCTTAACTCTCAGTAGCTCTGGTAACCTCCACAAGATCTGCCTAAGACTAGGCTGGTCAACATCCTGTCATTGAGCAGGGAAAGAGTCATGGGCCCCCACCTTGCTCTGAAGATTTATACACAATAAAGGGTTGTGGGGGAGGGAGAAACATTTTCTTCAGTGGTATAAGCACAGTTTACTCCCATAAATGAACAACTGTAATGAAACTAGACATGAGAAGGAGGAGAGATAGCTGAGATGAGGAAGGGGAGAGCACAAGTGAAGGGTACAAAAGAGAGTAACAGAGGACTATGACATGTATATGTCCACGCTTGAAAATGTCATAATGAGTGTCTATTTTAGCTTACAATTCCAGGTACAGCCCACTGCTGCTAGAAAGTCATTGACAGCAGGAGCTGGACCAGTTAGTCATAACACAGTTAGGAGCAGAGAGGAAAGAAGCATGCATACTTCCAGCACTGAGCTCTCTTTCCTTACACCTATACGGTTCAGTACAGTAGCCCAAAGAATCATGTTGTCCACATGGGGCTGGCTGCTCCTGTATCAGTTATCATCAAAACAAGCCACCATGCCCACCGGCCACCTGATCTAGACCATTCATCAGATCCTCTTCCTAGATAACTCTAGGCTATGACGGGCTGACAAACTAATTACCACAGTGTCTGACCAGTTTATAGTGACTTCACACAAGCCAAAGTCACCTGGGAAGAAGGAACCTCAGGTGAGGAAATCCCTGTACCGAACCGGCCTGTGCTGCGTTTTCCTGTTTAGTGACTAATGCAGGAGGGCACAGCTCAGGTGGGCACCACCACCCCTGGAGTTCTGTAAGAAAGCAGGCTGAGCACAAGCCACGAGGAGCAGGCAGTAAGTAGCAACAACATCCCATGGTCTCTGTATCAGCTCTTGCATTCAAGCTCCTGTTCTGAGTTTCAGCCCTGACTTCTCTGGTTATGGACTACACGTTATAAATAAGCCCCTTCATCCCCAGGTTACCTTTGGTGTCACAGGGTTTTATCACAGCAACAGAAACCCTAAGACGCACAGTGAATAATTACAAACTATTTGGATAATTTAGGGAATATGAAGGGGAGGAAAAAGAAAGGAACGGTGAGGGTGCAACTCCAGTAGAGCATGTGTTCTGCACGCACAAATCTCTGTTTCACTACGGGAAGAAAACAACAAGCAAGAAATAGGAGGAGAAAGGAGAAATGTAAAGGATTTTCAAATAGGTTTAAGAAACTTAAAATTAACTTAAAAAATCTTTATAGAATCATTTTTAAATAGCTAAACATCAATATATTCAGTAATAATGACATAATTTTCATTATAATCTGAAACTGTTCCCATGTATTTTACCTGACGAAATATCTCTGTGACAAAGTTTACATTGCTTCTTTTGGATGAAAACACTCTGCGAACAATCTCGATGTCCGTGAGATGCTCTTCGTCAATGCTGCAGAGACTAGAAGAGCTAGGCTCTCGCTCCGTGAGAGTGCTTGTATTAGAATGAGATTGCTCTGGCTCGGTAGTTTTGTCTGCTTTATCAACATTATCATTTTTGTTTTCTTCTCTGGATACCAAACTAGCAGCTGCTCTCTAAAATGAAAACAAAAATGAAAGATATCATTATCACTCAACTCAATGTTTTGCTTTTAGTAAATACTAGCATACCCCAAGGCTACATCCAACACTGTTAAAAGCCAGATAAACAATTATAATCCATGCTGAAAAATTAAGCAGAAATGCAGATAATACCTAAGTGACAGAGGAAAAACTCAAAATGTGTAATAACAAATCATCTACATACCCTTAATTAAACTGAGGTAATTCAATTAAGTCATCATTAAACCCATATGAAAAAACTTTCAACACACAGTCACAGAGAGGAAGCTGAGGTCTTTAAGAACGAGTAAATAGGGCTGGAGAGATGGCTCAGAGGTTAAGAGCACTGACTGCTCTTCCGGAGGTCCTGAGTTCAGTTCCCAGCAACCACATGGTGGCTCACAACCATCTGTACTGAGATCTGGCGCCCTCCTCTGGCGTGTGGGCATACATCGAGGCAGAATGTTGTATACATAATAAATAAATAAATCTTTAAAAAAAAAAAAAAAAAAAAAAAGAACGAGTAAATAACTGACAAGAAAACAGCACCAGGCTATTTATTTCACAATACTAAGTATTTAAACTTTCCTGAAGCAGAACAAAAGGAGTGTGGGGACTGCAGACCACCAGACTCTGAATTTCCTGTAAACAATTGTATCCCTCTGCTCTGAGCAGGAGACCCTGATGGCAGGGGAGTGGTTTCTGATGGGTCTGCAGCTGAAAGATCCAGAGAGCTGGGGCGTGGCCAGAGCCCTATACAAGCTGCCCCTGAAAACAATAATGGGGGCATTTTTGTTTCAACGGTGACCCACGTCTCTGTCTCTATATGTGTGTGTGTTTAAATCTTCAGGCCCTTGCCCGAGACTCATGAACTGTCTCTCCTAGTGCAGGCGCTGCACTACAGGGGTAGTACCTTAGTACACGCAGTAGTACCGACAGTACAGAGAGGAGGAAGCAAGATTCATGACAGAAAACAAAGAAATAAAATTAAGAGAAAATCTTCGGAATTTTGAGAAAATGCTATTCACTATAATAGCAGAATACTCATCAAGCCTGGAGACCACGATTAACCTGATTAAACTGGTTTCTTACCAGAAATGCAGGGATGGCTCCACGTATATATATAAATAAATAAACATAATTCAGCACAAAAACAGACTAAAAGACAAAACTATGTGATCATTCCATTAGAAAAGGCCTTTGACAAAATCCAACATTACTTCATGATAAAAGTTTTGGAGAGACTAGGGATACAAAGAATATACCTTAACATAATAAAGGCAATTTACAGTAAGCCCACAGCCAATGGCAACCTAAATGGAGACAATACCAAAGCACTTCCACTAAAATCAGGAACACGACAAGGATGTCAACTCTCTATACCAATTCATATAGTACTTAAAGTTTTAAGTAGAGCAATAAAACAGCTGAAGGGGATACAAATAGGAAAGGGAGAAATTCAAGTATTTTTATTTGTAGATGATGTGATTTCTATATATAAAAGACCCAAAGAACTCCACCAGGAGACTTATACAGCTGCTAAACACTTAAGCAAAATAGCAGGATACAAAATTAACACACAAAAATCAGTAGTCTTCTCATATATAAATGAAAACAGGGAACAGTACCTTTACAATAGTCTCAAAAATATATACTGTAATAACTCTAAACAAGCAAGTGAAAGACTTCTATAATAAAAGCGATAAGACACTGAAGACATCAGAAGATAGGAAGACTTCCCATGCTCTACCAAAGAACTCCTACAGCTGAAAAATAACTTCAGTGATGTGGCACATTACAAGATCAACTCAAAAAAATCAGTAGCTCTCCTATACACAAAGGATAGAGAAGCAGAGAGGGAATTCAGAGAAACTTCACCTTTTACGATAGCCACAATAGCATAAAGTATCTTGGGGTAACTCTAACCAAAGAAATGAAAGATCTATTTGACAAGAACTTTAAGTCTTTGAAGAAAGAAATTGAAGAGGACACCAGAAAATGGAAGGATCTCTCATGCTCTTGGATGGGTAGGATCAACATAGTAAAAAATGGCAATTCTTTCCATAGTGGTTGCACAAGTTTGCATTCCCACCAGCAATGGGTGAGTGTACCCCTTACTCCACATCCTCTCCAGCAAAGGCTATCATTGGTGTTTTTGATTTTAGCCATTCTGACTGGTGTAAGATGGTATCTCAAAGTTGTTTTGATTTGCATTTCCCTGATCGCTAAGGAGGTTGAGCATGACCTTTTGGCCATTTGAACTTCTTCTGTTGAGAATTCTCTGTTCAGTTCAGTGCCCCATTTTTTTTTTTTTATTGGAAAGCAGTGTGGCGGTTTCTCAGGAAATTTGGGATCAACCTACCCCAGGACCCAGCAATACCACTCTTGGGAATATACCCAAGAGATGCCCTATCATACTACAAATGTATTTGTTCAACTATGTTCATAGCAGCATTATTTGTAATAGCCAGAACCTGGAAACAACCTAGATGCCCTTCCATGGAAGAATGGATGAAGAAAGTGTGGAATATATACACATTAGAGTATTACTCAGCGGTAAAAAACAATGACTTCTTGAATTTTGCATGCAAATGGATGGAAATAGAAAACACTATCCAGAGTGAGGTAACCCAGACCCAAAAAGATGAACATGGGATGTACTCACTCATAATTGGTTTTTAGCCATAAATATAGGACAGTGAGCCTATAATTCGCGATCCTAGAGAAGCTAAATAAGAAGGTGAACCCAAAGAAAAACATAGTTATCTTCCTGGATATTGGAAGTAGACAAGATTGCTGGGCAAAAATTGGGAACTGGGGGGTGGGGTGGGATGGGGGAAAGGGGAGATGGGGAGAGCCAAGTGAGAAGGGGAGGGTGGAGAGAGCTTGGGGGAATGGGATGGTTGGGATAATGGAAGGATGGATATGGGAGCAGGGAAGTATATATATATCTTAATTAAGGGAGCCATTGTAGGGTTGGCAAGAGACTTGACTCTAGAGGGATTCCCAGGGGTCCACAGACATGTCCCCAACTAGGTCCTTGGGCAGCTGAGGAGACAGAGCCTGAAATGGCCCGATCCTATAGCCATACTAATGAATATCTTGCATATCACCATAGAACCTTCATCTGGCGATGGATGGAGATAGAGACAGAGACCCACATTGGAGCAATCGACTGAGCTCCCAAGGTCCAAATGAGGAACAGAAGGAGGGAGAACATGAGCAAGGAAGTCAAGACCGCGAGGGGGGCACCCACCCACTGAGACGGTGGTGCTGATCTATTGGGAGCTCACCAAAGCCAGTTGAACTGTGACTGAAAAAGCATGGGATCAAACTGGACTCTCTGAATGTGGCGGACAATGAGGGCTGCTGAGAAGCCAAGGACAATGGCACTGGGTTTTGGTCCTACGGCATGTACTGGCTTTGTGGGAGCTTAGCCTGTTTGGATGCTCACTTTCCTAGACCTGGATGGAGGGGGGAGGACCTTGGACTGCCCACAGGGCAGGGAACCCTGACTGCTCTTTGGACTGGAGAAGGAGGGGGAAGGGAGTGGGGTGTGGGGAGTGGGAGGAGGGGAAGGGAAAAGGAAAGAGGGGAGGAGGCAGAAATTTTTAATAAAATAAAATAAAATGGCAATTCTACCAAATGAGAAGCAGAAAGAGGGAGAACATGAGCAAGGAAGTCAAGACCGCGAGGGGTGCACCCACCCACTGAGACGGTGGGGCTGATCTAATGAGAGCTCACCAAGGCCAGCTGAACTGGGACTGATGGAGCATGTGATCAAACCAGACTCTCTGAATGTGGCGGACAATGAGGGCTGACTGAGAAGCCAAGAACAGTGGCACTGGGTTTTTGATCCCACTGCATGTACTGGCTTTGTGGGAGCCTAGGCAGTTTGGATGCTCACCTTCCTAGACCTGGATGGAGGGGGGAGGACCTTGGACTTCCCACAGGGAGGGAACCCTGACTGCTCTTTGGACTGGAGAGGGAGGGGGAGGGGGAGTGGAGAGAGGAGGAGGAAAATGGGAGGAGGTGGAAATTTTTAATAATAATAATAATAAAGCAAAAAAATAAATAAAAGAATTAAAAAGTAAAAAAAAGACACTGAAGACATCAGAAGATAGGAAGACTTCCCATGCTCATGGACCCATAGGATTATTGTGAAAACAGCCATCTTATTAAAAGTATCTACAAATTCAATGCAATCCCCCAAAAAGCTCAACACAATTCTTCACAGAAATTAAAACTTGATATGCAAAGACAAAAAAATTCAGGGTACCAAAATAATCATGCAAACAAAAGAACTGACAGAAGTTCATTATCCCCAAGTTCAAGTTGTATGACAGAGCTACCTTAAGAAAACCAGCATGTTATTGGCATAAAAACACACACTGATCAATGGAACTGAACTGAAGACCCAGACATAAGTCCACACACCTATGGATACTTGGTTTTTGACAAAGAAGTCAAAAATAGACATTGGAGAAAAGATCACATCTTTAACAAATGTTTCTAGTAAAAAAGAATTCAAATAGAACAATTATTTATCAACCTGTACAAAACTCAACTCCAGATGGATCAAGGATATCAACATAAGCACAGACACCTTGAATGTGATAAGAGAAAAATTGCTGGAAAGGTTCAAGCTCATTGGCACAGGAAATTACTTTCGGAACAGGACATTGATAACAATAAGATCAACAACTACTCAATGAGACCTCAGGAAGCTGAAAAGCTTGTGTACAGCAAAACACACTATCATTTCAACAAAGTAGCAGCCTACAGAATGGGAAAACATATGATAGAGGGTTGGTATCTAAATATATATAAAGAACTAAAAAAATTAAACAAAAACACAACAACAACACAATTGAGATACAGAACTAAGCAGAGTTCCCAAAAGACGAATCACAAATGGTTGAAAAACACTTAAAGAAATAAATGGTCAGCCCTCTTAACAGTAAAATGCAAACTAAAACTTCTTTGAGATTTCATCCTATACTAGTAGGAATGGCCAAGATCAATTAAACAAATCACATCACATACTGGTGTGGATATAGGGAAAAGGGAAACTTATTCACTGCTAATGGGAGTGCCAACTGGTACAGTCACTATTGAAATCAGTGTGGTGGTTCCTTAGAAAGCTGGGAATCTATATAAATCAAGAGCCACCTATACCACTCTTGACACAAGTTCTTTTGATATACAGGGCTCTATAGCCTACTACAGAGGTACTTACTCATCCATGTCCATTTACTCTATACATAATAGCCTGAAATTGTAAACAGCCTGGATGTTCATCAGCTAGTGAGTGGATAATAAAAATGTGGTACATTTATACAAAGGAATACTATTCAACTGCTACAAAAATGAAAGTCACAGGAACTAAAAAAAAAAATCATCCTGAAAGAGGTGACTCAAACTTTAAAAAGGCATATATTGTATGTTTCTCTTATATGTGGATGTTAGTTTTCAAATCTTCGATGTATATGCTACAATTCCCACAAAAATTAAGTTTTTAATATGGGAGGGACTGGGAGTAGGGGAGGATTTCCCAAGGAAGGGGAAATAGAGTATAGCAGTGTGGAGAGACAAAGGGAAAACTAGAATAAGAAGATTATACAGGGAGGGGGATGAAGGAGAAAGGTAAAGCAGGGAATATGGAGAGGAACATCTAACACTATGGCCATTTGAAAAACCATATGAAACCTACTACTGCAGAAGCTTCCTACAATCTATACATAAATGAAGAATTTAAGTGAAGTCACCAAATAAGGGAGACAATGCCCCAACTAGACATCTTCTGCCACCAAATAAAACCTCCAGTGCCAGGAATGGATTGCACTTTTGGTCGCTGGCTAAAGGGACCCAATGGAAACACCCAAACATCAACGCTATTACCAAGGCTATTGGTTACTCTCCAATAACCTGATGGAAAGAACCTATTGCTGAAGACACTTACATCATCAGTATCACCCAGCTATAACCCGACTGCAAGACATCAACAATGGTACAAATGTCATGGGAGTAAACAATCCTTTTCTGATTGGATTTCAGGCCGACTTCAGGAGATGGAACTCATATCTGGTACCATCTGCTCAAGTAGCCAAGAACCTGAGACCATAGAGTTCATGCTTCTAGGGGGGAAAAAAACCCTTAATACTATGATTCTGCTACAAGTGAACAGCAATAAAATGGTTTCCAATGACACTGGCATATGGCTCTACCCATAGGTCAGTGCCTCACTCAATCCTTATCAAAGATGCTTCTTCCTGCAGTACATGGGGGCTAACACTGAAACAGCAACTGAACAATGTGCAGAGAATGAGAGACTTTGGAGCACTCCATTCTAAATGGAATTTCTTCATCAAACCAGCCTCTCAAAGCTCAGGGATCTATCTGGAAGAAAAGGCAAAACGATTGTAAGAGCCAAAGGTGACAGATGACAGCAAGGAAACCTTATTTTCCATACAGAACAGGATTGATGCACATATGAACTCACAGAGACTGTGAAAGCATATATATTGCACAGATTAAAGCCAGATGGAATCCCAGCACTGCGAGGTTGAAGTGGACATGGGATCCCACCTTTACCAAGAAGCTTTCTGCAGCTGATACCCGCTGGCTAAGGAAATCTCACTGGCTGTATTAGCCATACCTCAGGGGGGCTCCATGCCCAGGAGGAAATGGCCAATCAAAATAAACTCAATGGATAAACTCAATGGTATTTTTGTAGACTTTTTGCCTCATTTTGCTTTGTTTTAATTTTTTTATTTTATTGGTCTTCTGCTTGTTTTTATTTTCATTTTGTAGGTGTGTGTGGTTCTTGCTTTTGTTGTTGTTTTGGGTTTGTATTAAAGAGGTAGGGTAAAGAATATATAGTTGGGTGGATAGGGAAGTGGGAAGGATCTGGGAGGAAGCAGGAAAAACGAAAAATGAAATCAAAATATAATTTATTTTCAGTAAAATTGTTTAAATTCATAAAAAGAAATAAGGATTTGACATTTAAGTTTGTGCCAACATTAGATTCAAATAAATGGCATCACTCAGTAAACACACACACACACACACACACACACACACACACACACACACACACACACGTTGGGGAAAGCACAGTATTAGGGGAAAAGAGAACCTGAAAAAGAAGTGTAAGGATGAAATACTGTTGAATTAAAAAAAAACAACATAATTTAAAATCCTAGTTTCTTCACTGTATAGTTATGTAACATTCATTTATATTTTTAGACTCAGTGCCTGTTGAAAATGGAAGCATTTGGGCCAGATTTCAAATCTGTATTCTTTGACTGTTTAGAATGTAAAAAGAATGAGGTTGGAAGATAAATTAGTAGGCAAACTGATGGTTATGAAAGCATGAGAATCAGAGTTAAATTAAACTTACCATACCCTGAATAGGGAAAAACATCACACAAAGGTTCAGTACTATCTGCAACTTCAGGGATCCAAGGGATCTCCAAACCTATACTCTATGAATAAAGGAGACTATTTTCTATTAAACTTCTGTGATAATACAGAACTAAAATTACCATCTATATCCCCCAGGCTATCTTAACTTTTTAAAAAAGAATTTTAGATATTTATTTTACAAACTTTATTTTCCATTAAGAAATTTTTCTTCTCCTTTTTTTCTTCCATTTTTGGAACAGGGTTTCTCTGTTTATCCCTGGCTGTCCTAGAACTCGCTCTGTAGACCAGGCTGAACTCCAACTCAGAGATCTGCCTGCCTTTGCCTCCCAAGTGCTAGTATTAAAGGAATGTGTCACCACAACCTAGCTAATACTATTTCTACAATAATAATGGTTAAAGTTTGAGTTTATGAGATAGATTTATGCAAATAAGCTGTCTCTAGCATCTATTCTAAACATACTGTATAACTAAGGCAGATGAATTCTGGAAGCCATTTCTAACTTTAACAGCCTTGCTTTATTTGTATATTACCTGAATATTCTTTGGCAAAACTTCACCTTCCATCCCAGGAATATTAGGTCCTGAATGTGGTTTTGGCTCAAGCCAGAAAGAAACCAGCCAACGAATGACAATAACCCGAGCTTGGATGAAAGGCTCTTTTGTACAATATATTGCTTCATTGGTTTCAGCATCCTTCTTTATCATCACGTAATGAGGCTTTGGTCTGATCTGTGGGATATCTATGTGAAAAATAGAAAGCAAAACATAAAATGAAAAATGCAATTACTCTTAGCTAAGCCTATATTTTTAAACTCTTAGGAAATATTCTGACACTATACTGGTTTTAGAAGTGTTAATTAAAAAATAATCATTTTATAATGTGAGATGCTAGTTAAGAACCTAGAAGAATGAACCATATATTAGACTAATATATAAAAGTATGACTTTTCCAAAATACCATCAATCCCAGCACTCACAAAGCAGAGGCAGGTGGATCTCTGAGTATTTGTTACACAGAGAAACCTTATCTTGAAAACAAACAAAAAAACATTCAATGAGATGGTCATGATGGCAACACCTGAGTCTGCTAGTTGCCTGAATTTGCCACATCCTTCTTCAAAATAAATTTTCTACATACAGACTTATCTCTTCCTCTCATATACAGATTGCTCAGGTCTATCAAGATTTGTACACAAGACTCTAATGCAAGGCTCCAACAGGTCACTTGGCAAAACCACAAAAAAAATTGGACAAGAAATGACAAAAATAAACAATTTAACAATTTCTACAATTTGATTGTTCGCTGAACCACTTGGCAAAACCACAAAAAAATTGAACAAGAAGTGACAAAAATAAACAATTTAACAATTTCTACAATTTGATTGTTCGCTGAACCCTTGAGAAATCGTAGGAAAACAAATTCACAATATAAATTTTAAAGTTGGGCATTATGGCACATACCTGTAATCCCAGCACTCAGGAGGCTGAGACAGGAAGATCACAAACCTGGGACCAGTCTGGGTCTGAGATATTGGGCTATGTATCAAGTTCCAGACCAACTTAGGCAGTTTACCAATTCTGATCAAAATTTAAAAAAGAAAAGAAAAAAGTACACACACACCCTAACGATCATAAAAACATGACAATTCAATTTAATCTACTGCTAACTCCAATGGATGAGATCCAGAGAGTAAACTTTTATTGAAACCTTTCCATTCTCAGTAAAAATGTGTTACCACAAATGCACTTTCATTATGAATCTGGTATAGAATCAATACAAATGGTCAGTTTTCCCTAAGTAAATACCAACTTTATACTGACATTCTATTCTTATGTGTGTTCTTTTATAACATTCAGAATTATACCTACCAAGTACAGGATGATATAAACTATTCTCCTTGCAGATGTTTGGGAAAATATAAGGCAAGTAAAACTTCTTAAAATGTGAAAACAAAAATGAAAATCCCCTTTCTTGGTTTTCTTTGTTCTTCCATTCTAAACTTTTTACCTAAAAATAAATGATATTGTTAGAATCATTCCAATACAGAATCTCTTGAATATAGTTTAGCTGTTATAAACAAGCTTATAGAGGTTATAATATATTGAACCTTTTAGACTATGAACATCATACTATATTGCAAATGTTATTCTTCATTTTATTAACATACAAAGTGGTTTCACTACATAATTTTCATACATACACATATAATGTGCTTTAATTATAGTCCATCCTTTAAAATTGGTCTATATAAAACTGTATTACATATATTTTTTAAATTCTTACACTATATTGTATATTGCAAAATTGTGAAAATGACTTGTTTGGCTGTATTAATGACAAATACAGTAATGTTCTTTCTCTCTATCTCTTCCTGGATAACTGTGATCAACTACAGAGGTATATATGGCCAGGATTATGTGTGTGTGCATTCACAGTGGTAGTAGGCAAGTGCAGATATCAAAACCCAAGAACAGGAAGCAGGTTATACATGAAAGGCAGCAGCTCAGTGGAGACTGAGACTGAGATGTCTACAGATTGTTCATGCAATGTAAAGTAGAGAAGTAGGAAGACACAGAGTAATAATACTCCATTTTGGACTTCCAGCAAAATGAGAAAGATACCTAAGAAAAGAGTCTGCAAAGGCCCAAGGTAAATTATTGGAGCCCAGACAAGTTAAGGAGAATGTCTGCATGGAAATGGTATTTGGATAAATATGATCACTTTTAAGAAGGCTAACTAAATAATATATTGAGAATATGAGACAAGTTTGTCACAAAGGAAAAGATGGATCAAAGGGGATAGATGTGTGTATAATATTTATTCTTTGACTTTAGTCTTTAAGAGGATGCAGAAATAGCAACACTCAGTATTGATAGTAATGAGCAATCCAAGTACCTAGATACTAGATTTCAAGCAGGAGCCTCCAGAGATGGCAAAGGAAAGTAAAAGACAAAACTGTAACAGTAAAGAATTATACTGGAGCACTTTTAATCACAGCACTCAAGACGCAGAGGCAAGTGAAATACCATGAGTTCAAGGCCAGCCTGATGTACACAGGAGGTCCAAGACAGTCAGGACTACACTGACAGACTCTGATTCAAAACAAACAAATTTAATAACTGAAAAAAAGGATCTACGAGATCGGAAAGAATTATACTGAGGAAGAGCAAGATGGCTCAGTGGGTAAAGGTACTGCCACCAAGCCTGGAAACCTATGTTCAATCCTCTAGGACACACATGGTTGAAGAAAACAATCCTGTTCTCTGACCTCCACATCTGCATCATGGACACCCCTTGCCTCCCTCCAATAAAATAAATAAAAATGCAACAAATTTTTAAAAGAATATTATTAGAGACAATGGAAAATAAGTAGGGAAGGGAGAAAACCTTTGCAGATAATTCCTGGCCTACATGAATGTAGAGGCCATGACAGGATTATTATTATTATTATTGTGTGTGGGTATGCCACGTTAAACAGCCTTACACCCTTGGGTTTCATTTGTAATCTGAGACTCTGGTTGTACTAAATTGCCGAGGTGTTTTAAAAAGCTAAAATGACATAACATATCTCATAAGCTTTCTATTGGCATTACGACAAGCTACCACACACATGCTGAATAAAAGCAACACAGATTAATCACCTTCCACTCTGTGAAAGGATTATTTTACAATGTTGGCTAAAAAGAGGAAATATTCAAATATCCCAACAGACATACACTTGGCATATACACATAATAAAAAGAAACAACTAATTACGCTAAAACATGAATGAATTTGTAAAGCATTT
This sequence comes from Microtus pennsylvanicus, assembly GCF_037038515.1. Lineage (NCBI taxonomy): Eukaryota > Metazoa > Chordata > Mammalia > Rodentia > Cricetidae > Microtus > Microtus pennsylvanicus. Next base: position 55,630,097 of record NC_134592.1, on the reverse strand, counting down.
GCTAATTTGTAAAAGAAGCAGGTCAAAAAAGAATACATTGTGTGAATCCATTTTGACTTCACCAAATGAATTCATTTATTTGAAATGTTAAGATAAGCAAAAATATTAGTGTTTTCCTAGAGCAGAACATGAAGTGACACTGGAATAAGACTCTTAACAGGCTTGAGATTTTATTTTACGAGAGGAAATTAAAATATTTCAAAACTGCACGTAACAACAGCAGGACAGTCCTTAAGAACATCCCACTACACTGCATATTCCATGTGACAGCTAGACTGCATGTCCATGACAGTTCAATAAGCCACACTCAAACAATTTCTAGTTGGCAACCATCATAATAAAAATTCAGCCAGATGGCTGGGCAGTGGTGGCATATGCCTTTAATTCCAGCACTGGGGAGGCAGAGGCAGATGGATCGCTGTGAGTTCAAGGCCAGCCTGGTCTACAAAGAGAGTTCTGGGACAGCCAGGGCTGTTAAAGAGAGAAAACTCTGTCTCAAGGTAAAAAAAATTCAGCCAGAAGCCTTAAGTAGATACTAAAACTATGAGTAAAATTTTGAAGAGGTTACATAATTAGAATGTATTTCCCCCAAATATTGACTGATAAAAGGAAAAATAGTATTAATAGTATTATCACATTTGAAAAGCCCGGTAGATACCACCTTAATAAAAACATCAAGATCTACACTACAGATGTACATGAATTCACTCAAAAAGACCCAGAGATCTCAAAAATAATCATTAAATTATAAGACTAAAAAATTAGAAAAATATCTTTTTGACACTGAAGTAGAAAAAGATTTTTTTCTTTTATTCCTTAGGGTATGGGGTGGGGGTGGGGTCTTACTATATAGCCTTGGCTGGCCTGGAACTCACAATTTAGAACACACTGGCATACAACTCTTAAGAGAGCCACCTGTTGCTATTCCCATTTCTGGAATTGAAGGAGTGCGCCATTTATCCTAGCAAGATCTTTTTCTCCTTGAAAGCAGCATCAAAAATCTGGTTCAGGAGCTGATCTACTGGGAGCTCACCAAGGCCAGCTGGACTGTTACCAAAAAAAAGCATGGGATAAAACTGGACTCTCTGAACATGACGAACAATGAGGGCTGATGAGACGCCAAGGACAATGGCACGCGGTTTTGATCCAACGCAATGTGCTGGCTTGGTGGGAGCCTAGCCAGTTTGGATGTTCACCTTCCTAGATATGGATGGAGGGGGGAGGACCTAGGACTTACCACAGGGCAGGGAACCCTGACTGCTCTTTGGACTGGAGAGGGAGGGGGAGAAAAGTGGGGGGAAGAGGAGAGGGGTGGGAGGAGGGGGAGAAGAATGGGAGGAGGGGGAGGGAAATGGGAGGCTGGGAGGAGGTGGAAATTTGTTTTTTTTTTCTTTCTTTTCTTTATTCTCCTTTTATCAATAAAAAAAATACATTAAAAAAAATCTGGTTCATAAAAGGAAAAAAAGGCTTGATTTCTTATACTTTGTCAAATTAAAAGGTATCTCTTCTTCAAAAGAAAATAGGGTAGGCAAAGTGACTTTCTGGATAAGTCTTTCCACACAATCCTGATCATCTGAGTTCAATGCCCAAATGCCCGCCAACATTATAAAGTAACTGTGGTATTTCTGTATGACAAAATCTAAAAAAGAAAATGGAAAGATACTATGAGACAATGGTCTTGTACCCTGTAAAGATGTGTCACTTGTTTTGGTTTAATAAAACACTAATTGGCCAGTAGCCACACAGGAAGTATAGGCAGGACAACCAGAACAGGAGAATTCTGGGAAGAGGAAAGATCCAGTCTGCAGCAGTCACCTAGGCGCATGCCTCACTGATAAAAGGTACCAAGCCATGTGGCTAACACAGACAAGAATTATGGGTTAATTTAAGATATAAGAGTTAATAAGAAGCCTGTACTAATAGGCCAACCAGTTTATAATTAATGTAGGCCTCTGTGTGTTTCTTTGGGACTGAACGGCTACAGAACCAGGCGAGACAGAAACTTCCAACAACAGAAAGATGCTATTGCTGAAAACGCCACCCACTTTGGTTAAAGGTCATAGAGAAATCAGTCTCAAACTCACCAGAAAACTTTCTCCTGTTGGCTAGCTAGCATATTTCCGGAAGATATTATGAAGACTGTTGTGAGGAGTGGGAGAAGACTCTGGTGGTCTTATGTAAGACTGGACCCTGAATGTTACAATGTTGAGCTGCCAGGACAGTTATGCCTACTGATGTAAGAACAGGCATGATGTTATGGAGGTAAACAATTATTAGTGGATTAAAGGGCCTGCTTCACAGGAGGGAGCTCATGTCTAGTACTATAAACTTGGTCAAAGTCTCTTGACTGGAAAGCTCATAGGCCCTAGTAAGGAACCCATGGTGATGTTTTGCTAAATGGTTATGCAGTCAAAATGTTTTCTAAATATTAATGCTTACATCCACAGATTTGTTTTACTCTGAATCATGGTCAGAAAAGCTTTTTCTTGCTGTAACAGTTAGTAAAGAAACTAGTCAAAGTGCTAATAAGAAGTGACTGAGAATGCCCAGCCATGGACGGGTCAAAATACATCCCACCCAAGGCTTACAGAACAGATGGAGAGAATGTAAAAGTCAAAGGATCAAGAAAAGAAAACTCCAAAGGCTGAATATGTGATGGTGTCATAAAATAAGATTCAATAAATCGTGTCTGGCCTACAACTTCAGCATTCCAGAGGCTGAATCAGGAAGATTATGATTTGATGCCAGCCTAGGAAAGGCTATGTAGGTAGTTTCAAACTAGTATGAGGCTACAAAAGGAAGGGAGGGAGGGGGGAGAAAAAGAAAAGACGAGAAGAAAGATCCAGCAAATTATAAACCCAATGTCAAAATTAACTGTATAAGCAATTACATCTCAATTAACCTATAAGGCAGTTTTAAAAACTCATATGATGCATAAACTTTTCAAAAACAAAAATAATGATGAGAGTAACAAGTGCCCATTACAGAATACTTCCTGTGTGTTGTACCCCTTGAATCTTAGCACTTTGCACTACTGAAGGTTTAAATAGAACAGGCGGTATTCTATAAATGTGGAAACCTAAATGTAGAATGGTTAGGTAATTTAACAAAGGTCACACTAGGGAGCCATTTTAGGGTTGGCAAGAGACTTGACTCTAGAGGGATTCCTAGGTGTCCAAGAAGATGTCCTCAGCTAGTTTCTTGGGCAGCTGAGGAAAGGGAGCCTGAAATGGCCCTATCCTATGGCCATACTGATGAATATCTTACATATCACCATAGAACCTTCATCTGGCGATGGATGGAGATAGAGACAGAGACCCACACTGGAGCACTGGACTGAGCTCCCAAGGTCCAAATGAAAAGCAGTAGGAGGGAGAACATGAGCAAGGAAGTCAGGACCGCGAGGGGTGCACCCACCCACTGAGACGGTGGGGCTGGTCTAATTGGAGCTCACCAAGGCCAGTTGAACTGTGACTGAAAAAGCATGGGATCAAACCGGACTCTCTGAATGTGGTGGACAATGAGGGCTGACTGAGAAGCCAAAGGACAATGGCACTGAATTTTGATCCTACTGCATGTACTGGCTTTATGGGAGCATAGCCTGTTGGATGCTCACCTTCCTAGACCTGGATGGAGCGGGGAGGACCTTGGACTTCCCAAAGGGCAGGGAACCCTGACTGCTCTTTGTACTGCAGAGAGAGGGGAAGGGGGATGGGGGAGGGGGAGGGAAATGGGAGGTGGGGAGGAGGCGGAAATTTTTAATAATAAAAAAAATAAAAATAAATAAAAAATAATAAAATCACTAACAACTAAAAAAATAAAATCAGAATTAAAACTCTGCTAATCTTGCTCAGGATCACATTAACAATATAATATTTGTTTCTCAGGTAAAAGAACTTTTGCATGTGAATAATTACAAATAGTAAAAGTATGTGAAAAGGTATTTTTATCAACTAGAACACGCATATTTCACAACTAGAGATGAGAAACACTTATTGTTTAAGTGTTTAAATGTAAATTAGTTTTCCCTGATTCCTATCCTGTCAGTCACCCTCTTGTTACATCTTGAGAGATTGATCCTAAATCAAGCAGCTGTTCATATTCCACTTAAGCATCAGAAGTGCTGGTAATAATGGCAGGATCAGAAAGTAAGTCTGACTACTTGTGTAAGAAGCTCACACACATCTAGAGTCCACTTCACAGCAGGGTGATAGTACACACCTGCAAACCCAGCACTCAAGAAGCAGAGGCAGGCAGATCTCTGAGTACTGGGCCACCCAGAGCTACACGGCAGGTTCCAGCTTGGCCAGAGATACATAGTAAGACCCTGTCTCAAAATATAAACAGAAGACACTACTTCATGGGGCTGGGAAGGTGGCTCAGGAGGTAAAGTGCCTGGAAGCATGAGGATCTGAACATGGATGCTAGGTTCTCAAGGAAAAACTGCACTGTGGCTTGCATCTATGGCAGGACAGAGGGGCAGGTAAATAGATCCCCGAAGCTCAGTGGTCAGCCAGTTTGGCTGAACTAATGAGGTTCACTGACAGAATAACAGATCCTGTATCAAAAAGAAAGGTGGAAAAGGAATTGAAGAAGACAATTGATGTCAATCTCTAGCCTCCATACACAGATGTGCATGTACATACACACATGCACACATACATAAAAGAATCCACTTCATACACATTTCTCTCTTCAGCTCTAAGGCAGTTTGAATAAGAATGGTAGTGTTTGGAAGGAGAGGACTTGTTGGAGAAGTATGTCATGGGAGGCAGGCTTTGAGAATGTAAAGACTTGTGTCAGTTCCAGTTCATCCTCTCAGCCTCCACTCCTGTTGCCCTGCTGTTCCTCCTCAACTGTAAGCTCAAACTCTTTGTCTTTCTTGTTCATGGTGCTTTATCACACCAAAAGAAAGATACAAGTTCTCTGAGTTTCATAATCTCCTAATGATTTTCATTTGAGGAAATGACAATAACATATATCTTCAAAATTAAAAATTGTGTCACTATTCAAGAAAATATGCAAATATCTACTATAACAAAGAAATGATAAAAGACTGGAAAGTTATTCAGCAGAATGGAGAGTATCTTTTCATAAGGAGAAAAAAGAAGAGAAAGAACACCAGGAGGTTCTGGGTGTGCATGCAAGTAAGCACAGAGAAAAGGCCATGTGCCCATGCAGTAGAAAGATGGTAACATACCTGAATTACTATATATTTTAAAAGTGCTTCAAGAAAATAGCTTGTGAGGTCTTCTTGTCCTTTATCTCCTGATTGTGGGGGAACAAGAGGGGTAACTTCCTCTATAGTTACTTGAGCTATCCGAAGACAAAAAAAATTGTATAATCATAAGACAAACTGCATTACATATTATACAAAAATATGACCAAATAAAATTTAACAAAATAATTAAGCAATGAAAACTGCTCTTAAAGTTTTCTGAATATTTTATGTTGAAATATATCTGAGTATAACCTGGCAATCTATAATCATTGTAAACTTGAAAACTGGCTTTTTGTGAATCCATGATTGAGAGGAAATTGAACAGGGATGAGCAGGTGTGTAGTGATTGAGGATGCAAGGACCTCACTGGAGAAGATTCACATTGGGAGTGTCAATTACAGGTTGCCACAATACGATGAGAAACATTACTACATAAAGTTAGCATTCTGATTATATATGAGAAATCTGTGTTTTACTTTTCAGATATTAATTCACTATAATGAATGCTGCTGCAAAAATAAATAACAAATAAATAAATATTAATTAACTAATTAATTAATTAAACCCACAGTTAGCAAAATGTTCTCAAATTTCCCAAACAGAACAATCAGTAACTGGTTATACTGCCCAAGTTAGTAAGCCCACAACAAAGGTATTTTTCAGTTCTAAAATAATACACAGTATATCATTTCTACACCCATTTTAAAAACTTACTATTTAAAAGAACAACCTTTTACTATTTGCACCCTGTCCTCACAGAGTAGTACCAGTGTTTTATTTTGCAAAGCTATAAGCCCCTATTTAAGACCCAAGAACTTCTAAGCAGCTATAGAGGAATGTAGCTCTGTAAACAGCTAAACTTCTATTCTCGGGGCTGAAAGAGGGCTCAGCACTGTAGAGTGTGTACTGCTCTTGTTTACCCCAGGTTTAGTTCCCAGAACCTACATCAGGCGGCTCAAAAACCACTGGACACTCCAATCCCAGAAGATCTGAGACCTCTTTCTGGGCTCTGTGGACACCTATGTGCAAAAGGTACACAGACAAGTAGACACACATACATACACACAAAAAATTAAAGGAAAGCTCAAATTTTGTTCTCAGAAAGAGAATGCAAAATAGTTGGTCAAAATGCATTTGAAACTAATGGAAAAAAAAAGAAAGCTAGATCTAAAAATAGAGACAAAAGGAAACTTACAGATGGGATGGACGGCAGTGATCCAAAAGAAAAAATGTTCAAGGAACATTAGTTAAAGACTTCAGAATGACATGTATGTAAATAAGCAGATGTATGTAAGTGGTCTGCTTAAGCTGGTATATTTATAGACTTTTATGCAAACTTGGTTTTGTTTCTAAAATTTTATGCTACAAGTACAGTTTGCTTTGCTATAAAAACCTGTAATTTTTGGAATAAATATATATTACAATAATATGGAACATCCAATTGAGTACAAGTTATGGACTAAACTGTGTACTTCCAAAATTCATTTGCTGGAACATGAACCCTTAATGTGATTGTATTTAAACAGAGAGCATGTAAGGTTATACCGAGGCTATTAGGGTTCAATCCTAAATGTATGAAACTGGATATAGGAAGAGAAGAAACATCAGAGGGTTTGCTCTGTGTGCACAAGCATGCAAATGCACTAAGGAAAAGATCAGATCATGCGAGCACACAGTGAGAGGGTGCTATATGTAAGCTGAGAAAAGGCTCGCCAGAAACTGGACCTGTCAGCATCTACTGTGAGCTCCAACCTCCAGGAAATGTACTTCTGCCTGAAGTCACTTAGTCTGTGGTAGTTTGTTATGCAGCCCTAGTCAACTAACACAGCAACATTTATCACAAATGCTTACTAGTACAAGAAGAATATGTTAACAACAACAAAAAAACCCTCTGATATTTAAGCAGAATATTAAAAGGAAAAAACTAAAATGTAAAGAAAAAATAACATCAGAAAATCTTAGGGCTAAAAAGGACAAAGATTCACTAGTGAAAAAAACAGAAGTTAAATAACACTTCTAAAATCATAAATTAAATTTAAAATAAAAAAGCAACTTTCAATTTATAAAATTTTACATGCAGCAGTTTATAGTCACTGCACAAAGAAAAGCACACTTCTGTTTCTCTGTACACATAAGCTAATTCCCGCATACAAAACAATACACAAGAATAGAAATTATAAATTAAAACCAGGAGTAGTATCCAATACATCCCCACAGGAGAATCTTGTTTTTAAGGTCATCTTTTACTACATAGGGAATTTAAGGCCAGCCTGAAATATATGAAACTCTATCTCAAAAAAACACAGCAAAACATGATGTGAAGAGGTCTATATTAGCCCTAATATGGTTTAGATGCTCTGATATCTAGAACTTGGCTGCCAGAGATAATGTCCTTACCGGGGCTGGTTAATTCCTAGAGATAGTAATTGACTAACCTGCTAATGATGACTCTCAGATACAAACCACTTGGTCTAAAGTCCACGCCCCCATACAGTCCTCTATACTCTTGAGTCAAGGGTATTATTTTCCTGCCTTGATCACTTCAGGGCCAAAGACTAGACAACTAGGGACCACCTTTTTGTATGAAAACCCACTTAAATTATTACACTAGCTGATTTTTACTTGCTCTTACTGATTTGTTACTTCCTTCCATGAAACCACAATAAAATCTCCTGCCCACAATAACTTATGAACGTCTGTTCCCTCTGACTAACCCTGATCATTCATGCAAAGAGAGCTACACACATACATTGTCTACATAGGCCAATGGCATGGAATGTGCATTTTCTTGGAAACTAAGTAGCAAAGTACGGTTCCAACAGCTCTCTTAACCTGCAGGCCTCACCAAGCTAGAGTAATTCCAATTTATCTGCCTTGAAATACCATGTACCATAACAGACATTTGACATTAAAAACAAAAACTATACAGAAGGCTGCAGAGATGTCAGAGAGTAAATAGCCTACTAAACAAATATGAGGACCTGAGATCAGATCACCAGCACCTACACTAAAAAAAGATTGATATGGCCTTGAAGACCTGTAACCCCAATACTATGGGGCAAAAACAAGTAGACTGCAGGAGTAGAGGATTGTCGCTAGCGAGTACAGTTGGAACGGTGAATTTCAGACTCAGGACGGAGAAGCAACTGAGGACGATATCCAGCTGTCAATGCCTGACCTCCACATGGCCATCATGGACAAGTACACTTGCACACATGTAAATATACTACAAACATTTGTGCACCAAAATACTACGCATACTGCATACTACACAAAATGCATATAAACGAACACGTTTTTAAAAAAGAAATTCTACAGAAAACATGCTGACAGAAAACATCTCATCAATCTTACTTTCTTGAAGGTTGAGTGGAGGATTAATAAGATTATCTAAAGTTCGAGGTCCATATTCAGATTGTGGTGCTGAAAACCCAGGGATCAAGCATGAAAACATCCAGAGTTGTTCTTTGCTACAGTTATCCTGAAGAGCTTGCAACCATAGCAAGAAGAGACGAACACCTTCCCGTCTGATCTAAAATAAAATAAAATGAAATACAGTATTTCTTAATGGACATACTTTCTTGCTCCTTAAAACACAGTTCTTTAGAATGCTATTTTGTTGAAGAAAGAAAAAGACAGGATAGAGAGTGAAAACAGATACACCCAGGACATCTCTACAACTCCCACTATTTTGAAATCCTCCTGCTTCCAGCTATTCAGTGCTGGGGTCCCAAGAGGGCGTTATCACACCTACTTTATGCAGTTCTGGGGACCAACTCAGGGCCCTGCATATATTTAGCAAACACTCTGAGTCACCCCAGCTCTTTTACTCAGGGTTTTTTGGGGCTATTTTTTGTCATAGAAAATAAGTATAATTATATTATACCTTTAAGGAGTTTCCTGTGTGGAGTAGTTTCTTTAAAATCAAACCTGAAAAAAAAAACATGATTTTAAATATTCCTATCTTCTTATATATTTATAAATGTCAGAGTTCTCGGTCAGACTTGAAAACACTTTTAAACAAGTCCTTGGCAATCTCTAAATTGTTCTTGGTGACTTTGGTAAACCCTTTGATCAAAACTGAGATCAGAGGGGCATATAAAAAAGTCACCTTTCAACACAGTTAAACATGTTTACTTTATTGACAAAATTTGATCCTAAAATTTTGCTTAACTCAACTATCTATCCACCTCATATTTATGCTGAAAATATAAAGAAAACATTTTACCACTAATAAAAACTACTGTAAAAAGGTTTTAATTAACCAAAAGAACATTCATTAATTTCACTATTTCCTAATAATTATTTTCATTACAGTAACATCCAGAAATGAATATTCACTATGAACAAATCCAAATACGATATTATGTTGGTTATTATTTAAACATTTATCTTTGTTTTACTTAACCATACAATGGCACATTGAAGCTTAAATCATTTTCTTCCTTTCTTCTCTAGAGGAAAGCATTTCATATGTTTTGGAATTATCACTTACAAAAATATTTTTATATTACTACTTACTTATAAACCTATTTATTTCTTGGCATCAATCACTTAAAACCTTATATAAAGGGTATCATATACAGCAACTCATTTATAAGTTATTGCTTCTTATATCTAGTATTAACTTTTCAAATTTATCTACACGGGTCTATGTAATTCTAGATAATTCATGTTTAACTACTTTAAATTTTATCATTATGCAAATATACTACAAAATGTATCTACTTTATACAAAGACATCTACATCTGGCTTACTTTCAATTTTCTGCCACTATCAAGACTACTATAACAAATGTTATAGTTATTCATGACTGTTACAATATGACTTTTCTTAGACATATAAACTGCAGTAAAATCACTCACTTTCAGCTTTACCAAATGTTAAGAAATTTTACAATGTAATGAAAATTAACAATACCAAACAGTATGTGACACTGCTCTGGTATGTGATGGCAGCATGACCCAAAGACAGACTCTAACATTTGATAATTAATTAGTGTTAAGTTTTTATGTTTCCATTTGATGTTTTCTGGTGACAATAAATGTCCTTTTGTCTGTCCATTCAAATTTCATTCAATTGTTTATTATGTTTTTTTATAATTTTCAAGTGGACAAACCTTTGTAATTTAAAGATCTGTATTGTTTTTATTTACATGTATGTGTTCGTGTCTGTGTGAACAAATGCCACGTGTGCAGGTGCTGTTGGCGGCCAGAAGAGGACATCAGTATTCCCTTGGAGTGAGTTGCTTGCTGTGGGTGCTGGAAAATTGAACCAGATCTTCCAGAACAGCAGCACATCTTCTCATCCACTGGTTCATCTCTCCAGCCCTCAAGTTTTTGCTTTTGTTTAATATTAACAGTTCTATGTGTGTGTCTGTCTGTCTGTGTGTGTGTTTGTGTGTGTGTGTCCTACTAATTTTCTGCCAGCTCTATAAACTGGGGCTATCTTTTCTCAGACCAGTAAGTTATGTTTTTGTTGGGGGAGGAGTATTCTTTCACATACAGCAAATGTCTTAAAGTTTAGACCAGGTGCGGTGGTTCATGGCTTTAGTCCCAACACTAGGTAGGTAGAAATAGAAGAATTAGGAATTCAAGACCAGTCTCAGCTGCAGATCAAGTAAGAAGGCAGCCTAGGCTTTGTGAGACTGTATCTAAAACAGCAAAAAGCAAGTGTCTGCATGTTTGTGTTTATGTGTGTATAAATTTCCCTATGACTGACACTTATATTTTAGGTGTATTTTCTTTTTATAAAGAAATCCTTGACTTTGGTACTACAAAGATAAACCAAATACTTCTTTCAAAAACTTATGAGGTGCCAGGCATTGGTGTTTGTTTTTATTCCCAGCACTCGGGAGGCAGGCAGAGGCAGAAGGATCTCTGTAAGTTCAAGGCCAGCCTGTCTGGTTGACAGAGTTCCAAGACAGCTAGGACTGTTATACAGAGAAACCTTGTCTCAGAAAAAACAACAAAACAAAAAAAAAAAACCTTGTGAGGTGTTTTCTTTATTTTTTTTTAATTTTGGATTTTGGCAAGGCTGGCCTGGAGTTTACAACATAGTTGAGGCTAGCATTTTGACAAATGGCTTCAAAAACTATGTGAGGAGGATAGACATATCCTAAAACTGGACTATGAGGACTATTTTCTAAAAATATTGAATTTTACTTCAAAGAATAAATTTTATCTATGCAAATTATGTATCTTAATGAAGTGATTTTTAAATCAACTACAGTTATATTTTCTTTCATTAATAACTCATAAAGCCAACAGCTTGTGGAAATCATCTGAATGACCAAGAAAATCACCATTTATGAATTTTCACAAGTTATACACATTTTTGGAATATGATTAATTATGACAACTAGGTAACATAAAGTTCTTTTGGTGATTAAAGGCCGCAGTCCTCAAGAAATATAACACATCTAAGCTGGGCAGGGGTGGATCACCTTTAATCTCAGCACTCAGAAGGGAGAGGCAGGAGAATTTCTTGAGTTCAAGACCAACCTGGTCTATAAAGCTAGTTCCAGGACAGCCAAGAATACACAGAGAAACCCTGCCTCTAAAAAAAAAGACCAATAAATAGATAAATACAATATTAAAAGTTCAACATTATATAGAAATGGATAAAGAAATATATTAAAAGTTCAGATGTCTCAAAAAAAGTTTTACAAAGACAATCATCAAAGACAATCTTCAAGAACAGTTCCATGATAAGGAAGTTCAAATCAAAGTTCACTATTCTTTTGAGCACTTTGTTATGTGCTCACTGGTAATATCTTTTGTGTAATGTATATTAAAATATTTGAACACCTTTTAAAGCTTGTCTTTCGAATATTGTATGCTGTAATGCAAAAATAATTTTTAATTTGGGGGGGGCAGTTCTGAGCTCTAACCCATGACTACTTGTATGCTAGGCATACATCCTACTGTTGAGCTAAAGCCCCAAGCCAATCCTTAAAGTTCATTTTATTTAAGATTTTGATGTTTTATTCATTATATCAATATTCCCTCATCTCTGTCTAATATTCCTTTATTTTCCTGAAATAATTTGAAAAAGCTTCTATTTGCACGACTAACCAAGAAATTGAGGCCTAAATAAACCTCTGATTTTTCTTTCTTTTCAAATTTTATTTTGGGAATTGGACGATGACTCAGTGGTTAAGAACACTCATTCCTCTCTTCAGTTCTCTGAGCCCCCTTCAGGTAGGTTGCTCATTACCATCTTTAGCTATAGTTCTATAGATCTGCTGCCTTCTTCCAGCCTCCATGGCACTTGCATGCATGTGGTGCATATAGTGACAAGAAAGCACATACACATATACACAAGATTTTTAAAACTTCATTTTTATTTTTAGTTATGTGTATATGTTCGTGTCTAAATGGGAATGTGTGCATGTGAGTGCAGGTGCCCCAGGAGGCCAGAAAAGGGTGACAGAGTCCCTGGAGCTAGAGGCACAGCTGTAAACTATCTGAGGTGGACACTGGGAACTGAATTCAGGCCCTCTGTAAGAGCAGCAAGCACACTTAACCACTGAGCCATCTCTCTAGACACTGTGACTCTCTTTTCAAATACAAGCATACACAAATTTCTAATCAGTTGCGTTCTGGCTCAACAATGTAGACATAGGGCCATTTACTCCCTATGACAAAAGGCATGAAAATCTCCAGCAACCAAGGCAGACAGTGCGAACACTGAAGAAGCACTGACCACTTACTTGCTGATCCCTTTTTTAACCAAGGGGGTTGGAAATAAGTCTTATAATAACAGCTCAAAATCCCTGTGGTTATAATTTGAATGTAGCAAAACCTGACTTCATTGTTTTAGCTTGTTTCTTGAAAAAACAAAAAGTCTGTTTTCTCCTACTTGGACTCCACAGTAATCTACAACATATTCTTTCTTTCTTCTTTTCAGCTTTTGTTTCATGAACTAGACAGCCATATTTTGATCTTTCAAGTAACAGTAAGCTTAACTCCAGTCCCCCTGCTTTGTTTTCAAATTTGGGGCTATCATACATGGAGCATATGCCTATAATCCCAACACATGGGAGGCAGAGGCAAGAGGATCATGGATTCAAGGCTTGTCTGGACTACATAGTGAGAATTTATCCAAAAATTACTTCAGTAATCAAAGGCTGAAGCAGGAGGACTGCTGAGCAGTTGTGCACAGCTAAGGAGCAGCTCATGCTACATGACAAGTTCTAGGACAATCTGGACTATAATGTGAGAGACCCCACCACAGAAAACAAGCCAGAAGCCATAGCTTCATAGATTCTCCCTTTTTTTGCATTCCATTTCTCTCCTATTTGTGATTCACAAAGATATTTATCTTGAGTTGAAGCCTGCTTCTATTTTTAAAAATAATCCATCATCATTGTTAATGCATTCAGAGTAAAGAGGTAGATAAAAAACACAGTATTGTGTACCAAGTCAATATATGTGTGTATACACACACACACACACACACACACACACACACATTCTCCTCTCTCTCCTGTTCCTCAACTCATCTTTTTCCCCTCCTTTGTGTGTATTTATAGGAAACTGAACCAGGGCCTCACATGCAAACCATGAGATCTACCACTGACCATTGGCCCTTCATTTAAATTTCAGTCTTAGATCCCCAGTCTGCCTGTGTATTTTCTTCTCTATAGTACTGAGGATGAAATCTAGAAGCTTACATATTCTAGGCAAGCACTCCACCACTGATTATATACCCAGCTCATTCTTCACTCTTTCATTTTTAGATAGGGTCTTGCTTGCCCAGGCAGGCCCTAAATTTGTGATCCTCGGGCTTTGGCATCCTAAGTAGCTGGGATTAGAAACCTGTGGCACTACACCTAGCTCACCCCTAAATTCATGTATGTACATATATGCATATGTGTGTGGAAAGTGGAGGCCAGAGATTAATACTGGTGCTTTCCACCTTATGTTTTAAGACAGGGTCATTTACTGAACCTGGAATCTGTGGTTTTAGCTAGATTGGTAGGTCAGAGAGGCTCAGTGTCTGTCTCTACCATGGCACTGGGGTTACTGGTATGAATGTGGCCACCCTTGGTTGCCACCCTTGGCTCTTTAGACCTGGGTGCTGGCCAGCAAGCACTTTACCTACTGAGCCATGTTGCTAGCCTCTTATAGTCTGTTTTCAGTAAAACAAACATGAACTCATTAAAAAAATAACTGGTAAGCTATTGTATAATTTATTTCAGATGTGAAATATATATTTATATTACTTACCAATACTATGAAATTGCCATCGCTGATGAATTCTTTCTGGAAGAAGTTGTAAAATTTTCTAAAAATCAATATAAGCAAAATAAAGAATGAAATCAAATAATGAGTCAATATATTGTGAAGTATGAAATATGAAGGCCAAATGAAGAGCTTCTTATGTTAAAGTACAGCAAATACAAACTAGTAAAATAATTGAACTTTCCTACGCAAAAAGTAATAAGCAATATTAAAGAAATTCTGGAAGAGAAAAATGAATAAAAATTATCTTTAACAGTGATAAAAAGTAAGTATGTTGTCCTTTTGATGGCTAATCTTGGTTGTCAACTTGACTGGATCTGGGATGAACTAAGATGCAAGCATCTGGGCAGTCCTATGAGAGATTTACTTGAATCTGGAAGACCCACCCTAAATTTAAGAGGAGCAAGCATACTCCAAGCATTCTCCAGGACACTTTTAATCTTCCCCAAACATTTGTGCTCACTATTCCACTTACAAGCTCCTCATGTAGCGACTTAAGGTAGTTTACCTACCAAATAAAATCAGGTTTCAAAGAATTCGAGACCAGTGAAAATTAATTTCAGAGTATTAGTTACTGTTTTCTAGTACCTTGTTTTGTTTTTCTTTTTTCTGAGTCAGGAGCTCACCATGTAGCCCAAGCTGGCCTAAAAATTTGTAAGTCTCCTGCCTTAGCCTCACAATGGTTAGAGTGTAGGCATGCACCACCATGTCCAGATACATTCATTCTTAGAAGAGCCTACTCTACATAGGTGACTGACGTGCTCATGAACTCCCAGTTCGTGCATTCTTCCTGTCTCACTATCTGTCCCCCCTGAGTAGCGGGACTGCAGATGCACAAGCATCTCAACTATGAGAAATGGGCTTTTATGCTCTCTCTCTCTGATGTCTCTGAAGTCATCAGCTCTAGTCTTGGCTTTCTATCGGTCTCTACAGTCTCAGTAAAGACAAGAATATTTCTATGACTATTTCCTCTGATAACAGTTATTTTAAAATAGGGATGAGAGGGGCATAATTTCTGAATGTGCTAAAAATAGAAACAAATTTTAGCAGAGCTTATCTACCTCCAAGCAATGCTTTCTGTTTATTTATAAATATTTTCCCAATCCAATTCAAACTGATATAAAGCAACAATTTACAAAACAAGGCTATTTTGTTCAAATTTATAATGAAAAGCCATTAGAGCAGAAATAATGAGCTAGGTGTGGTGGTATATGCCTTTAATCCAAACACATGTGGACAAAAGACCAGAAGTTTAAGGCCAGCCTGAGCTATGTGTGTTGTATAGCAATTTCTTCCCAATTCAAACAGTCCATCCTGGAGGGGATTAAGATTCAGGAAGTTCTAAAGTGATTTCTTTAAGGCACAGGAAATAAATAACTCACAAGTCTCAGAAAGTCCCTGAAACTTAGTACATAAACCCTCCTCCCCAACCCTAAGGCTAAACCAACAGTAAGGACTGCTAAGGAGAGATCTCCCATGTAGTGCACAAAGGTCAAGGGTTCCAACTTTCTGAAGTCATCACCCATGCTGTGGTGGGCTTTCAGCTGTCTCTGAGTCAGTCATGCATATTCCTGTAAACCCAATAAATTCACTGGTCCATAAAGTTAGACTTTAGTGCGTATTGCTTTGATCTTCCATCAGTTCTCTATCTGGAGTGAGTAAATGTTTGTTCACACCCACAGGAATAGTATCATACAACACTATAAGACCCTGTATCAAAACTAAATGATAAAGACTGGCATGGTGACACATACCTTCAGTCTCAGAACTTAGGAAGCAGAGGCAGGCAGATTTGTGTGAGTTCAAAGCCAGCCTGGTCTGCATAGCAAGTTTTGGACCAGTCAGGACTACATAGTGAGACCAGCTGTGAAATAATCCTGTACACTGTGAAAATGTGTTGCTCTCATTGTTAATAAAAAAGCTGATTGGCCGATAGCTAGGCAGGATTTTCAGGATAGAGAGAACGCTGGGAAGAAAAAGGGCAGAGTCTGAGGAGTTGCAAACCAGACATGGAAGAAGCAATATGGGAAGTTCATAGATGAAGTAAATGAGCCTCAGGCAGCACAGAGATTAATAGAAATGAGTTAGTTTAAGTTATAAGAGCTAGTTAGTAACAAGCCTAAGCTATCAGCCATACATTTATAATTAATACTAAGGCTCTGGTTATTTGTGGGGCAGTTGCCAGGACATAGAGAAACTCCACCTACAGAGACTTTGTCTTGAGGGAAAAAAAAAGAAAAATAAATAAATGATAAATCACCTAGACAAAGATTCTAGAGGTTAAAATAATTGTGTAAACTTTATAAAAATTAAAATTTTCATTTTACAAATATGCTATTAATTTTGTGTCGTCAAAAGCATATACAATTTTGTCCCTAGAAATACATTATGCTTCAATCATACACAAACTTAGTCATATACATTTTTAAGTTATAAATTAAGTTCCGCAAAAAAGCTGGCAGATTAACTGTGTTTCATTATGTATCTGATAATTTTAATATATTTCTTCATATGTTCCCAGAATTATTTTTTTGTAAGATTTATTTATTATGTTAACAGATTCTCCTTGCACGTATGCCTTCAGGCCAGGAGAGGGCACCAAATCTCATTATAGAGGGTTGTAAGCCATCATGTGGTTGCTGGGAATTGAACTAAGGACCTCTGAGGAACATCATTGTTCTTAACCTCTGAGCCATCTCTCCAGCCTCCCAGAATTATTTCTGGGAAAGTTTAAAAGGTATGATTCACAGTACTTACCTCAAAAATAAAAAGTATAGCATCCAATTCCTCTCTTTGAGACTTGTGACCTGAAACATTTTTAACAGAAAAATACTTGAAATATATCATTTTATACTCACTGTTAACAATACTTAATGAACTTAAATATTTCAATCCCTGGGCTTTTCTTCAGAAATTCTTTAGGGAAATGCTAAAGCATAGTCTATTTATTATACAGACAGTATTACGGCCCCTCTCTCTATTCTTTAGCATAATTACTCTAAATATGGGTTCTAGGTCTGGGGGTTGGAAAGACTACACTTAACATGTACAAGGTCCTCGATTCAATACCCAGGATAAACACAAAGATTTAGGTTATACTAACATCTAATAACAAATCATATATTGTGGGTTCTAAATGAGATTTGAACATGAAAAACACTTTTCCTATTCAAACATTCCTAGGGCAAAACAAAGAAGGTAGGCTGAGGAAGCCTGACCAGAAAAATGCAAATATTCTAAGTCTTCACAAAGCAATAAGGATAGTCATACAAGTATATTGGTTTCCTTTCAAACGTAAATTCTGATAGTATAAGAAAGGTATCAAAATAAAACTTTACTAAAATTCTAATGCCTAGATCCTCTTTTTAAGTTAATGCTTATGACTATTAGAAACATAAACATACAAGTCATAATATATGTTAATATCTTACCTTTTTGTTTAAGACTAGCTTCAATAGTCACAAAATTTTCAAAAAACACATAGTATATATGTGAAAAATGTTGGTCAAAAAACTGTTTAAGGTCAATAGATTCTGCATTCTCTGAAAAACAACAACAACAAAACAGTCCTTAACAAACTATTCCACCAAGGTTAAATGGTCATTAGCAAACATGCACAGTACCAAATTTCCTTCAATGTCAAAGATCTGCACCTGAAATTCTATCATTTTCAAATATACGAAACAAATAACTGCTTCTTTATTTTTGCAATTTTTGCCCTTACATATTTAAGTTTTACATATGGGTAAAGTTATCATAGTCTTTGTGTTTTAAAAACAATCGATGTAACTGGGTGCAGTGCTGCACAGCTGTAATCTCAGCTACCCTGCAGGCTGAAGCAGGAGGATCAAGACATCAAGGCTAGCCTAAGAAGCAGAGTGGGACCCGGTGAAGATAGACAGACAGAAACTGACTGACTGACTCAAAATCTAGTGCTCTATTTTGGGGATGGAGATGGAGAGTGCTCAGCAATTAAGAGCACTGGCTGCTCTTCTAGAGGTCCTTCAATTCCCAGCAACTACATGGTGCCTCACAACCATCTATCACTGTAGTCCCGTGGGATAGGATGCCCTCTTCTGGTATGTAGATGTACGTGCAGACAAAAACACCCATATACATACACAATACGGAAATAAATAAATCTCTAAAATAAGATCTATTTTTAATTCCTGGCTCCAGATTTTCTATTATCTTCCCTAAGAGCTAAAGAATTATTATAATAATAATTTATAATAATTCAGTAAATAAATAACCTAACAACAGACTTTGTTAGTGAGCATTTGAGGATTATAAAACTTGAAACACAAACTGCTCTCAAGAATTTGTCAGTACAGAATACAAACAAAATATACAATTATATGCACAAAAGAAAGTTAGGTTATGAAGTTGAAATGAAAGAACCATATATGGAAATTCAAAACACAGAATTACATTCAACGTTTAATGAACTGCAACTGCTGCCCATGTTCTGCACAGCTATTCTGTATAGTCTCCATTATAAAAACTACCTGTTACCTGAGAAAGTCATAGAATATATCTATTTTGTGAATATGAAAATAAAAAATTTCTGGGAGGCAGAGGCAGGTGGATCTCTGTGAGTTCGAGACCAGCCTGGTCTACAAGAGCTAGTTCCAGGACAGGCTCAAAAACCACAGAGAAACCCTGTCTCGAAAAACCAAAAAAAAAAAATTAGACAAATATGATCAAGGAAAACATTTTCCTTTTGAATAAACTTAAGAACTATGAACTGAGAAGGAAATACATTATAGTTACCTCTAAATTTTCCAATCTTAAAAATACAATGTCCCAAGAGAAACAAAAAAATGAGAATAACAAAACAAAAACTCTAAAGCACATGTGACTCAACCCAAGACTTCCCAACATATTAGGAGCTGAGATATTGTCCCTCCATTTCCTTCCCAGATGGCTGGCTATGAACAAAGCCTGGAAGCTGCACAGTGGGGTAAGCCTAATAAACAAGTACTGAAGCCAGGCAGAATGACGCACTCCTGAACTTCCAGTGGAGTTTAAAATGGGAAGATTATAAAGTTGAGGCCAGTCTTGGAGCTATATAGCTCGATCCTGACTAAGCAGGGGAGATGGGTCTATCCAAATTAAGCTGATTTTGTTGTTCTTGTTTACTTTAAGATTTATTTTTACCTTAAATAATGTGTATATCTGCAGAGGAGGCCAAGGGGGAGTATGTGCATATGAGTGCAATTGTCTATGGAGGTCAGAAGAGGGCACTGAATTCCTTGGTACTGGAGTGACAGGTGATTATGAGTCATCTGGTGTGGGCACTAGGAACTGAACTCTGGTCCTCTGCAAGGGTATTACATGCTCAGACCTACTGAGCTACCTCTTCAGCCCCTCTATATTTATATTTAAAAACACAATAGCAAGCAAAAACTCTGATAAAATGTTTGATAGTCAATTAACAAAGTTTACATAGCAGAGGAAAAAACAAGGACAAACTAGATAAAATATAAGAGGTCTTTTCACATTTAAAATCTTCCTGCCTCCCAAAGACACAGTTCAGCATTAAGGATATGTGGTGCAGTTTCAGAGAACCCAAGTTCAATTCCTAGTACACACATGGCAGTGTATACCATCTATAACTCCAGCTCCAGGAGATAAAAATACCCTCTTCTAGTCTCCACAAGAATTAAACATACACAGACAGATGAGCAGGCAAATTATTCGTACATTATATAAAATAAATAAACCTGGAGTCTCCTTCTGAGATTCCAGGATGCAGGATCCTATTTCAGACTGAGGTCAAGGTTAAAGTTAAGAGCCACCTAGGACTGAGAGAGCCTGAGAAACAAGCTCCACCGGGAGCAGAAGCCAGGAGCAAATCAGCGATCTCCACCAGAACAGGAGTGGGGCAGAACCTAGGACAGAGAGCAAATAGCTTCACAAATAGCTCCACCGGAAGCAGAAGCCAGGAGCAAATCAAGTCCTGGGAGCCAACCCACTTCTGGGACACTGGCGGATCAGGGTTGAACTAGTAACCAAATCCAGAGTCAGCGATCTCCACCAGAACATGTTCAACTCCAAGCCAGGGACTTCTGCAGGAGGGGATCCAGACCAGAATGTACAGAAACAGGGTAAAGCCGGCAACCTAGGCCAAAGTAGGCCTGAGACAGCAAACTGCAAGTGAGCACAGCAAGGACCAGAGCGCTGAGCTATCTCCAAGAACACTGAGTAACCTAGCGGTTAGAACTGTGACACTAACTGTACCACGAGGAACAACCATCTGAGCTTTGGATTCACTGGTACCTAGAAGATTATTCAAGAGAATCTCAGACAGCCCCAACCACACCTATTAGAGGAAAAGATGAGTAGAAAAGGTAAGATCATACACTACACCACAAAGAGCAAAACAACACCAGTAAAACCTAAAAACCCTACAACAGCAAGACCTGAACAACCAAATATGGATGAAAAAGAAGAAAATGAACAAAAAATAACTTCAAGTATATGTTAGAAATTCTTAAAGATGAAGTGAGAAATTCCCTTAAAGAAATGGAGGAAAAGACAAAGAATTGGAAGATATCAGTAAATAACTTAAAGAAAACCAAGAAAAAGAAATCAAACATATAAAAGAAACTATCCAGGACTTGAAAACTGAAATAGAAACAATAAAGAAAACACAAACCGAAGAAATTATAGAAACAGAAATCATGAGAAAAAGATCAGGAATCACAAACGCAAGCATGAACAGCAGAATACAAGAGATGGAAGAGAGAATCTCAAGCACTGAAGAAACAATAGAGAAAATAGACTCATCAGTTAAAGAAAACATTAAATCTAACAAAAGCTTAACCCAAAATATGCAGTAAATATGGAACACCATAAGGCCAAATCTTAGAATAATATGTATAGAAGAAGGAGAAATAGTTCAACTCAAAGGCACAGAAAATTTATTTAACAAAATCATAGAAGAAAACTTTCCCTACCCAAAGAAAGATATGCCTATGAAGATACAAGAAGCTTACAGAATACCAAATAGACTGGATCCAAAAAAAGTCCTCTCGTCACATAATAATAAAAAAACAAACAAACAAAAAAACCTAAATATACAGAGTAAAGAAAGAATATTAAAAGCTGCAAATGAAAAAGGCCAAGTAACATATAAAGGTAGACCTATCAGAATTACACCTGACTTCTCCTTGGACACAATGAAAGCCAGAAGGTCATGGTCAAGCATTATGCAGACATTTAGAGACCACAGATGCCAGCCCAGACTACTATACCCAGCAAAACTGTCAATCACCATAGGAGGACAAATCTAGATTTCACCAATACCTAGCCACAAACCCAGCCCTACACAAAATACTAGAAGGAAAACTCCAACCCAAGGAAGATGGCTACACCAACAAAACACAGACAATTGATGATCTCATAACAGCAAATCTCAAAGAAAAAATGCACAAATTAACATCACCAATGATAAAAACTAAATTAACAGGAGATAGCAATCACTGGTCATTAATATCCCTTAATGTAAATGGACTCAACTCACCTATAAAAAGGCACAGGCTAACAGACTGGATACGAAAACAGAATCCATCCTTCTTCTGCATACAAGAAACATATCTCAAGCTCCAAGACAGACATCATCTCAGAGTAAAGGGTTGGGAAAAATATACCAATAAAATGGACCTAAGAAATAAGCGGGTATAGCTATCCTAATATCTAACAAAATAGACATCAAGCTAAAAAATCAGTCAAAAGAGACAAAGAAGGTCATTTCATATTAGTCACAGGAAAAATCCATCAAAAGGAAACTTCAATACTGAACATCTATGCCCCAAATACAAGGGCACCTTCATATGTAAAAGAAACACTTCTAAAGCTTAAATCATACATTAAACCCCATACACTAATACTGGGAGACTTCAACACTCTACTCTCACCACTGGACAGGTCAATCAGACAAAACTGAACAGAGAAATAAGAGAACTAAGGATGTGGGAGTGTCATATATCAATCTGTTGATTTCATTGGTTAAGCAATAAAGAAACTGCTTGGCCCTCATAGGTTAAAACATAGGTGGGAGGAGTAAACAGAATAGAATGCTGGGAGGAAGAGGAAGTGAGCTCAGACTCGACAGCTCTGCTCTCTGGAGCAGAGACGCCATGCTCCTCTCTCCCAGGCTGACGCACGCGATGAAGCTCTGACCCAGGATGGACGTAGGCTAGAATCTTCCCAGTAAGACCGGTGCTACACAGATGATAAGAAATGGGCTAAATTTATATGTGAGAATTAGCCTAGAAGAGGCTAGATAGAAACGGGCCAAGCAGTGTTTAAATGAATACAGTTTGTGTGTTGTTATTTCAGAGCATAAGCTAGCCAGGTGGCCAGGGTGCTGGGGACGCAGCCCCGCCGCTTCTATTACTACAAACTAACAGATGTTATGACTTAAATGGACTTAACAGACATCTATAGAATATTCTATCCAAACAGAAAAGAATATACCTTCTTCTCAGCACCTCATGGAACCTTCTAAAAAATTGACCACATACTCGGTAACAAAACAAACCTCAACAAATACAAAAAAAAATGGAATAACCCAATGTATCTTATCAGATCACCATGGTATAAAACTAGAAGTCAACAGCAATACTAATTCCAGTACATAAGCAAATTAAACAGGCCTATAACTGCTGAAGAAATAGAAACAGTCATCAAAAGACTCCCAACCAAAAAAAGACCCAGGACAAGATGGTTTCAGCTCAGAATTCTACAAGACTTTCAAAGAACTAATACCAATACTCCTCAAATTATTCCACACAATAGAAACAGAAGGAACATTGCCAAACTCTTTTTATGAGGCTACAATTACCCTGATACGCAAACCACAGAAAGACATTACTAAGAAAGTCTCACTCATGAACACTGATGCAAAAATACTAAATAAAATACTGGCAAATCAAATCCAAGAACACATCAGAACCATCATCCACCATGACCAAGTCGGCTTCATCCCGCAGCACAGATGTAGGGATGGTTCAACATACGAAAATCTGTCAATGTAATCACCATATAAACAAGCTGAAAAATAAAAACCACATGATCATCTCATTAGATGCTGAAAATACAACATCCCTACATGATAAAGGTCATGGAGAGAGCAGGGATACAAGGAACATAACTAAACACAGTTAAGGCAATATACAGCAAGCCAACAGCTAACATCAAACTAAATGGAGAGAAACTCCCAGTGATTCCACTGAAATCAGGAACAAAGACAAGGTTGTCCACTCTCTTCATATCTATTCAATATAGCTTTTGAGGTCCTAGCTAGAGCAATAAGACACCAAAAGGAGATCAAGGGGATACAAATTGGAAAAGAAAAAGTCAAACTCTCACTATTTGCTGATGATATGATTGTTTACATCAGTGACCACAAAAATTCTACCAAGGAACTTCTACAACTCATAAACACTTTCAACAATATAGCAGGATGCAAGATTAACTAAAAAAAAATCAGTGGCCTTCTTGTACAGATGATAAAGGGGCTGGGGAAGAAATCAGAGAATCAACACCATTCACAATAGCCACAAGTAGCATAAAATATCTCAGAGTAGCTCTAACCCAACAAGTGGAAGACTTGTATGACAAGAACTTTAAATTTTTGAAGAAAGAAATTGAAGAAGACACCAGAAAGTGGTGTACCCATGCTCTTGGGTAGGCAGAATTAACCTAGTAAAAACGGCAATCTTACCAAAAGCAATCTACAGATTCAACTCAATGCCTAGCAAAAATTTCTTCAAAGACCTTGAAAGAATGGTACTCAACTTCATTTGGAAAAGCAAAAAGCCCAGGATAGCCAAAACAATTCTATATAATAAAAGAACTTCTGGAGGCATCACAATCCCTGACTTCAAACTCTACTACAGAGCTGCAGTACTGAAAACAGCCTGGTATTGACACAAGAACAGACAGAAAGATCAGTGGACCCGAATAAGAGAGCCAGATATCAAA
Organism: Microtus pennsylvanicus; assembly: GCF_037038515.1. Taxonomy (NCBI): domain Eukaryota; kingdom Metazoa; phylum Chordata; class Mammalia; order Rodentia; family Cricetidae; genus Microtus; species Microtus pennsylvanicus. Next base: position 55,605,634 of record NC_134592.1, on the reverse strand, counting down.
TCTACACATTTTCGAACACCTGATCTTTGATAAAGAAGCAAAAAATATCAAATAGAAAAAAGCATATTTAACAAGTGGTGCTGGCATAACTGAATATCAACAGATAGAAGAATGAAAATAGACCCATATCTATCACTATGCACAAAACTCAAGTCCAAATGGATCAAGTGGTGCAGGCATAACTGCATATCAACAGGTAGAAAAATGAAAATAGACCCATATCTATCACCATGCACAAAACTCAAGTCCAAATGGATCAAGACCTCAACATGCAGCCAATCACACTGAGCCTTATAAAAGAGAAAGTGGAAAGTATACCTTGAATGCATTGGCACAGAAAATCACTTCCTAAATATAACCCCAGCAGCACAGACACTGAGAGAAACAATTAATAAATGGGACCTCCTGAAACTGAAAAGCTTCTGTAAAGCAAAGGACACGGTCAACAAGACAAACGACAGCCTACAGAATGGGAAAAGATCTTCACTAACCCCACATCAGACAGAGGTCTGATCTCCAAAATATACAAAGAACTCAAGAAATTGGACACCAAAAGTTCACATAATCAAAAAAAAAAATGGAGTACAGACCTAAACAGAGAACTCTCAACAGAGGAATCTAAAATGGCTGAATGATACTTAAGGAAATGTTCAACATCCTTAGTCATCAGAGAAATGCAAATCAAAACAACTTTGAGATTCCATCTTTTACTTGTGAGAATGGCCAAGATCAAACACACTGATGACAATTTATGCTGGAGAGGTTGTGGGGAAAAGGGAACACTCCTGCATTGCTGGTGGGAATGCAAGCTGGTACAACCCCTTTGGATTTCAGTGTGGCGATTTCTCAGAAAATTAGGAAACAACCTTCCTCAAGACCCAGTAATACCACTTTTGGGTATATATCCAAAGGATGCTCAATTGTGCCATAAGGACATGTGCTCAACTATGTTCATAGCAGCATTGTTTTTCATAGCCAGAACCTGGAAACAACCTAAATGCCCCTTGATTGAAGAATGGATAAGAAAAATGTAGTACATTTACACAATGGAGTACTACACAGCAGAAAAAAATAACGACAGTTGGACTTTTGCAGGAAAATGGATGGAGCTAGTAAACATTATTTTGAGTGAGGTAACCCAGACACAGAAAGACAATTATCACATGTACTCATTCATAAGTGGTTCTTAAAAATAAAGCAAAAAAAGCCAGCCTACAAACCACAATCCCAGAGTACTTAGACAACAATGTGGACACTAAGAGAGTCTTACATAGATCTAATCTACATGGGAAATAGGAAGTAGTAAAAGACAAGATCTCCTGAGTAAATTGGGAGCATGGGGACCTTGGGGGAGGACTGAAGAGGGGAGAGGAGAGGCAGGGAAGGGAGCAGAGAAAAATGTAGAGCTCAATAAATATCAATTAAAATAAAAAATAAATAAACCTGGAGAATAGTAAGGTGCTCTCTAGAACAATTCAAGAGAAAATAGAAAATGACATTTGCAGATAGGCTACAGAAAAAAAAATCAATTCTGTATCATAATACCAAATTTTTACCTTTCCAAATGCCCACTAACTTTTCTGCTTCTCTTCTGAAGGCTCTGCCTACCTTTGTGAAGTATTAATCAAGCACAGTAGCCAGTGATATCCTACAGTCACTGCACAGTCTTCAGGAGCACTGAGTGAGCCTTACTTTCTGCACAAACCTTTAACATTTTAATCTAGGGGAAGTGTTTTACAAGGTGATGACCCACCCACCATCACACACACGCACACACACACACACACACAAAGTTGATCAAAAAATATTACCTATCTTCAGAAACACTTCTGTTGGAAAGTACTTGTGAACCAGTATTTTCCAAAAGAAACTAAGTAATTATTTCACCAGAAATCCAAATTAAGATTTCTGAATTTTAAAAGCGACTCAAACAAAAAAAAGGAAAAAGAAAAAAGAAAAAGGAAAGAAAAGGAAAAAGAAAAAGAAGAAAATGAATTAGGCTTTGGAATGCTTTGCAGATCCTTGAGAATACTAAATTTAAATAGCAGGATAATTCTAGACTTTAGTTTCCACAGATTAAATTTCTCAGATGTTTCATTTGTTTTTTTTTTAAATAAAGGGATAACCTTTAAGAACCTGATAATATATTTACTCTCCTTCACATATTTATTTTATTTTTTAAAGATTTATTTATTATGTATACAGTTTTCTGTCTGCAGGTCAGACCGGTAGAGGGCACCAATCTCGTTATGGATGATTGTGAGTCACTATGTGGTTGCTGGTTGTTCAGGAAGAACAGCCTTAACCACTGAGCCATCTCTTCAGCCCCTTTTCACATTTCACATATTTTTAAACATTTAAATACTATAGCATGCATGCAAACAAAAGTTTTAAAAGTCAGAGGTCAGCTTTCTTTTTTTTTAAGATTTATTTCTCTATTTTATGTGCATGAGTGCTCTGTCTGCATGCCAGAAAAGAGCACCAGATCCCATTACAGATGGCTGTGAACCACCATATGGTTGCTGGGAATTGAACTCAGGACCTCTCAAAGAGCAGCTAGTGCTCTTACCTGCTGAGCCATCTCTCCAGACTCATCAACTTTCCTTTTAAAGCCTAGATAGTAAATGTGTCCCTGAAAGTTTACTGAATTAACCTGGGTGAAAATCAAAAATTCGTCCTTTTTTCTTGTTGGCTGTCTGAAGGCAAGATGGGACCCCAGCAACCCTACTGGAGTCTTCACGGAAGTTCAGCCAGGGTTCTCACTCTTGACACGTTTGCTCTAACCACCATGGTTTGATCCAGAAATTTGGGCTGGACACCACTGACAGCACTCAAAGGACATAGGCTTCATTAAGCTGGACTAAGAGACCTTGAATAGATTACTCAAGACTGTCCACCTAGTAAAAAAGATTGTGTTAGTCTTTATATGATTAAAAAAAAAGTGAAGATCTTAAAAAAACAATCAGGCTCAGGAGGGTTGAAGCTCACGGGGCAGCCTCGGTCCTCACGATCCGTCCTGCCTGAAGGTATCCACATGCCCACTCGGCGCCATAGCTGTCAATATGATGAGCAAATATACGATGGTGAAAATTGGAGATGGTTCCTGTGTGTGCTGTAGTAAGAGGAAGTTCTGAAGAAGCAAGGGCTGAGAGAAATGGACTAGTAGTATTGATAGCCTGCTTGCTACCTGAGACCAGAGTAATGCCTGGACCTGGGCTCTGCCTAGGGCTATGTCTGGGTCTGTGGTACTACTGCAGTCGGGATCTGTGTGATGTCTGTGGCCCATGTCACCACCAAGACCATGGGGATGCCGTTTTGGGGCCCCATTGGTGTCCAAAGATTGTGCTGCCACTGGGGTCATGTTGATCTGAGTGGCCTGTGCTGCCACAGATGGACATGATGACACCCCAGCCCGAGCTGCAACCAGGGGCCATGTTTGGGTCCATGGTCCTTGCAGCAACCAGGGTCTGTTTTAATGTCCATGGCTTCAATAACCACTGAAAGCCGTGAGGATGATCGGAGTCTGGTCAGAAAACTGAGTCCATTTGGTATCCAGGGACCATGCTGCCACCAGGGCCATCCTAATGGCTATCATTCTAGGGCCATAATGACATCTGAGTCTGAGCCCCATCGCCACCAGGGTCTGGGTTGATATACATGGCTCCTGGTATCTGAAGATATACCAAAGCCATGCAGATGGGGATCAGAGGATCATGCTGCAGCCCGAGTCGTACAGATCTAAGTGACTTGCACTGTGCAGCAAGGTGTCTTGGTGATGTCTGGGCCTGGGTTGCAGCTGAGAACCATGTCTGGGTCTGTGGTCCTACCATAGCAGAGGTCTGTGTTGATATCTGTGGCTTCTGTTGCCACCAGGGGCTATGTGGATGGATGCCCAGGGTCTGGAAAGCCACCTAAAATCATAATGATGTCCAAGAACATTGCTGCTGCCAGAGCCATACTGATCTGGGGGACCTGTTCTGTCACTAAGCCATGGTGATTTCTAGGCCTCAGCTGCTGCCGAGAGCCATGTCTGAGCCTGTGTTCCTGCTGCAGATGAGTCTGTGATGATGTCCATGGCTTGTGTTACCAGAGAGGTCACATGAACCATGTGTGTTGAAGTCTGAGGTTCATGCTGAGCCAGCACCACCTCTCACTGGGTCTAGGATAGTTGGCCTTGTCCCCTGTTAGATACTGCAGCAAGAGAGCAGGCCCTACCCACCAAGACAGAGCTGCCCCCTTCCTCGGCACTCAGGAGAGATTGCCCCAGCCCTCACCACAGGTGCGGGAGAGCTGGCCCTGCCGGCATGGGCCTTGAAGAGCTGGCTCTCCCCATGCCTGAGGGGGTGGTCATAGTGTTGGGACTGACCAGCTCAGCTATCACTCAGACCCACACTGTGTGGGCCTTTTGGTTGGCCCATCCTAACATCTGCCCCATCTAGGACCTGCTGGAGTATATGAAGGGACTGCTCTTGTGGAAGGACAGCTACAAGATCTCCAGGACTTGGGTCAACAGCAGGATATCTGAGAGGAGTTTTGGTGAGGATCCAGGGATGATGGTGTGCCAGAGGCCTTGACTTCTCGCAATGAAAATTTGTGGGTGGGGCTGACTAGACAAAAGGATATACTGCGTGACACACCTCAGCCCCCAAAGCCAGTGGGATGACTGAAGAAGCGTTGGAAAGGTGGAGGAGAGAAGTTGTTTTTTGTTTTTCTGTTTTGTTTCTAATTAACTCTGGAGAGGTTCTTTTGGGACATGCTGCAGAGGTAAGGGGCGGATACAGAGAGACTAGGAGGTGAACAGGGTTAGGGCTCATTCATGTGAAATTCCCAAAGGGTCAATAAAGAATTAGATTAAAATTTTTTTTGTTTTTTGTTTTTTTGTTTTTTTGTTTTTCGAGACAGGGTTTCTCTGTAGCATTTGGTTCCTGTCCTGGAACTAGCTCTTGTAGTCCAGGCTGGCCTCGAACTCACAGAGATCCGCCTGCCTCTGCCTCCCGGCTAAAAAATTTTTAAATTCAACAATTTAATTATCCTTCATCTACTAAATAGTAACTGTCATTTAGAACAACCTTTCCTCAAACGGTGGTACAATTTGTTAGCCTGTAAGATATAACATAAATAATCTGCTTCTAATAATGAAGTAGCAAACATTTAAAATTATTTCCTTAAGGCAATCAACAATAATGAAGATGGGTCCAGCAATATGGTGGCCTATCCACAAACCACTCTTTCAGGGCACACACTGAAATGCTGGATAATGAGTTAGACAGATGGCTTGTGGTTAAGAGCACTTACTACTTTTTCAGAGGACCAGAGTTTGGGTCCTGGAATGGCTAACCTTAGTTGCCAACCCATCCATTCTATCAGTTCTGTCCCTCTAGAGAACCCTGACTAATACAGCTGCCAGCACTCATGTTGGGTAGCTCACAAACACCTGTAACTCTAACACCAAAACATCCAACACACTCTCTGGTCCCCGAGGGCATCCACACACATGTGCACACACACACACTCTTTAAAGTCAAATAAAGCCAGGCATAGTGGGACCCAGCACTTGGGAGGAATAGGTAGTTCAGGGATAGCCTAGTTTACATGGCAAGTTCAGGTCAGCCAGGGCTACACACAGTTTAACTCTATCACAAGCATAAAGGCGGGTTGCAATTCAGTTGGTATAAAACTTGTCTAGCAGACAAAGCTGGAAGGTCAGGAGCTCAAGGTCATCCTTGACTACATTAGTCCTTTCTTTGAAAAAAAAAAACCTACAAAGTATTTCCTAAAATGCATGTACACATACAAACAATCTAAAAATGACTGAAAAGGATAAAATTTAAGAAATACAATCTAGATCCTAATCCAGACAATTATACTGACTCACCAATTAAAGACAAAGTCAAGAATTACAAATTAAAGAAGGCTAATGAAAAGCAAATAAGGTAGAAAAAACAATTATTAGATACTGATTTATTTAGCAACTTACTTAAAGTACTGCTCATACTGCCTATGTGCCAAGCATGGCTTCACTTTACTACCAGGAACAGAATGACTGGACAAGTAGTTGAAACAATGGGTCACTGCCCTTAACAACCTGTTGACTGCCAGGTACACTTCTCTAAGATCTTGCTTGCCTGCCCCACTTGTGGTTTTAGAGTATAAAAGGAAAATACAAACTAGACCCAGCATGGAAAGCTTTCAGGTGTCCTGGCTTCAGTGTACTGATGACATCTCTTCTCTTCCACTCTCACTGGTTTCTGGGTGCTTATTCCAGAAAGAGTTCTACAACAAACATATTTTATAGAAATTGTTTTGGGCTTTGTTTTTTGTAAGCAGGAAGTTTTCTTGTACAACTATTTCAAAATATAAAGAAGCACAAATAAGAATTCTAATGGGAAATTACACTAGTGTGGTGGGTTTCCAATTCTTGTATCTAAATTATGTAAAAGCTAAGGCTCTAGTCCAACAGATGATGCTATCTGTTTTCAGAGTAGTCAAAAGAGTAATATTAATATTTTATAACCAGTTGCACATGTCCCAAAATAGGTATTGCAGTTCATAAAGTCAGTCCTCTAGCAATGAAAATATTCTTTTGGATACTGAAGAGATTAGGCATAAGTCTTTTAGGAGTTTAAAGTCTAAAACAGCCAGGCAGACATAATAAGCAATGAGTTTTCACACAATGCAAGTACTTTAAACCAAATATTTGCATATGTGAAATTTTGTGTATATGCTTGTAAGTTTAACTATAAATAAAACCTGTATAAAGTGAAAAGCAGGTGGACTGTTCTATGCTCTGAATCCTATTTAAGTTCAATAATTGCACATTTGGATGTTATGGTATTGCCAAAGGGAGATGAACCTCTCGACATATTGACTTGTATGTTTGCCTTGTTGCAGATCTGTAATAAGCCACCAGTGCGTGTGTGCCAGTTTACAAACTATACTTGGTGTCCCAGCAGCATTCACTATGGAAGGAATGGTACAGTTTCAGTGTTTAAGCTGAACAGCCCTGACGGTGGTACCAGAGCAAAGAATTTCTGATATAAATACACAACAAAACTACAATTTTTAAAAAGAATAATGGCATAGCTGGGTGTGGTAGCAGAAGCAGACAGATCTCTGTGAATTTAAGGCCAGTCTGGTTTACAGAATAAGTTCTGGGACAGCCAGGTCTAACAGGGGAAAAAAAGGCATCAAAGAAGTCATTTACACTTAAATCCTCATGAAAGCCTTTAACGAAATCTCACAAAGTATCTCTACACAGTATACAACACGGATTCTTCTATTTATTTTTCTATTCATTTTCAATTAAACTGAAAATCTAAAGTGAAGTCTGATGTTTTGTTTTAAAACCTTCAAGGAGTACTGGCCAACGACTTTCCTGCAATCATGTCCGTGTTCTTGTCATTCATAACCTTTCCCCAAACTGCTGTATCTTACTGTGCACCTTCTGAATTCGAATTCTCTTTCAAGGCATAGCTCAAATGCCCCCGTCCCTATGGAGGTAGTATTTAGATACTACTTCTTCTCTCTTGTGTGCACAGCATGTTTCACAGCTGGCATATGACCCCACACTACCAAGCCATCACCTCTTTAGTGCTCCACCACCTGCTCAGAATATGACTGCTTAGATCCATCATTTTTAGATTTTCAAATAGGCATACACATAGATGGTTATGTTTTTAACATGGTTTTTAATTATTTTTATATTATTATTATTACTATTATTATATGTTATTTGGTGTTTTGCCTGCATGTATGTCTGTGTGAGCATGTCAGAAGCTTTGGAACTGGAATTACAGGCAGGTATGAGTGAGTTGCCTTGTGGCTGCAGGAATTGAACCCAGATCCTTTGGAAAAGCAGCCAGTGCTCTTAACCACAGAGTCATCTCTCCAGCTCCTCTTAAACATGTTTGATGAGAAATGGCATGTTTATTATTTTTAAAAGGCTTACATTAACAACTAACCTGCTTCTAGAAAGTTATAAGAACACTTGATAGAAAGATGAGGAGGACCCTCAAGTCTATGAACTTAAAGGAATTTAGACAAAACCAACAAATTCCAATAAACACCATTTTAGCCTGGTCATTCTATTTTAGGTTTGGGTGGAGAGAAAAGATAACAGTTTGTGGCTTCCTTGCATTATCTGAAATAAAATACCAGTAGTCAATTTTATTTCCTTTGTTTTCTAGCATAAATTTACCATTTTCTAAGTCGCTAATTTTTACCAGACATACAGGGCTCATTTGTTCTTTAAAAACAAATTCGATTACTTGACTGAGTAGCATATAACATCCATTTTTGTGTTTTCTTTACCAGAATCCAGGTCTTGAAAGTGTTAGGCAAGTGTTCTACCTTGAGCTACAAGCCCAACCCTCTGATTTAATTAAACTTGAAAAATACCTCAAATGCCCCTATAAACATTGCAGTTCAAATGCATGTTTTGTGCAATCTCTGTGTTTGAGGTGCTGTTATAATAGTCTCATGGACAGGTAAACTAAAGATTGAAAGTATTAAGTAATAAACAACTGAAATCAGACTCCGGTCGTCTGCTTTCTCTCCCTATTTATCCAGTCTTCAAGTCTCTCAGCGGTTAATCACTACCTACCACATGAAGCTACTGCGGGGATTAAATGCTACATGTAAAATACCAGTCTAAAGATCCCCTGAGTAAACTGGGAGCATGGATGCCATGGGAGAGGGTTGAAGGGGAGGGGAGAGGCAGGGAGGGGAGCAGAGAAGAACGTAGAGCTCAATAAAATAAAAAAAAAAACCAAAAAAAAAAAGACCTAGTCTAGAGCCTATCAAAAATACTATTATTACCAATACATGACAGCTGCTTTTTATAAAAATATTCATTCTAAAAACTTACCAAGAACATACACAGCTGGGCTAGCAGGAGGCGAGACAAGAAGATTTCTAGTTCAAGACCAGCCTGAGCAATATAGTAAAATACCCTAATTCAAAACACAAAACATCCAATCAAAGCTTTTCATGGAAGTTAGCCAGCTGATTTCCAAATACATATGGGAGAGAAAAAAGCCAAAAGCAGCCAAGAAGCTGCTCTTAGCTTTCTATGACTTCAAGAAACCACAGCCCAAAACATCAAACAGACCTAATGCCCAGAGTCTGAAATCAATGGGCTGAAATCAAGGCACTAGCGGTGCCACTGTCTTCCTGCAGACACTGCAGAGAAGAACCAGTCCATCCTGCCTGTACCATCTTCTAGAACCATTTGCCATTCACCTAGCGGTCACATAATTCCAATCTTCAAGGTCAGTATCTTGAAATTTCCATTAGCTCTGTCTTAGCCTTCTCTCGGGTCTCCTGTAGGTCAGTTAATTGTATTACATGATGTGGGTAAAAGTAAGGGACTGGTGTACTTTAATATTTCACTTGCTCTCCAAAACCACAGAGAAACCCTGTCTCAAAAAATCAAAAAAAAAAATTCACTTGCTTCTAAAGATGAGTTTTATAAAAGCTGAATGTTATAAACAAGATAATAAAATGTCTTTTGGTGGGAGAAATTATCTGTTAATCCCTGCCATAATGACATAAACATTTTTCAGTTAACGCCCTAGATATATGTGTGTCTTTGCCTGTACATTTTTCAGCTAATGCCCTGGATGTGGGTGTGGGTGTATAAATGTATGTGCACATACACGTTTGCCTGTTCTTCTATGTTATACAGCACAGACTTTAGATTCTGAATCAAAATCTTTTACAAGGTTATTTAAACAATCCCATCTTTCTTTCTGATCAGAATACTAACTTCTATGATTTTTTTCTACCACTGCCAATTAAACATTCACAAAACAGTTTTGCTCTCCTCATACTCCTCATATATCCACTCAAGAACTGAACAGTATTTACTGAGCACCCTAGTATAGGGCAAGCCACCACACTGAATTTAGGGATATAAAAAGATAGTTCTCTGCTCAGGAAACACTTGAGGCATTCCTTAGGTATGGAAATAATATTGTCACCCAAAAGTTTGAAAATTACTAGAGATAAATAAGCAGTGTATGAAAGCCTCATGTCAGTTCCTATGCTGACCTCATCAGAAAGGCTTTACAGAAGCTCTGTGGAGCATCTCCCCTCCCCCCCCCGGAAATTTGCAAAAGTAGAAACTTTCAGATGGTAAAGGTGATAGAAAGACAGACTGGTACAGGGACAGTGCAATGACTTCTGGTTCGGCACTACAGTGTAACACGCCAGAGTTGTAACTAGGGGAAACAGGTAGGCAATGAATGTGGTAGAAAAGATCTCAAGATGCTTGAAGAGGTCTTTTCAGGGCAGATTCTGCTTCTGAGATTAGGAAGCATGTCCGAGCTAAAGCCTAGAATGTGATGGGAGTCATCAACAGGACATACGGGAGCATCTGAAGCCAGGGCAATTTAATCCAAGATTATATATAGGTACAGAAACGAGACTTGTAAAGAGAACACTGAAAGTACTAACACTGGAGAGAGGACCTGGCTAGAGAAACAAGTCTGCAAAAGTGTAATCAATGAAATGGACTGATCATGTGGTGCCTCCCCAGCACAGGCAGGGTAGGGGGAGCAAGGGATCCAGGGGGTCTGAGGCCAGCCTGGCCTAACATAGTGAGTTCCAAGATAGCTATGGTCACAGAGAAATCCTGTCTCAAAAAACACTAGAGAGAGAGAGAGACAGAAAGAGAGAGAATGAGAGAGAGAGAGAGAGAGAGAGAGAGAGAGAGAGACAGACAGACAGACAGACAGACAGACAGACACCAGAGGTAGAGAACTCAGAGCACTGAGAAAGTAACATGTATCCCAAATCATGGGGTATTTTCAGATGAATGCAAAGGTGAAACAGAAGCTTAAGAGCAGTTAAGGCAAATACAGGACACCGGCTTCCTCATGCATGGGAGAGGAATGCCACTCATCAAAGAAATCTGCTATCAAGGAGAGAACTGGGATTCAGATGAGTTAAGTGAGTTTTAACAGAATAAAGTACTACTACATTCCTTTGCTTTTGATGATTCAACTATATCACTCAGCTGGAATGGTAAGATCAGATAATTTGATTGTTTAAATACAAGCTAAACATTCTGAACTTCATTTTCCTACAGTGGGGATCCATGAAAGTTGGTGTGGCATACTTAGTAATGTGCTATAGAAAGTTCAGAAAGGGAAACCAACTAATAAACTGCTACAAATTATTGAGCAAAAGAAAATAAACATTTTAATAAAAAAATGATAGTAAGAACAGTCAAACCTGAGCAGGATGGAGTTGGCTGGTGCTGGTGCGAAAGCTTAGTTGGTAAAGTGCTGCCACACAAGTAAGAGGGTTGGAGTTTGGATCCCCAAAGCCATGTAAAAAGCCAGGGACTATGGACTTTAATTCCAAAGCTCAAAGTCAGAGACAGGAGGATCCCTAGGGTTTTTTTTTTTTTTAGTAAGCCAGTAGAACCAATCAGTGAGCTCCAAGCCAAATGAGAGACCCTAACTCAAAATTAAATAAATAAATAAGGAGAAACACTTGAGATATCTTTCATTGACCTCTGACCTCCATATGTACACATATGCGCATACACACACATGCACCCCAATTCACCTACACACAAACAAAAAGATCAATATTTAGCTGAAGATGTAATGTAAAGATGTCCCACACAGACCAGGCATGGTGGCACATTCCTTTAATCCCAGAAGCAGCGGCAAAAGGCCTCTGTGAATTTAATATGGCCTACATAGTGAGCTCCAAGATAGCCAGGACTACATAGAGAGGCCTTGTCTCAAAAGGTGGGAGGCCCATATATTTCAACTCTGAGGTCTCAATATAAATTACCATTTTCTATCTATTATTAAAGATTCATGCCAATTGGAGGAAGGTGATATCACTTACAGAAACATAAATACTAATCACCTATTCTACTATTTTCTCCAAGATCTGTTTCTATTGTATGAACATTCAACAAAGGTACTATATAATAAATATATGAGTGCACACACATGACATAAGTAAATTTCAAATTAAACTTAAAAAATTTCAAAGTCAGTCATGGTGCAATGCTCGCACCTGAAAGGACAAGGCAGGGTTATCTTAAACTCAAGGCAAGTGAGTGAAACAGAGACAGAAACGAAGAAAAGGAAGGTTTTAGCCAAAAACAAAGACACCATAGACTTGTAACATGACCTTTCTCTTTTCACCTGAGCCACCAGGAAATTTAAGAACAAAACTCGATGACTTATAGTTGTAATCGGCTCATCTCTAACCTGAAGATGTTTCTCTTCTTCACCTGGTGACTACTGAGTTGTTCTTTCTTTCTCTAATTATTCACGCTACACTTTATTCATTGCTTACTTGGATACAATACAATCCTTAATAAATGAAATACTGTCACAAAATGGCTTACTATATTAACACAGCTTGTTCTAGTAAGCATATGAACTAGAATTATGGTTTGAATCTTTTTATGTTTCAAAAACTTGGTATCCAGCTAATGGTGCTATTTTTGGAGAGGTTCTAGAAACTTAAGTGGTAGAGCAGAGCTGAGAAAAGTAAATCACTGCAGACAGATCCTTACAAGTACATTATTCCCAGGCTGCTTCCTGATCACGGTGTGTGAACAGTTGCCCTCTGCCACAGGCTATCATCTGCATCCAAGAAGCTCAATGACCTACACATCAAGAAATATGAAGATAACCTAATGGCTCACAACCAATAAGGAAAAGAAAACATATGTTGCATATAGGATAGGATCCAGATGAAAAAAGACTCATCAGAAACATTACAAGCAAGGAAAAAGTGAAGTAAATATTGTAAAGACTAACGGGGGGAAAACAAACCCATAAACCTAGGATTCTAAAAAGAGCAAAACTATGTTCCAAAAAGCATTAAAGGCAGTCTTAAAAATAGAGTAGGTTTTCATTAGCGGACAATCACCATAGAGGAAATGTTAGTTTTTCAAGCACAACTACAGAATGTTTTGCATAATACATCTATTACACAGACTAGATATGGTTTCTATGTAAGAGAATAACGGTACTAGAATGATACTAAACAGAGAAAAGTGTAAGACTCTATTGTCATCTACAAATCGTACAAAGGCTGGGGTGTGCCTCACGGGCAGAACACATACCAAGCATCTGTGAAGCCCCAAGTTCCATCCTCAGCCCTGAAAAACTTAAAAATCCTACAAAGATAACTATTTGCATAGATAAAATAATATGGCATTGGATTTACAGCATACAGGTAAAGCATAATAAGAAAAGCACAAATGTTCAAGTGGGAAAATGGAAGCATACTCTTAGAAGGATCTTAAATGCAAACTGCTGTAATATCACTTAGAGGTGTAGACCCTCACTGGTTTACAGATACAAGCTAAGAACTAAATAAAAGGGGGAAAGGGGAAGGGGAAGGACGGGAACTAAACAAGCCAAACAGAAAACAAAAAGCAAGATGGCAGACTCAAACTTAATCATATCAATAATCATTACATCAATAATGATTACATGCAATGAACTCTCCATTAAAAGGCAGATTACTAGGGTTCTCACTAGGCATGATGATGGACTCCTGTCATCTCAGCATTCCTGAAGCTGAGGCAGGAAGAGAATTTCAAGTTTCAAGGCCAGCCTGGGCTATACAGTGAATGCCAGGTCAGCCTGGGTTACATAACAATATGTTTGGTGTCTCTAAAAAAACCATCAACTAACCAGGTGGGGCTGTGGTGTGTAGCTCAGTCAGCAGAGTGCTTGTCTATCTAGAATGCATAAAGCTTTGGTTTGATCCTCAACACATACAAGCATGGAATCACAGGCCTGTAATTTCAGCAGCCGGGGGTGAAGGAAGGAAGATCAGAAATTCAAGATCATTCTCAACTACACAGTAAGTTTGAGGCCAGTCTGGGATGCATGAGATACATCTTATCACATCTATAGATGGAACTCTAACTAGGGCTGACTAGTGAATGACACAGACACAGAAAAACTGGGAAACTGGAGTCTGAGTTCCCTAATGGGAAACCACAGTACCCCAGAAGCTCAGTGGTTACCATATACAGTTGAACTGGGAGGCTAGTGATTGCTAACCTCAGTAGGGGCAGTCTTTGTAAGAGAGCAGTCTTCAGGCTATAAATACCCAAGAGGAGAAAGCTACGGTGGAAATTATTTTGCACACACTATCAACATCCACACACAGGCCAGGGAAGGGCTTTACCATTCCTCTAAGCCTCACCCAGGAAAGCCTTTGCCACTCCCATGGGTATAAGGCATTGAGGTCTTTGACATAGCTGTGCCCATGTCAACAACATACATTCACTCAGAACTTCATCTGCTTCCTACACTGGCTCAAAATGAATAAATTAAGGGGGGGACAACCAAGTAATAGGAAACCCACATTAAACATATAGTATATTTTAAAAAATGGAAAAACTCTTATCATTCAACACTAATCAGATGAAAGCAAATGGGGCTATATTAATAGCAATTTAAAAGGGCTGGCCACCCACACCGGACAACTAGAGTTCCATCTCCAGAACCCTTGTAAAGGTAGAAGGAGAGAATCAATTCCATAAACCAACCTCTACATGAGCATTGTAACACACACACACACACACACACACCATACACTATCAATTTTTTAAAATAGTATTGTAGATTATAGGACAAAAACTGTTACTAGTATAACAGGGCCCCAAATTTAGTAGGCCCAAGGCTTTAGCACGACTGACTCCATGACAGAAGTACTACTCAGGCCACAAAACTCAGCAAGAAGACAGTACCACCGGCTAAAATTAAAAAAAAAAAAAAAAACTTAATCCATCAAAGTCCGTAGTTCCAGGAAAGTCTCTAAATGTACTAATCTTTGTTGTTGTGGAATATTACTTTAACCAGGCAAAGATGTATTAAATTTATTTATGCTATGGAATATGACTTTAACTGTGTAGAGATGTGTTAAATTTGTTTATGTAAGGGTATGTTCTTAATTATATAAAGATGTGTTGCACTTGTTTCACCTTGCCTGCCTAAGGCACTGATTGGTCTAATAAAAACCTAAATGGCCAATAGTTAGGCCAATAAAGGGATAAGTGTGGCTGGCAGGCAAAAAGAAAAATAGAAGAAGGAATCTAGGCTCGAGAAAAGAAAAGACAGAGGACAGAATGCGGGGGAAAGAGAAGGAGGCGCCCAGGGCCAGCCAGACACAAGAGGTAGTGAAACTAAGATATACAGAAGGAAAGAAAAGGTAAAAAGCTCTGAGGCAAAGCGTAGATGAAGAAGAACAGGTTAAGTTAAAGAAAAAAAGCTAGCCAGAAACAAGCATAAGCTGACGACAAGCATTCAAAACTAGTAAGTCTCCAAGTCATGATTTGGGAGCTGGTTGGTGGCCCAAAGAAAGCCTGCTACAAATCTTGGCTTTTTGACTTCTATAGTTCCACTTCTAGCTAACTGTTCTCATTAACTGAAGTATGTCAACCCAGGACATGGTTTTTGTGTTTAAAAGCTCACCCTGAGAAGGGCTCAGTTACATTGGGATCCCAAACACCCAATATAGTCAACAGCTAATTAATAAAAGATTCTCTACTGGCTTAAACCTGTGTCAAAGCAGTCTTTGGTGGATACCCCATAACACTAGTAATAAAGAGGCCACTCCATAATGATAAAGAGCTAATTTTTTTTAAAAAAAAAAAAAAGAAGAAGAAGAAGAAGAAATAACAAGCCAGATATAGTGGCACGTATCTGTAATATCCTCTACTTTGGGCCACTAATCAGCTCCCAAATCATGACTTGAGGCAGGAGAATTACTTATGCCCAGAAGTTCAAGCCCAGTCTGGAGCAATACAGCAACACTCTCTCAAGAGAAAAGAAACAAGACAAAACAATTCACAAACTTAAATGTCATAGTGGATCTTAACCAAAAGGCTACAATACAACTCACAACCTAACCCTTTAAGATACCTAAAGACAGGGGCTAGAGAGAAGGTTCAGCAGTTAAGAGCATTGGCTGCTCTTCAAGAGGACACTGGTTCACTTCCTAGATCCCACATAGTAGCTCACAAACGTTTCTAGCTCCAGTTCCAGCGGATTCAACACTCTTCTAGGCCCCACAGGCGCCAGGCATGAACAGGAGGCTGAAGATGAGGGGCATCCTAGATTAAAACAAGTTCTACTAGTTCCACTAGTAACTAGGCAACATAGGGAGACTGTTTGTTTTTCAGAAGAGGATGTGAGGAAAAGCTAGCTAGCTGGGCATTATAGCTCCCACCTATAACCCCAACACGTGAGTTAAGGGAGAATGATAGCCATGAGTTCTAGAGCAGCCTGAGTTATAAAGTAAATTCAGGCTAGCAGTGGGCCAGTCTCAAAACAAGAGATTGTGGCTCAGTGAGGAAAGGCACCTGCCACCAAGCCTGAGTTTGATTCTTGGGACCCATATGGCGGTACCATAGTGCATATGCACAAAATAACTACATAAAAATGAGCTTCTTTTTTAACTCTACAATAACAAAACAATACTAATAATAATCAAGACTGACTGAGGTGTAGCTCAGTGGTAGAGTACTAATATATTTAAGGCCCTGGTCTCTAATCTCCAGCATCACAAAGAAAAAAACTGTAAGAAGGAAAAAACAAAACAAAAACCTAACCCACAATGAGTGTGATTCATAACACGACTAAATGAAAAAAAATGTATAACCTGTAGTAAGCAGAAAACTCCAACGCTGATTCCTAGTAAAAATCCCCAGAAATGTAGGCTTGAGGAAAAAATTTCTAAATTTAATATAAAATCTATCTCTTGTTTTAAAAAGACAAAAACCAAAGCTGGGGAGACAGCTCTCTGGACTTGAGTTTGGATTCCTAGTACCTACACAAAGTTGGGTGTGGTGGCTCGCATCTGTATCCCTAGGGGGTGAAGGGACAGGTAGAATTCAAGAGCTTGCTGGCCAGCCAGCTAGTCTCACAATCAGCAAAGTCTGGATTCAGTGAGAGTCCCTGCCTCAAAAAATAAATAAATAAATAAATAAATAAATAAATAAATAAATAAATAAATAAATAAGATAAAGAAACACCTAATGTTGTAATGTTGACCTCTAGTCACCACTCATTTGCTCCCTCTCGCTGTCTCAGTCTCTCTGTCTGTCTGTCTCAGTCTCTCTCTCTCTCTCTCTCTCTCTCTCTCTCTCTCTCTCTCACACACACACACACACACACACACACACACCATCCTCTCTTCTTTTGTGTAAGAAAAAGTCTGCCAAAACTTCCACATAGAATCAGAATTTCTAAGCAGTTCAAAGCGAGAGAGGAAAGGGGGGGGCACTACATAGAGCACCTGCATTGGAAAGGGAAATAGAAGAAAATCGAGAGTATTCATCAAGTGAGGGTGGGGACAGATCTCAAGGTGCAGAGTTGGCTCAGGGAATAAGAAGAGTGGTTGTCTTTCCAGAGGACATGAGTTTGATTCCCAGCATCCACACAGTGGCTTATAGCCATCTGTAACTCCAGTTCTAGGGGATCCAACGTCCTTTTCTGGCCTCCTCAAATACCAGACACACAAGTAGTACACACATGCAGGCAAAACACACACACACATTTTTGAAGTCTGTATTTCCCTAAACTAACTATAATTAGAAATAAATAACAAGATAATATTTGGGGGGAGGGGCTTTTTTTAGTCGTTTTGTTGTTATTTTGAGATGGAGTCTTACATCTAGTCCTTACTGGATTGGAACTCAGAGATCCGCCTGCCTCTGTTTCCCAAGAGCTGGGATGGAAGGTGTGTGCCACCACAGATGCCTAAAACAACATTTTGTAAGAGCTTCAAGAGTAGAAGATATTTAGGGGTGAAGTCTCGACAAAGACCCACAAGATGCTGAAAACAATGCAGCACTGCTGAGACCATTAAAGAAGCCCTAAGGGAAACACAATGGGTCAGGACTTGAAATATTTAAATTGTCTTTATGTTTTCCCAGACTCTTGTCCAGACTCAAAACAGCCCCAATCAAAATCCCAATGGGTTTCTGTTTTGTTTAGAAACTGAAAGACTAGTCTTTCATTTTTTTAATGTTATTTTATGTGTATGGGTATTTTTCCTGAATATGTCTGTGTACTATGTGCATGCCTGGTGCCTCCGTAAGAGACCATAGAGGGAATTAGATCCCCTAGAAGTAAAGATACCTGTGTGCCACCAAGTGAGTGCTGGGAGCTTAATCCAGGACTTCTGGAATAGCCACTGAACCATCTCTCCACCTCTGTTTTTTTGGAGGGTCTCACACTATGTTGCCCAGGCTATGCTTGAAGCAGTTGTCACAAATGATCCTCTGGTTTCAGCATCCTGAACTGCTAGACTACAAACTAGATGTGCCACCAGGATGCATTGGGCTTAACAAGTTAATCTTAAACTCACATGGAAATACTAAGGGTCTGGCACTTCAAAAGCACAAGCAACAACAAAGAACACCTCTGAAAATGAAGAGAAACGTTAGAGAACACTAAATAGGTTTCAGGATTTATTTTAGTTACAATAATCAAAATATTGTGGTATTGGCACCAGCACAAATAAAACAGATCTTGAAACAAAACAGTCTAGAAATAGGCCCACACATATTTAGACAAGCAAGTTTCAACAAAAGCACATGGGTAACTCAGTAAAGCAGGACTTAAGCAGAAGTCTGAGAAAGACTAGGGTGGGGAAGCACCCTACAACACACTTTACATCACACCTACAAAGGCAAGTAAATTTAGAATGAATAACAGACCCAAACACAACCTAAAATGCTATCACTTTTAGAAGCATGTAAGAAAATATGTACTTGGGCCAAGCAGTGGTAGCATACACCTTTAGTCCCAGCCCTCAGGAGGCAGAGGCAGGTAGATTTCTGTGAGTTCAAGGCCAGTCTGCTCTACAGAACAAGTTTCAGGATAACCTCCAAAGCTATACAAAGAAGCCCTGTCTCAAAAAAAAAACAACAACAACAACAACAAAAAACAAACAAAAACCAACAAAACTGTACCCGTGAGTTAGGCAGATTTTAGATGACACTGTCCAAAAATTACATAAAAGAAAAAGTTGACATAAATTTTTAATTAAGCTAAAGTTTTGGTTTTGGTGGTCCTTCTGGGGATCAAACCCAAGAACTTGTGTCAGGTAGGCAAACATCCCCAACTCATAAACATTTAATAAAAATTAAGGATGCTAGGGGCTGGAGACTTGGTCTGAAGTTAAGACTCAGCACTGGCTGAGCTTTCAGAGAACCAGGGCTCAATTCCCAGCACCAACATGATACTCACTCAGTTCCAGGGGTCTTGACACCCTCTCTTGTCCTGGTGTGGGCACTGCATGCACATGGTACAGAAACATACACACCAAACACTCATAAACATGAAATAAAAATAACAGTTTTAAAAAGAGAAAAACTTGTATAAAGAACTTTAAAAACTGAGTTAAAAAACAAAATAATTTTTAAAAAATTATATCAAGGGCTGAGGAGATGGCCTGCAGATAAAGCACTTGCCAAACAAATATGAGGACCTGCATTCAAATCCCAACCCTAGACCTTGGAAGGCAGGGACAAGTGATTTCTGGAGCAAGCTGGCTTGCTAGACTAGCTGGTATCAGGAAGCTCTGGATTCAGTTTAGAGACTCTGCCTTAAATAAGATGAGAATAAACCAGAAATATTCATAACCTCAACCTCCAATCCTGCACATACTCATGTACATACACATAAACACACACACACTTTAAGAGATTTTTGAGAAACTTTACCGGAAAAGCTACACAATAGTAGTCTCATGCTATCAGACATGACCAGTACACATATTACAGAGGCTGGAATGAAGAGAACTGGCCACAGAGAGCTGTGCTAATGTATATGGAGGAACTGGTACCCTCAACCTGCTATTGAAATGTTAAACAGTGAATAAGAGATTGGCAGTTTCTTTTGTTGCTGTTTTGTTGAGACAAGGTCTCTCTCATTCTGTAGCCCAGGCTAGACTACAACTCATTACGCAGCTTCTACTAGCTTCAGACTTGAAGCTGTCTCAGCCAAGTGCTGAGATTACAGGCATCAGCTACTGCACCTGGCTTTCCAAGTTTTCACATTGTTTTTTGTTTGGGGGTTTTCTAGGCAAGGTTTCTCTGTGTAGCCCTGAAACCTCAGAGATCTGTCTGCTTCTGCCTCCTGAGTACTGCACAGTCACACACTACCTCCGCCCAGCTGGCATGGTCCTCACGGGTTAAATATACCACTGCCACTTGATCCGGCCACTCCATTCCTAGGTATCTCTCCATTTGAAATGAAAAGTCTGTCTATCAAATACACTTTGCAGCAGCTTCACTTGTAATAGCCCCCAAACAACCCATATGTTAATCAACAGATAAGCAGGAAAGTTGTGGTCTAGTAGACTACAACTCAAGAATAAAAACACAAGCCACTGACACACCCGAGTACAACACAGGTGGATTTCAAAATAATGAGGCTGAGTAAAAGAAAATGTAAAACACTATAAAGTTTCAGTTATCCGCTATATAATCCCATTCATATAAAACTCTACAAAATGCAAATGCAGAGAACAGATTGGGACTTGTCCAGGAACGGATAGGAAGGCATAAGCTGAGGAAGAAGGAAAGGAGGAAGGGAAGTATGGAGAAACTTTGGGAGGTTAAGGACATATTATCTTATGTATCTGACTATAAGCTTTTGGTGCTTGGCTTTGATGGTAGTAGAGGTTGAACCCAGGACCTCAAGCATGCTAGACAAGCACTCTTCCACTGACCTCTTTTTTCTGTTTCTTGTGTTGTGGAGAAGATAACTCCAGGGCCTTATACAGTGCATGCTTTATTACTGAGCTACAAACCCAGCGCCAAGCTATATTTATCTTGTTTGGATATGTCTAATGTTGATTGCATGACCCATGTCAAAATTACTGTACAAACTTTAAATATGTGCAATTTACTGGATGACAACTGTACCTTAATAAAGCTGTTGAAACGACCCAGCAATAATCCAGGATTCTCAACCTTTCTAATGCTGAGACTTTTAATAGTTACTAATGTTGTGGTGACCACAACCATAAGATTATTTTCACTGCTACTTCATAACTGTAATTTTGCTACTGTTATGAAATGTAATGTAAATATCTGATATGCAGGATATCTGATATGTGACCCCTGTGAAAGGGTTGTAACCACAGATTGAGAACCATTGCAATAATCTATTCTTAGCTAAATAAGCACTTATATTTTTCATCCAGATGACTGAACTTCTAACTTGTCACTTTAAGCAGAAGCAAACCAACATTTCCAGAAGATGCATAATATGCCAAGCACTGTATTAGTCACTTCACATGTGCTAGCCTTCCTATCAGCACCAAGAGCTACACTAGCTGTAAAACACAAGTGGGAGGGAAAAATCCCATCCCCAAACTCTAGAAACCAGACAAGGCCTCTTCTCTCTCTCTGCTTAACCCCTCCAGTGCCTACAGACCAAACGTGAGATCAGCAATAAGCCAAAACCATCAGAGGAATTTTTGTTCTGTTTATTTTAAGACAGTCTCACTATGTTGCCCAGGTACTCCCTATAACAGTGTATTCCAGAGCGTCTTAACTTGTAATCCTCCTGCCTCAGCATTGGAAGTGCAGTACCACACCTAGCTAAAATCTATAAATTTAACTAGAATTTTCACTACAGTGGAAGACTAACAATGGATATTTAAATTTTATGTTTTTATATAATAATTTTTTTTTTTTTGGTTTTTCGAGACAGGGTTTCTCTGTAGCTTTGGAGCCTGTCCTGGAACTCGCTCTGTAGACCAGGCTGGTCTCGAACTCACAGAGATCCGCCTGCCTCTGCCTCCCGAGTGCTGGGATTAAAGGCGTGCGCCACCATCGCCCGGCTATATAATAATTTTTAACGGAAAAGAGCCTTGTTGCTTTTTAATAATGAAAGGAATTTTAAAAAAGAAAGAAAAGTGGGCTTAAGAAGGGACCCAGTGGTTAAGAAACACTGGCTGCTCTTCCAGAGGACCTAGAGGTCCAAGTCCCAGCACCCACATGGCAGCTCACAGCTGTCTCTAACTCCACTCCCAGAGTATCCAACACTCCCTTCTGGCTTCCTTGGGCACAAAGCACACATATATTGCATAGACATACATGAAGGCAGAACATCCATACATATGAAAAATCACTGTTTTTTAATGAAAAGCACTAAAGAAGACATCTCCAAAGACTCAAATGTTGAGCACTCTTCCAGACCTCTGCCCTGTGAGGAGGGATCTAGACGAAAGATCACACTAAAGTAACTGTAGAACAGTGGTGCCCACAGGAGACAGGTCATGTCTGGAAACACCATTCCTAAGCGGAACTGCTATTCTATTAGCTGGATGTACATAATTAATTCTCTATAAATACCTGCAATGAACAGCACTTTCGTTGGGTCAAATATGGTTCTGTGTAATTAGCCAAGTAAGTAACCAATTTACTAGTTTTCTCACTGTATTTACTTAAACTCCTACTTATTTTCAAAAAGGATTTTTGGCTCTTCCAACTACAAAAGAGGATACCAATTGGCAGGCCTCTAAGGGTTCAACTTTCTCTCATTCATATTCTTAGAAATCATATTAATCTTATTTTAAATAATGTAACCATTTAAAATACAGAATATTTGACTAAATTTAAATATTGAAGCTGGAATATTGCTCAGCAGCAGAATGCCTGCTAGCAAGCTTGAGCCCCAGGTTCAATTCCTAGCCCTGCAGCAGGAGAGAACTTAAAACCAAGCTTAGATTTGGGGGTCCATCTTTTAGTACGCATTATGACAAGGTCTCAGAACCTAGTATTCTGACACTTTGAACTTGAATATTGTGACAGATTTTTCTGTTCATTCAGCAGTGTCTAGCATACTATATACCTAGGAACAATTCCTCACAGAAAAAGTATTTCAAGATGTGGTTACTGTCTCTATTGGCAAACTGTGTCTGGTTAAGCACCATGGTTAGTGTGGTCTACTCTCAAGGCACAGGTCTGTAAGAATGTCCAACATCTGAACATCC
Source organism: Microtus pennsylvanicus (assembly GCF_037038515.1). Taxonomy (NCBI): domain Eukaryota; kingdom Metazoa; phylum Chordata; class Mammalia; order Rodentia; family Cricetidae; genus Microtus; species Microtus pennsylvanicus. The sequence goes on along the minus strand of NC_134592.1, from coordinate 55,582,621 downwards.
TGAACAGTGTCTTCCCCAGTGACTATTTTTTAAAAAGAGCCCTTAAATAAAGCAAAAAAAAGTTTATTTTCTTTTTAAATATTCTATTCTTAAACTGAGGAAGCTAGTTCTACAAAACGTCTAACGTGTAAAGCTGTAATACATGTCATGTTTCCCAAGTTAGGACACACACACACACAGTGTGACACACAGAACCACAGAAACCACATGTCAAAGGAATATAAAGAAACCAATCCTTAATCAACCAAGGCGGTTAATTTAAGAAATCCCAATCCCCTGCTGTAACTCAGCTCTTTAGTTCTGCATTTGTGCAGTCCACAGCTCGTCTCAAGTGAGTGTCACGTTCCACTCAAGTGTCCAGTTTCAAACCGCCATTATTTTGTAATTCACGATGACTTTGTATGTCTCGGTCCTATCTTTTCAGCCAAATCTTGCTCCAATGACAACTCCAGAATGAAAATAAAATGTTTAAAAACCTCTACCATGTTTAAATGGTTTACATAAACTGGATTTAATTCCTTTCTCATTATACCAGAGGAATAAGAACTTGGGCTAAAGGTACACAGTCATACACGTAGGGAGGATGAAAAACAAATCAGACACACAAAATCTGGACTTCATTTGGACTTCGTCACCTCAATAGAAACATGGCTTACCTTATACTTTCTCATTTGTACGGGGAAAAAAAAGGCAATAAGATCTCTGTTTCCAGAAGATTGCAAAGATCTGTAATAATTCATGTGAAACCCTTTATTGATGGTTAAGCACCACACAGATGTTGGGTGTTATCAGGGGCGTTGGTCAACACACTAAGGAAATATATCCCTGAAACAGACACACCACTAAACTAGCAGTCATTGGGAAGGAGGCTTAAGACGATAAACTTTGATTTAGAATCCAAGCATCTGGGCTCTAAGCTCAGTTATGCTATTAATCTATACATGAACTCTGGCCAACTTAACTTTTCATCTCTAATTTCTTCATCAAGTACAGAACCAAAAGTTCCATAAGTACATTAATTCAGTCCTTACCAACGTTATCTATGACCAAGTATCCAAAACCCTCATTTAACATTCTATCCCAAGCTCATCTCGGTTCGATCTTTGGAAAAACTGAAGTTGAAGACGGCTGACAGCAAGAAAATTTTTAATGAAAACTGACAGTTCTCGCGAATCTTGTTCTCTATATTTAGTTTTTCCTTCTAAAGGACAGCAAATGAAGAACAGGGTGTATTGAGGGTAGGGCGGGTTCCTTTCCCACAAGCTTCAGGAACCACCCACTTCCCAAAGAGGTGTAACTGCTTCCTCCAGGCCCTCACCTGCCAAAAAAACTTGAAAGACTACGGGTTCCACTGCCCGAGCGAGCAGTTTGCTTTCCTTTCCACTTGGGCGGGGATGGCAGTAGTCATCTAGCAAACACACCCTCTAAACACCATTACCCCAACACCAAGTGTCCCTGAAGTCTCACCAAGGACTTAAGTTTCTAGCCTGACGCTCGTTTTTTGTTTTTTGTTTCTTAAGAAAAAGAATTCAGACCACGAACTCAAATGTGGGTCCCTCTGTCTTGGTGCGGCTTGGTTTGTGCCAACTGCCAAGCTGCCCCTTCCCTCGCCGCCCGCCCGCCCGCCCGCCCTCCCGCGCGTGGGCACAGGCGCCGCCGGCCGGCCCTCACTCCCGACCGCGCCAGGTCGCGAGGGCGAACCCGGGGTTCGCTCGCTCGCGGGGTGACGGGCCGGGCAGCGAGGCCGAGGCGTCGCCACTCCCCCCACCCACCCCTCACCCCCTGCGCCCCGGGTCGCTCCTCTCCTCACCGATGACGATGCGCAGGTGCTTGAGGCGGGTCAGCGCGTCCTTCTTGGTGTCCAGCACCTTCTGGGTGGACTTCTTCACGTCCCCGTGCGGCTTCTTAGAGAACATCCTGCGGCCGCCGCGGCCCCTCCCGGCCGGGTCCCCCCGGCCGAGCGCAGGCGGTGGGCGGGGAAGAGGCTTAGCCGCGGCGGCTCATGCGCTCCCCCGCCGCGCGGGCCGCGCTGCCAGGCCCGCCTCGCGCCGCCGCCGCCACCGCCGCTGCAGGGAACCTGCGGCTCCGGCTCCAATATGGCGGATCCGCCCCGCGCGCTGCAGCGACAAGGAGACGCTGAGCGGGGGCCGCCGCCCAGGCCGCGGCCCGGGCCCCACAGCCGCGGAGATGGAGCGCTCCGCCGCGGCGCCACTCCTCGCTTCCCTGAGGCCCCCTTAAGGTTGAAGCTTCTCCTGCAGCTTCAACCGCGCAGAGGCCCAAACCCAGTCGTGTGGGGATGGAGTTTCACGACGCTGCCGTCGGTGGCGAACGGTCCCCCTGGCAACCGCCTTCTGACGTCAAGTGCTCGTGACGTCATGCTAGCGTGAGCTCATGCCTGCCGCTATAATCTCTCGGTTTCCTGTGTTCGCACACAAGGAGAAGGGCAAGAAAGTTAAGGAGGGTGTTCTTTACCGTGTGCTCGCTGTAAACAGCAGTACCTAGAGTTTTGTTTTGAAAAGGTCTTTCATCTCCGCTCTTCTAGTAACTTAAACATCAAAGCAGATGGGCAAGGCCAGCTTAATGCCAGCGCTGAACCCTTGGCTGTGATGTCATCTCACCTTTACTTTCTAATTTGGATTCTCCCTGTGTTTTGCAAAATAATAATCAAAAATGTACTGTGCTTTAGAGATGTGCAGGCGTGTGGTACATCCTTTTCCTTTAAATTACCGTGCAAGTGGATGGCAAGGGCTACGGCTTGTCTGTAGGTTGACCAGTGGGGCTGTTTTACTCTCAAATCTTCAGGCAAGCTTTATTTATTAAAATACAATTAAAATACCACTACAAAGTTCTGCTTTTAGACCTCTTTTTTTAAAAATGTGTCAGAAATGAGGGAAAATTCTTTGTAAATATTAAAACATGAGCTGGGTGGTGGTGGCGCATGCCTTCAATCCCAACATTCAAGAGGCAGAAGCAGGTGGATCTCTGTGAGTTCAAGACCAGCCTGGTCTACAGAGCGAGTTTCGGGACAGGCTCCAAGATATACAGAGAAACCCTGTCTTGAAAAACCAAAAAAAAAAAAATCTATATTTCAATAGTTATTAAAGCATGATTTCTAACTGTATAAACTGACAACATGACCGTTCCATGCCATGGTTAAGGGCAAGGCTTTTTTTGTAGATATGAGAGAACAGTCAGAGGCATCTGGAAGAGTCCGGAGAAGACAGAGAAAGTCTGAGAGAGAAAGAGAAGGACTGAACATGGCCAGGAGAGGAACAGAGCAGAGACTGAAGTAAGAGGACCTAGTTCACTGTGGGTAGCAGGTACCACCCCTGGGTACATGAACCTGATACTGTACATACAAACCATGGGGAACAAGCCAGAAGCATCATTTCTCTCCGTCTCTGTTTCAGTCCCTGCCCCCAGTTTCAAGCCTTAACTTCCCTTCTTAAAGCAGAAATAAACCTTTTCCTCTGCAAGTTGCTTTTGGTCATGGTGTTAATCAATAAAAACCTAACTGGGACAGCCATACAACTGTGAAGTGATTGCTGTGAACACTTTCTAGAATGTTCTTATTAGTATTATATTTGTTCTATATGATAATGCATCGCATCATGACATTTCAGACATACACATCATGGATTACTCTCGCTTCGCCTTTCCTGGATCCCTGTCTTGCCTCCCACTCCCCCATTCCTCTGCCCACTGCCCCTCTCAAATTTTCATGTCTTTTTAATGTGTGTGATCATAAGGAAGCCCACCCTCACTCGGTGGGGAAAAAATGAGAAGAAAAATCTTTTTCCCTAGAGACAAAAACAGCTTCTTATGATTTATTTTTGATTTATGTGCATGAGTGTTTTTCCAGCATGTGTCTAAGTACAGTGTCCATGCAGTGCTCTCAGAGGCCGGAAGAGGATGTCAGGTCCCTTGGAGCTGGATTTAACAAGCCGTCATCAACCACTACGTGGGTGCTGGGAACTGAACCTGCAGGTGCTCTTAATCGCTGAGCCATCTCTCCAGGCCCAGCAAAACCGTCTGTACTATATGATGCTACAGAATAGGATGCCACCACAGAAGAAAGGCAAAAATGGCTGGCATGCCAACTTGGCACAAAATAGCATTTTGTTTGGTGAAATTCTCTATGGCAAGAAATTCCTGCTGTCTTTTTCTGTAGGCTGGTTCTCCAGAAAGATAACTATTCTTGTCCTTTCCAAATTCTCCATCCTGCTGGTTCGACAGACTGTCTGGTAGTTTCCACGCCTTAGTGCTCCAAGGCCAGCGTGTGCCAACCTCCAGCTAGGAGAGAGGGGGACATAGCACCTCTTGCACACTTGTGAGTCCGATGACCTCCAAGAACACCTGAAACATGAACCGTATCACTTATCTTCCACATGACCCAATGCATTTCATTAGGGTTATTTACAGTCTGGGTAAGAGTTTGCTTAAGGAGCCGTGGGCAGCGTACCAGAGACTATGCAGCTGAAGAAAATGTCTCTCCATGTCTCTCCATCCCTCATCCGCCATAAACTGCATATGGATTCTCAGGGAGGCTCAGGGCCCCACAAACTACTTGTTCCACTGCAGCTGTGTGTTGATGGGTCCAATTCTGAGCAAATTTTCAGCAGGTAACCAAGTAACTCACAGAGCTGCTGGGAGTTCAAGAAGGCAACAGCCTACCATAGGCTGGTCAATGTTCCAAACCTATTCCACTTACCAGCTCTTAGAGTCTTTCCTCCCCTTCTCTGTTGGGAGCTGTGCAGCCCAGTTTCAAACCAGCATATGAGAACTTGTCAAACAGGTCTCAGCAAGGACCAGTGGACTTCGGGGTAGTGCAGGATACTGCTGGGGCCTCTCGGCCTGCATGCTCTCTTACCTCTCGTTACGTTGATGATTCTCTTGGTTATTTTTAGTGTCATCTTGTCAGTCATGCATGGGGCAGATGTGATCATTACTGGAACCCTATTTTTTTCTCGAATATTTTCCCTCCAAATTCTTTGGGAGCTGATGCTTCTCAGGTTTCTTGTCTGGGGTGCAGCTGTCACTCCAGACCCCAGGAGCTGTTCTGACTCAGTGCAGACAGGATCGGAGGCAGGTCGTTCCTATTTCTGTAAATATGTTTTGAATGAGATTGTTGTTCCTGAAAATATGTGCCAATGTCAATCACCTTTTAGTTCTGGCTATGGCTGGACTGAGGCGCTTCGCCAGTGTTCCTTGACCCTCTTTAAAGAGCAATATGGGTGTCCCACAACAGCCCAGCATTCAACAGTCAATATCTATTCTCACTGCTTTGGTAAGTTATGATTCTGCAATAACCGCTGGCCACTGAAACAGAAGCTTCTCCTACCAAAGCTGACAGCAGCATATTTATGTGCATAAACCTAGTTATTTAGAAGTAAACTTAATAGTCGCATCCTGTCAATCTAGCAAAGCAACAGTAATTCTCTCCAAAAGGGCTCGGACCTCCCCAGCCACAGGCTTTTGAGTAGATTTACAATGTGGATTTCCTCCTGTGGAGAAGATATCGAATACCAGGAGGAAGCCGGTGGTTACTCTGGAAACAGAATTCCCACTGTTGCAGCAGAGGCCTCAGCTCGCCTGTCCAGTTAGTTTGGTAGCAGTGTCCAGAGCTGAAGAAAGGCTATCGATTGCTATTCTCCCTCCAAAGCATGCATAACACCTTCCAGCACTATGAGAGCTAGGCTGGAGTGGGTGGCTGCCAGCCCAGCTCTAGCTGGATAGCTGCATTAAATGCATTTGGCTGGCTTCAGCAGTGGGCCTCACCATCTACTTCTGATGAACAATCAATAGTAGTGGCAATTGCCTGGATAGTTTGGGGGTCTTGCTTCTAGGCAAGGCTTCATTATATATTTATATATTACATATTATACATATAGTAAATATGGAGATATAATATGCAATATAATATATATGTGATAACTTGTATAGAAATACATAATATAAGCCAGGCAGAAGGTGGCACATGCCTTTAATCCCAGTACTCAGGAGGCAGAGGCAGGCGGATCTCTGTGAGTTTGAGGCCAGCCTGGTCTACAAGAGCTAATTCCAGGACAGGCTCCAAAGTTACAGAGAAATCCTGTCTCAAAAAACAACAACAAAAAAAAGAATACATAATATATATAACAATGCATATTATATATTTATATACTTATATATTTAGAACCTCCAAATTCCCCTATCTCGGCCTCCTCAGGGCTGTAGTTATAGGTATGCAACATCACACTCAGCTATGAAGCCTTTTGTTTATTTTGTATTTATTTCTATGCATATGTGCATGTGTGGAGGTCAGAGCACAATTGATGGGAGTCACTTCCTTCCTTCCACTATGTAAACTCTAGTGATTAAATTCAGTTCACCAGGCTTGGCTTACCTTCTGAGCCATCTTGTTGGCCCTGGGACATTTCATGGCATGAAAGATACTTGGCAGTATCAGATGGGAAAAAAACCAAATACATGGTTCAGTCCCTAACAATACAAAAAAAATGTGGATACAAAATGAAAATGTGTACACTATTAAATTTTGAGAGACATTGTATTTGTAAAATAATTAGAAATAAAAGTGGAAATACTCCTAAATAGTGGTTATATTTACAAAGTAGAATTGCAAGTATTTTTAATTTTCTTTTTTAATATTTTCCTCAGTTTCTATTTTCTTTACAAAAAGTATATGCTGTTTTTATAAAAAACATTTTAAGGGGGCTGGAGAAATGGCTCAGAGGTTAAGAGCACTGACTGCTCTTCCAGAGGTCCTGAGTTCAATACCCAGCAACCACATGGTGGCCCACAGCCATCTATAGTGAGACCTGGCGCCCCCTTCTGGCATGCGGGCACACATGGAAGGAATGTTGTACACATAATAAATAAATAGATCTTTAAAAAAAATTTAACAAAGAAAATCTAGTGCACTCATCTTATGTGTACACATAGCATGTGTATGTGCTCACATGCTATGGAGACAGGTCAGCAGTGAGTGTCTTCCTCAATTACTCTTCACCATTTTTTTATTTATTTATTTGCTTATTATGAGGCAGGATCTCATTACGTCATCCTGGCTGGCCTTGAACTCCCAGAGATCCACCTGGCTCTGCCTTCCAACTGCTGGGATTAAAAGGCATTCACAACCACACCTGGCCTCCACCTTATTTTTTTTTAAATATTTATTGTCATTGTTTTTAATTATAAGCGTGTGTGTGTGCATAGTGGTGTGCACACATGTGCACAGGTGCCAGAGGTGTTGGATCCTCTGGTGCTGGAGCTATAGGGGTTTCTGAACATCAGACATGGGTGTTGGATGAACTGAGGCCGCATGCAGGAGCAGTACATGTTCTTAATCACTGAGCCATCTCTCCACGTCATCTCCCTTCTTCTGGAGACAGTGTTTTTCACTGAACCTGGAGCTCACTGATTTAACCAGACTGGCTGGCCAGAAAGCCCCAGGATCCTCCTGAGCCCACCTCCCAGCCCTGGGATTACAGGCACACGCTGATCTGCTGGGCTTTCCTAGATGGGTTCAGGCACTGGACTCTGGTCCTGGTACTTGTACAGTAAGCACTTAAATGACTGAGAGTTCCCCTAGTCCCCAGCATCCCAAATTTAAACTTAACAACAAGTTAGGATGGACATATATAAGAGGAGAAACTGCTTAAAAATAAGTAGTGCTTAAAAAAAACTGTATATCCCATTGCAGCGTGGACCAACTGTTTATTGATTTTACAATTAGATAATGGATTAAGTGTGATGGCATGCACTTGTCATCCTAACACCAAGGAGGCTGAGGCAAGGATTGGCATGAGTTTGAGGCCGTCTTGGGCTTAAGATGGAGAACTTGTCTTAAAAGCTATATGACAGCAGCAACAACAACAATCACGGAAGGATGTGGCGACTCATGCCTGCAAGTCCAGAATGGGGGAGACATCTTGGCTACATAGAATGTTCTAGGCTAGATTGGGCCGTGTAAGACCCTGCTTCAAAACAGGGAAGAGGGGAGGAAAAACAGAGAGGAACAGAACCTGGATTATTAACTGATAGATAGCAGGTAGTCTTAAATTATTAGGCATTCTAGAATCCCATGTCTCTGTCTCTGCCTAAATTTCTTTTCTGAGATAAAAATTTCCCTTTACAATCAGGGACTCTGATTTTCTTTAAAAACAGCCATTCAGGACCGGCAAGATGGCTGAGTAGGTAAGGACACTTGCTGCCAAACATGACAGGCAACATGAGTTCAATCCCCAGGGCCCACATGGTGGAAGGAGAAAGCCCATTTCCTTCAGCTGTCCTATGACCTCCACGTGTGTGCTGGTGTGTGTGTGTGTGTGTTCTCACATAAATAAATTTAAACAAAAAATTTAAAACCTACCCAAATTCAGTATTTAATTTATTAACCTTTGTCATCTTTCACATTTTTAGAGCAATAGAGAAAATCTAATATACCAATTTTAAACGAAACGAATTAATATGTATTTATATTAATAACTAATATGAATATAAACTCTCAGGCTGGAGATGGAGCTGGTTGGTAGGATGCTTGGGTGACATGGTGACCCAGACCTGTAATCCCAGCACTGTGCGGGTAGAGGCAGGAGGATCAGTAGTTCATGGTCATCCTCAACTACACATGGAGTTAGAGGTGAGCCTGGGACTGTCTACAAATAAACAAGTAAATAGAAACTCTTTAAATACAAGATGTGTCTTTAAAAGTGTTGCTTCTGCCCTCATAACTCACCTTTCCCTGGTTGGGTAGACAGTGCTAATGCTAACACGTTTTCAAGAAACAAACCAGGATCATCTTTTTAAAATTGTATCTGTAAGCGTGTGGTGTGTGTACATGTTACTGTGAGTGTGAAAACACATGTTCAAATGCAGGCCAGAGGTTGATCTCAGGGGTCGTCTATCACTTTCCACTTTACAGCTCACCGATTGGCTAGGTGGGCTGGCCATTGTTCTCCCAGGATCCTTCTGTCCCTATCCCACTCCCAGCACTGGGTTCTAAGCATAAGACCAGACCCAATGTTTATTGCTTTCACGTGGGCACCGGGGATCTGAACTTGGGTTCCCACACTTGTATGTTGAGCACTAGCCATCTTCCTAGCCTCCTCCCCCCAAATAGAATCTTCTTGAGACTTCTTTTCCCCTCGTGTCTGATCAAACCAAGTCCTGAAGATCCCACTACCCACAAAGACTTTGTTTAAACCATTTCCACTCACTGTGCCCTTGTGGTTGGCCTTGAACTCCTAGACTTCCTGCCTCCATCTTCTGAATCACAGACACGGCCCCACCACACCTGGTTTATGTGGTGATGGGAAACCACCAGAGGGCTTTTTGGATACTCAATAGAATTTAGGGAAATCCACTCCTTTTAAAGTAAAATTAAAAACTAAAATAGTACCAACAGTCTTTCCTCTTTGGAATCAATATGTGATTGTCTAGGGGCAGGGAATGTAGCTCAGGGGTATAGAATCTGCCATGCTAAAGAAAACACACCACACACACTCACACACACACACTCACACAAGTGCACACACACGCACACAAGTGCACACACACAGTCACACACACACTCACACACACACTCACACAAGTGCACACACACACAGTCACACACACACTCACACACACACACTCACACAAGTGCACACACACACAGTCACACACACACTCACACACTCACACAAGTGCACACACACACAATGGATGTACAGGTATCAGCACTTATCATCCTGGGGCACAGTCTATGGATATTTAGGCAATGCACAGCATTTCTGATCAAAAACCCACACTGTCCTACAGACTTCGGAGAAACTAAGACTAAATCCAGCTAGCTTTATACTTTGTTTCTACTTCAACATGATCAGGGGCTTCACGCTGACCTAGAAGACACAGAGAAAGCAGAGCTAGTTTCTGGTCTTCCTGAATGTGGAAATGAAAACAAAAAAGGAAAAGCACAGAAGCAGATACATTGATTGTGGCGAACAAATATTGGTGGCTTGCGTGTGTGCTTTTCTGAGAGCCACACCTTGTGCTTGGAAAGCTATCCCTCTCTGTGCCATTTGAGCTCACTCCACTGCCCTGCTTTTATTCAGTAGTCTACGAAGCCTGAGTAGGACTTTGGTGTTAGGAATGAGCGCATGGGGGTGGGGAGGAGGTCAGTCCAGTGAAACGCCTTCCTACACTACTGGAAAGAAGGAATCATTTTCCTAAGGAACTGAGTGTGAGGAAGATGGGTCTACTGGATGTTAACTTAAGTACTATGATCGTTTATGTCAACTAAAGTCCTTGTTTGCCTAACGCAGTTTCAGTCAATTTATGTTGGGCATGTGGAAGACAGGGGACAACTTATAGGAGCCAGTTCTCTTCTTCTACCGTGTGGGTCTAGAGATACAACTCTGGTTGTCCAGCTTGGTGGCAAGCACCTCTTCCCTCTGAGTCATCGGACCTGCCCTGACTTCTACATTCAAAGCTATGCTAGGGCCTAGAGAGACACATCAACAGTTAAGAGCATTTACAGTTCCCAGTGCCAATTTGACAACCCCCAACTGCCTGTAACTCCCATTCCGGGAGATCTGACACCCTCTTCTGGGATCCTCAGGCACCAGGCGTACAAGAGGTGCACATATACACGTAAAGACAAAACACTCATGCACATAAATCAATTTTTTAATCTTATAGACCAAACCTAAAAACAATATTATGGGGCTGGAGCTATTGCTTAATGGTTAAGATGATCATGTATTGTTCTTGCGGTGGACTCAAGTTCAGTTCACTGCACCCAGACTAGGCAGCTCACAAGTGCTCGTAACTCTACCTGCAGAGGATGCCCCTGACCTCCTCAGGCACATGCACACATAAACACATAAATAAATCATAAAAATAATTTAAAGAGATTTTGCTACAATGTATAGGAATTAGTAATTTAAATGGGGGCGGGGAGCAATGAGAAGGAATCAAAATGCTATTAGGGGCCACAGTGGCCTGAGCGCCAGGCTCTTGACTTTCGGAGACAGCTTCAACTGCTGTAGCCTCGGCTAGGGCCTCTCTTTCTCTAGAGAGTGAGCACTTTGTCACCTCTCCTCCAGCTTGGTGAGGCAGGACTGAGAGAGGACCAAAGTGAGGAGGCTGCGAGGAACAGCGGGGGCACCCGGCAGGGCTGGGACCATCAAGAGACACATCCTGGGCACTGGGGAATGACTAGCCAACACAGTGGACCAGACCAGGTCCTAAAAGGGCCCAGGCATGACGGGTTGTCTCGGCCCAGCCAGAAGTGAGCTGAGTAGATGGTGGAGCGGTGGGAGGGAAAGAAGCGAGCAGATAGGTGGTGGAGAAAGGGAAGACGAGTGATTTGCACGCTACAAAGTGAGGCAGAACAGGAAAGGCAAAGGCGGTGGCTCTTCTTGTTCCTCCGGCAAAGATGAATTACACTACCCATCGATAGAGCCAAGCGCTAGTGGGCCTATGTCGTCTTCCTTTGAGGAACCCAACCACTGTACGAATCACTGTATGCAATCCCCAGAGCTGCATCCTAGCCCAGGAAGAAGAGCAGAGCCTGCAGAACGGAGACCCACGACTGACTGGACATGTCTGCTGTGTTGGCCTATCTGCTGATCTCTCTAGTTGGTTGTGGTGGCGGCTCAACCACGAGACTGGATGACTCTTACGTTGAATTACAGTTTTACTGTGCTGTGTCTAACTTTGGCCAGAGATTTATTTCCTTAGGAAGTGTCAGGTTGGACAAATACTTGGAAGACACCCAAGAGCCCTACCCAGTGTACGGCCCGCCCATAGCATAAGCCACTACACTGTGCAATTATGTATGGGGTGGGGAGGTGTGAGAGAAAGAAGGGGAACAGCCTGGGCACCATGAAAATAGGTGGATCTGGAGACTCAGGGGTGGAGAGGAAGAGCCTGACATGAGTAGCCTGTGAAGTCACCTGAGGTGAAGTCCCAGCCCATGCTGACGCTGAGAGCCATGTCTTGGTCTATGACCAAGCAACAGCAGGGGTCTGTGTCGATGTTCATAACCCACGTTACTATCAAAGTCCATGTGGAGGTCCCTGGTCTTGATTGCAGCTTGAGACCATGTCGCTATCCAAGGGCTGCACAGAATTGGCCCTGCCCCTCACCAACTGAGTCACTTGGGAGAGTGGGCCCTGCACCTTGCCTGGGTAGCACGGCAGAGCTGGCCCTGGTGATGTGTGTGGTGAGCCATACTGAGGGCGTGGAAGAAGAACTGCCTCACCCCTTGCTGCCTATGGCACTGGGTGAGCTCACAATGCTGGAGAGCTCCCCCTGGTGGTAAGGATGCTGGAAAGCTGACCAACTCAGCTACGACCCAGGCCGGGACCCAGGGCTGTGAGTTGGCCCATCCCAACATCCCCTCATCTGTGAACAGCTAGAGCGCATGAAGGGGATTGTCTGCAGATCCAAAAGCTTCAGATCTCTGCGACACAGGGCGACAACAGGATATGCAAGAGGAGTTCCCATGAGGATCCAGTATTGATAGTGTAGCAGAAGCCAGAGGTCTCGAACCGGCCCAATGACATTTGCAAGTAAAGATGAAAGGACAAAAGCATATGCTAAAAAAATAAATAAATAAATAAAAATAAAAATAAAAAAAGTGTATGCTGTGTGACTCACTGTGACACGCTACAGCTGACACAATGAGGCTTTGTTTTTGTCTCTTTTTAATTTAATTTTATTTTATTTTGGGGGTGGAGTTGCAAGGATAGATGACAGATAAGAAGGGACAGGGAGATGAGTGGGATTGGGGTGCATGATGTGAAATCCACAAAGAATCAATAGAACCTTTAAAAGGCGGGGAGGGGGTACTTGAAAGCAATTGTGCAAGCCCCATGTAATGGCTGTTGTTCCTATAAACCCAGATCTTGGGAGACTGAGGCAGGAGAACTGGTACAAGCTCCAGGTCAGCCTGGGTTTTGTGGTGAATACCAAGCTACACAGCAAGTTTCTGTAACTTCCCTAAAAGAACCCAGACCCTGCCTGCCTCCCAGAATTTGGAACTCCATCTGAAGTCCTCTCCAGTGACGTTCACCACCCTTGACTCTGCCCAGCAGTCATTCTGCCTTACATGGTGTTAGACAACCATCTCGACAGAAGGATAAACTCTAAGAAGTTTTCCTGTGTTTCACAATTCAAGGTTCTCGCTCTTCCCCTCTCCCCCTTTCCCATCTCCCTCTCTCCCTCCCCAGCCTCTCCCTTCTCGATGCTGGCTGTGTAGTAGAGACTCAGTCTGCAGGTATGCAAAGGCTATGTAAGCAGTAGGAACTGCTGACTCAATTTATGCAAATATATCTGAGCTGTCATTTTCTTTGATGTCAGCTCCATAATGACAGTGTTGTTGCCTAAGGCTAACACCAGAGGGGAGAGATGATGGTGGGCAGCAGAAAAAATGGGAAACCGCGCTTAATAACAGCAAGCCAAATTGTCAGAACGGTGGATGCTTTGCAAGCTGGAAGCACACCGAAATATATTCTCTGCTTTCCTTATATTTAAGAAAATGTTGGGGGGTTCAGTGCTAGGGGCGTCAAACCCACAACTTGACAAGTGCTGGGTAAGTGTTAATTACTAAGCTACATATCCAGTCTCGTATTTTTTAAGATTTATTTATTTGTTTGTTTTATGCATATTATTGCTGTGTCTCCATTACGCCAGAAGAAGGCATCAGACCCCACTGTAGCGGGAGTCACCATGCGTTACCAGGAATTGAACTCAGGACTCTGGAATAGCAGCCAGTACTCTTAACCGCTGAGCCACCTCTTCAGTCCCAGGCTCGTATATTTAATGTTTGATTTTTATCTGTGTCGGTTGTGAGACCACTTCTATGCCTTTGACTAAGACCAAGTGTAGTACCAAGTGAGGGAAATTCAATTATTATTAAAATCTTAACATATTTGTGCCTGATATATGGTTGAGGTAAGAACGAAGTTCAGAGGATAGGGAAAAAAAGACAAGGAGACTATATCTTTTAAACACTGAAGTATAAATTTTGCTGTTCACCAGAGATGGCAGGATGATAAGCTTTTTTTTTTTTTGATTTTTCGAGACAGGGTTTCTCCATAGCTTTTGGTTCCTGTCTTGGAACTAGCTCTTGTAGACCAGGCTGGCCTCGAACTCACAGAGATCCGCCTGCCTCTGCCTCCCGAGTGCTGGGATTAAAGGCGTGCGCCACCACCGTCGGCGATAAACCTTTTTGAGACAGAATATTCTGTATACCACACCAGCTTCAAACTTGCTTCCAGATAAGGATGACCTTGAACTGATCTTGCTTCTAAGTCGTGAGTGCCAGAATTACAAGCACTCACCACCACCACTACACTCTGTTTTATGCCCTGCTAGGCTGAAGCCAGGGACACATGAGTGTTAGGCGAGCCCTCTACCAACAGAGCTACATTTCCAACCCCTCTGAAAGTCTTTTCTAAATAAAAGTATTTGTTAGAGCCGGGCGATGGTGGCGCACGCCTTTAATCCCAGCACTCGGGAGGCAGAGGCATGCGGATCTCTGTGAGTTCGAGACCAGCCTGGTCTACAGAGCTAGTTCCAGGAGAGGCTCCAAAGCCACAGAGAAACCCTGTCTCGAAAAAGCAAAAAAAAAAAAAAAAAGTATTTGTTAGAAAAGTATCATTGTTGTGCCCCCAATTCTTTAATTTTCAAATAGAAGATAGCTAGATTCTTTTTCTCTCCTTCCTTCCTTCCTTCCTTCCTTCCTTCTTTCTTTCTTTCTTTCTTTCTTTCTTTCTTTCTTTCTTTCTTTCTTTCTTTCTTTCTTTCTTGTTGTTTTTGAGACAGGGTTTTTCTCTGTTTCTTTAGAGCAGCATATTCTGGAGCTTGCCCTGTAGACCAGGTTGGCCTCAAAATCACAAAGATCTGCCTGCCTCTGTCTCCCGAGTACTGGGATTAAAGGCGTGTGCCACTGCCACCTAGCAATAGCTAGATTCTTATGAGGATACCATTTTTTGCTTGAAGTGTGTGGAAAAAAAAACAAACCTGGTTCCAGGTTTCTATGAAATCAGATATATTTTGATCAGTTCTTTTCAAACCCCTGTGACCATCTCACTGAAAGTTTCGAAACAGCAGCTTTGTGAAGATGGGTTGCACTAGGGAATATGAAGGCAAACCTTCTCTGCTCTCTACGACAAAATTCTACACCTTAAATAAATCTTTTAGCTGGGCGGTGGTGGCGCACACGTTTAATCCCAGCACTCGGGAGGCAGAGGCAGGCGAATCTCTGGGAGTTCGAGGCCAGTCTGGTCTACAAGAGCTAGTTCTGGGACAGGCTCCAAAGCTACAGAGAAACCTTGTCTCGAAAAACCAAAAAAAAAAAGTAATACCAAATAATCATAGTCTTCAGAAAATCCTTTAAATATTGGAAGCCTATCATGGTCATTAAGATTTTCCAAATTCTTTGTTTGTTTTTCCTGAGACAGGGTTTCTCCATAGCTTTTGATTCCTGTCCTGGAACTAGCTCTTGTAGACCAGGCTGGCCTCGAACTCACAGAGATCCGCCTGCCTCTGCCTCCTGAGTGCTGAGATTAAAGGCGTGCGCCACCACCACCCGGTTTATTTGTTTGTTTTTTGAGACAAGATTTTTCTGTGTAACAGCCCTGGCTATCCTAGAACTCACTCTGTAGACCAGGCTTGCCTCAATCTCACAAAGATCCGCTTGCCTCTGCCTTTCAAGTGCTGGGATTAAAGGTGTGCATCACCGCCGCCCAGCAGGTTTTCCAAATTCGTAATTTTTACTGGTAAAATTGATTTTTTTCTATGCTAAATAAGGGTCCTTGTTCATGTGAGGCATGCAAGACCAACCATCGCTCTACTGTATCCCCAGCCAGCCCAGAGAAGATTGACTTCTGTCATTGGAAGCAAAGACCTGTTCTTGTAACACATAAGAATGCTCCCCTCAATTTGCTGACCTGTTTGATGCTTCCTTCTACTCTTTTCTTGAAGTCTAGAAAGACAGCTGTGCCTATTTTGTTCAGCAAGTCATCTCTTGAAATCTGTACCACACCTATCAAATAACATACATTCAGTAAATGATGTACTCTTAAATATGAAAAGGAATTGGGGGTGGGGGGACACAGGGTCTTTCTCTAGCTCAGACTGGTCTAGAATTTACTATTATAGCCCAGGCTGACCTTCAACTCTAGAAGATCCTCCTGCCTCAACCTCCCAAGTTTGGAGATTATAGCCATGAGCCACCATACCTCCCTCCCCCACTGCCCTCTGTGTGTGTGTGTGTGTGTGTGTGTGTGTGTGTGTGTGTGTGTGTAGTATATGTGTGTGTAGACTGGCCAGCCTCCTTTTTTCAACATCCTAGCTTTGGGTCTACAGGAGTATACTGGCATGGCCAGCTCTCTTCTATGGGTCCTGGAGATTTGAACTCAGGTCCTTATGCTTGCACAGCTTGCACTAAACCCACTAAGCCATGTACCCAACCCCTCCACTGAGAAGGAAATTTTAAACAATAATAGTAAGTCATGTTGGGAGATTTTAATATATTTTATTCACTACTTCCATTTAAAAAATGAAAAACATATACAGTATGGAATATAGTAACTCATGTCTGTAATCCCAGCACTTGGGAAGCTGAGACAGGCAGATCATAAATTTGAGGCTAGCCTGGGCTTTGTAGTAAGTTCCAGGTTAGCCTGGCATAAAACCAGTCTTCTCTGGTTGTTAATGCACTCTCTTAAGCCTTGTCTTATAGTTGATATGGCAAAAACTTTGGTACTAGTTATTAAATCACAGCCTCTGCTATTTTGTCTTAGTTTTATGGGCTTCCAGCATCTGACCTTGGTCCACACAAGTTTGGGGATTGTGTGACTGGTGTCTGAGCCCCACCATGTGGCAGATCTTGGAATTGTTTGCTTTCCATCAAACACAGGACCTACAGGATGGAAACACACAATAAGGAGGATAAAGGAGAATTTAACAGGGACTCACAAGAGAGGAGCAGAGGCTCGTTCTTATAATACTAACACTGGGAAGTGAAGGCGGGAGGATTATTAATATCAAAGATAGTTTGGGTATGTTATTAGACTCAAAACAGAAAAGAAAATTTAAAAATGAAATATTGTTGGGTCTGGAGAGATGGCTCAGAGGTTAAGAGCACTGACTACTCTTCCAGAGGACCTGGGTTCAATTCCCAGCACCCACATGGCAACTCACAATTGTCCGTATCTTCAGTTCTAGGGGATCTGACACCCTCACACAGGTATATCCACAGGCAAAAACCCCATATTAAATAAGTAAATAAATCTTAAAAAGGAAACATTGTCTCTGTATTTACTTTATAAACAGGTAGAACTGAAAACATTGTATGTTTGGAGCTCTTTTGGGGGAGTTGGTTTTTCAAGGATTTCTCTGTGTAACCCTGGCTGTCCTGGAACCCGCTGTGTAGACCAGGCTGGCCTTGAACTCAGAGATCTGCCTGCTTCTGTCTCCCAAGTGCTCCACGTGTATGGTTTAAAGGCATACACCACCACACAAGCCAACACTATAAGTTTTAAAATAAATTTTATAAGAAAATATACAAAATAATGAGATTTATTAGGTCATTTTCATATGTATATCACTATTCTTCACTCTTATTCACCTTTCCCCTCCATCTGATTTCTTTCCTAGCCCACAAAATAGTTACCCTGTTTTCATACCTCACACATATATCTGTGTGTATGTATATCATAAAGAAGAGATGAGGTAGTGCACGCCTTTAATCTTAGTACTTGAAAGAGACAGGAGGATCTCTGTGAGTTTGAGGCTAGTCAGGGCTACACAGAGAAACTCTGTCTCAATAAACGAGGGGGAGGGAGAGGAGGAGAAGAAAGTACACATTATGTGTCTTCCTGAGTCTTACGACACCATGCCTCTAATTCCATCATTTCTGCTTTTGCAACTGGCATAGCTTTCTTCTTTATGGCTGAATAAAATACATTGCATATACATGCCACATTTTCTTATTTTATCTGCCGATGGGCATCCAGGCTAGTTCCCTGCCTTAGCTGTTGCGAATAGTGCTACAGTAGACATAGATGTGCAATTATTTCTGTGGTGTGCTTGGATTCCTGCAGATATATACAGAAGACTGGGGTAGAATAGTCATATGATATGATTTTGGTTCTATTTTGGTTTAGTTTTGAGACATAGTCTCACTGTGCGGTCTCGGGTGCAGGGCTGGAGCTTGCAATGCAGACTTGGCTAACTTTGGGCTTGCAGCAATTCTGTCGATGCTTCCTGAGTGCTGGGATTATAGGCATGCACCACCACACTCATTTTGTGTTAGGATTCCACTTTTGGTTTGGTTTTGCTTGTTTGTTTTTGAAACCTCTGTTTCAGGGTTCTCAACCTTCCTCATACTGTAACCCTTTAATACAGCTCCTCATGTTGTGGTGGTCCCCAACCATAAAATTATTTTTGTTGTTACTTCATAACTATAATTTTACTACTATTATGAATCATAATGTAAATATCTGCAGTTCCTGATGGTCTCAGACAACCCCTGTGAAAGGATCATTTGACCCCAAGGGGGTCAAGACCCACAGGTTGAGAACTACAGTTGTATTGTCTTCTATAATGGTTGCATCACTTTGCGTTCCCACCAGCGATGTGTAAGAACTGCTCTGCTCCTTACATCTTCACTAATGTTTGCTGTTTGTTTTCTTGACGATAGCCATTCTGACTGGTATGATGTAAAACTTCAGTGTTTTGATTTGTGTTTCCTTGATGGTTACGAAAGTTGAGCAATTTTTTATTAGTCAACAAATAAAAGTTTTAATATTTCCTTCCTTCCTTCTTCTCTGCATAAACATAACCCATTTTTGTGATTTTGATGTAGAGAAACTCTCATACATATGGTCTAAGAGACACATCTAACAGTGTTCATTTAGGCAACTAATTTTATCTTTTGAGAATTATAAAAGTTATATCTATTCATGAAATTCCATTCATTTCGTTCCCTTATGGAAATGCAGAATTGCTTACATACCCAATTTGCAACTAAGTTTTATTTTTATGAATTATATGTAGCACATAAGAATAACTGGTCCGGCCGGGCGGTGGTGGCGCACGCCTTTAATCCCAGCACTCGGGAGGCAGAGGCAGGCAGATCTCCGTGAGTTTGAGGCCAGCCTGGTCTACAAGAGCTAGTTCCAGTTCCAGGACAGGAACCAAAAGCTACGGAGAAATCCTGTCTCAAAAAAAAAAAAAAAGGGAAGAAAGAAAGAAAGAAAAGACAGAAAAAAAAATCATCCTAATTTCAATATTGTGAGTTCTCTAGGTCATTTGTCAAAATATTTATCAAACACTAATTTTCCCCTCAAAAAATTAGGGCAACCATAACGGGAGCTTTCCTACAGAGTTTATTTTTCTTACTCTGTGACTGGCTGGGATTGATTGACACAAAATAATAGAAGTCTCTAAGTTGTATTTTACCATGCAGAAAATGGACAACTCTTGAAATGTTTTCTGTCATTAAATTACAAATCTAACTTTCAATGTAGTTTTGTCTAGTTGTTGTTATCACATTTGGCCTAACGCCTATAGACCTCATTCCTGAGAAAGAAATGCTGTGGGATGCATTGTGTTCTAGCAAAAAAATATTTTGAAACATTCATTTTAGATTTATTAATTTTATGTGTCTTAGTGCATAGTTGGTTTTTGTTTTGTTTTTTTGTTTTAGTCTTTAGGGGCCTACCACTCAGCTCCCAGATAAATACAAGAAGATTTATTCTTACTTACAAGTGCCTGGCCTTAGCTTAGCTTGTTTCTAGCCAGTTTTTCTAACTTAAATTACACAATTTCTCATTAGCTATGCTTTGTCTCTGGGCTTTTAACCTTCCTTTATTCTGTGCATCTTTCTTTTTTTCTTACTCTGTTACTGGCTGGGTGACTGGCCCCTGGCGCTGTCCTCCCCTTTTTCTCACTGCTCAAGAGCCTAGATTTCTCCTATTTATTCTCTCTGCCTGCCAGCCCCACCTACCCTTTCTCCTGCCTAGTATTGGTCATTCATCTCTTTATAGGCCAATCAGGTGTTTGAGGCAGGCAAAGTAACACAGCTTTACAGAGTTAAACAAATGCGACGTAAAAGAATACAGCACACACAAAAACAACAACAAACAAAAAAAAACAAAAAACAAAACAAAACAAAACAAAAACGCTAGGCGGTGGTGGCACACACCTTTAATCCCAGCAGATTAAAGGGAGGCAGAGGAAGGCGGATCTCTGAGAGTCCCAGGCTAGCCTGGTCTACAGAGCTAGTTCTGGGACAGGCACCAAAGCTACAGAGAAACCCTGCCTCGAAAAACCAAAAAAAAAAAAAAAAGAATGCAGCACGTGTTTGCATCATTAAACAAATATTCCACAGTATAGATGAATGTAATATATCTTAAACTAATATTTCACAATATTAGCATTTTGCCTGCATGTATGCATGTGAACCACACGCATGCATGGTGCCCACAGAGGTCAGAAGAAGGCACTGACTCCCTTGAAACTAAAGTTAGAAGATTGTGAACATGACGCCCAATGTTCAGGGCTGTGTACATCCACATAAAACCTGAGAAAGGTTTTTAAAAGTTTCTTAATGCACAAAAACAGACAAATGCAGCTTTCTAGTATCACAGTCTCACACCAGCTGCAGTGCAGAGACACATACCTGCAAGATGAAGCCGGCCACCAGCCTGTGTGGCGGGTTCCTGCAGCCTCTCACATGGGCAGTAGTACAGAGAAGCTTCTCCCAGCTGCTGCCTGAGAACTTTAACTACATGCTGCATGGTGGGTTTGGGGTCTTTCCTCATGCAGGCAGGAAAGGTTACAGGTGTGTGGTACAGACAGGTTCAGGTGGAGAGACAGACTAGGAGGATGCTGGGAGGAAGAAGGGCAGAGTCTGGAGTTGCTAGCCATATGCAGAGGGAGCAGAAGATGAAAGTGCCAAGCGATGCAAATGGATGGAACTAGAAAAACCATCCTGAGTGAGGTCACCCAGACCCAGAAAGATGTGCATGGTATGTACTCACTCGTAAGTGGATACTAGCTGTAAAACAAAGGATAATGAGTCTACAGTCCATGACCCTAGAGAAGCTAAGTAACAAGGAGAACCCTAAGAGAAACATATATAGATCCCCAGGGAAAAGGAGATAGACAAGATCCCCTGACAAAATTGGGAGCATGGGGGTTAGAGGATAAGGGAGGGCAGAAGGGGAGGGGTAGGGGAAAAGGGGAGAGGGGAAGAGAATGTGAGGGAACAGGATAGTCAAGATGGAGGAAGGACAGAGACAGAGAGCTAGGAAAGAGATATTTTGATTGAGAAAGTCATTATGGGGCTAGCAAGAAACGTGGCACTAGAGAAATTCCCAGGAATCCACAAGGATGACCCCAGCTAAGACCCTAAGCAATAGTGGAGAGGGTGCCCAAAATGGTCTTGCCCTTTAGTCATTTTGATGACTATCTTAAATGTCACCATAGAACCTTCATCCAGCATCTGATGGAGACAGGGTCAGAGACCTGCAGTGGAACACTGGACTGAGCTCCTAAAGTTCAGTTGAAGAGCTGGAGGAGTAAGAATATGGGCTAAAAGGTCAAGACCATGATGGAGACACCCACTGAAACAGCTTATCTGAGCTAATGGGAACTTACCCATCTGGCTGGACAGGGAAAGAACCAGCATGGGGCCAAGATAGACCTTCTGAATGTGGATGACAGTTGAATGGCTAGGGTAGATGGTGAGGCCACTGACAGTGATACCAGGTTTTGTTCCTTCTGCTTGTACTGACATTTTGGAACCCATTCTCTTTGGATGGATAGCTTGCTCAGCCTGGATATAGTGGGGAGGGCCTTGGTCGTTCCTTGGAGCAATGTGCCTTTCCCTCTCTGGGGAGTGGATGGGGGATGGGGTGGGGGGGGAGGTGGTAAAGGGAATGGGAGGAGGGGAGGGAGTGGGAACTGGAACTGGTATGTAAAATGAAAAGAGATAGTCTTTTTTTCTTTTTTAAAAAATAAAATAAAAATGGAAGTGCCATGCTAATAACGGTGCATGTGGCAGAGTGTAAATAAGGTATATGAGTTAACTTAAAATATAAGAGCTAGTTAGTAATAAGCCTGATCTATTGGCCAAGCATTTATAATTGATATAAAGGCTCCATGTGGTTATTATGAAGCAGTTGCTGGGGCATAGAGAAACTCTGCCTAGATTAACCATTATGTGGATTCTGGGAACCGAACGCAGGTCCTCTGCAAGAACAAGTGCTCTAACTCCCGAGTCATCTCTACAGTCCCCTGAAAAGATCTTTTACTTATTTATTTATTTATTTGAAAAGATCTTTTAAAGTAAGATTCATGTTTTATTATTTTTAACTTTATATTTGAGTCTGTGTGTGGGTGTGTGCATGTGAGGCTTGCAATGGGTGCAGGGAAACACACTCTGGTCCTCTGAGAGAGCTGAACACGCCCTTAAAGGCTGAGCTATTCCTCCAGCCCATTCTATGAGCTATCTTTCAATAGTAAATTGCTCTTATCTTCATGAGTGATGAAGTGCAGGTTTTCACGTTTTACCCCCAGGGTTTTAGGTAGACAATATGTAGCTGAGGACGATTCTGAACTTGTGACCACCCTCCCTCTATTTCCCAAGTGGAGGTTACTGGCCTGTGCCACCACTCCCATCTTAAAAGATTTGTCTGGAAATGATTTTCTTGTTTACAAAATGGATAGAATACTGACTCCCGCCTCAGGGCTATTGAACTGAAAATTCAACTCATCTAATCCGTGCAATGAGCTTACCAAGACAACCTGTTGGAGAGTTCACCACCACTAAAGAGGTCAGCTATTATGAGTTACAACAGTCATAGTACTTAATGTGTCCTGTCTTTGAAAAAAAGATAGGAAATCTCTTTAAGTCAAACAGGTATTTCTCATTGGAGTCTGAAATTAAATCAACTGGTGGCATCTTCCATTAAACAAATATATGCAAAAATGCTAGATCGAAATACTAAGATAAAACTTGACCTTCCCCTCTGTATTTTTGGTTGTAAAAATTCCAAGATTAAATTTCTTTGTGAAAATTAAAAAAATACAAGTTTTTTTCTTATACATACATTCAATTTAATAGTTTGTTCACGGCAATAAATGTACTAATACGGTAGAAGAAACGATTCTGCAGCTCCCCAGGCTCAGAGTACATAGGGAAAGACCCTTTCAGGCAAAGGACCTTTTCACATTTCGCGTAGCTAGGGAGATCAGATAACCACTTGGCGGGAAAAGGATAAATACTGACCAAATCAGCACAATCTGTTTCTGTTTAGTTTATAAACTGCGTTCTAGTATGTCAGTTTTCCTGCCTTGTGGGACTTGAAGTCCGAAGTTAGAAGCGATTCAGCTAGCTGGACCTTAGAAACCCACAGCCCCTGAAGCTCTGCGGCTTAAGGACTACAATTCCCGAAGTACGTCAGAAGGCCGCGCCGTAATCACAGGTAACCAATCGTATTCCTACAAGGCCAAGCCCCGCCCCCAACCCCAGGACAGACTTGGCCAATGGCAGAGCTCGAGCGCACAGCCTGCGGGTTAGGTTGTGAGGCCCGGGCCGGGGGGTGGGGAGGAGTCGAGGGTTTCGGAGCGAGCTCGGCGGCCGGTGATTCGGGGCGTTCGGCGCGCCCTTCACCGAAGCGGCAGTGGCCGGGCTGGGAGCAGGGAGTGGGAAGCGACGGCGCGGTTGGAAAATGCCGGTCCATTCCCGAGGGGATAAGAAGGAGACGAATCATCACGATGAGATGGAGGTGGACTACGCGGAGAACGAGGGGAGCAGCTCCGAAGACGAGGACACCGAGAGCTCGTCGGTCTCCGAGGATGGGGACAGCTCAGGTGCGTGACCCAGCCGGGCAGGGATGCCGGGTCCCCGCGACCGGCGCGCGACAGGCCGCGGTGCTCACGCCGGGCGGCGCGTCCTGCTGCGAGCGCGGGGCGGGGAGACGGGGAAGGGGCGGGGACTGGCTCGGCCTCTGGCACCCGGGAGCTGCGGGGCGCCGCCAGCTCGGGCTCCGGGGCGGCGGGGCGGGCGCTGACTTGTGGCGACCCAAGGCAGCTCTGGCCAAGGGTGGGGCCTGCCCTAGGGTCGTCTCGCAGTGTCCTGGGGCTACCGATCCGCGAGTGGAATGCCCCGCTGGCTAGTCTGGAAGACCGTGGAGAAGTCCCTTTCCCCAACCTACTTAGTCACACCCTTGTCGGCGTGTTTCGGGGCTGTGGATAGATTTTGACTCGGTCCTTGGCGGGCTTGGAACTCATTAACATTTGCTTTAGGTCGTCCTGTCTAGTGCTGTCATCAGTGCTCTGGAGGGGACTAACTTGGGAACTCTCCGGCTCGTAGTAGGTCCCTAAAGTTTCCAAGACCCAAAAGGGACCAGCCAGAGGGATGATTTCGAATCTTTATGGGTTTATAATCAGGACGACGTGGGCAGTGTCGACATTCCCAGTCTTCTAGCGTTCATAGTTTTGTAACTTTAGACAGTTTCTGATTTCTTTACTTGTATTTTATGGTTTTTTTGATGGGGGAGGTAGAGTAGCACAAATACATTTTGTAAATCTTTAATAATTGTCATTCAAAAACGGGTAGCAGTTGTGATTTTTCTGGCTCATTCTCTGATGGAGAATGGCTTATTTGCCTAACCCTGTTTTGGACCGTGTTTATGAGGGAAGCATTGATGACAGGTTAATGACAGCGTGTTATCACTCCGCACTAATCTTCAGGCTTGCCTGTCAGAGTACGCTCCTCCACGGGAAGAATGTAATGGCATAAACCAGCCATCCAAAAGTAAATAAATGTGAGGAAGACATTTTGCTCAGTAGTGGGCACTACTCAGCCTGAGGTATAAATATCTAGTTATGTTATCTTGTCTCAGATAAAGAACGGCATTTTCCTTACCCAACAGAGCAGTTGAACATACAAACTCATGGCACTCGTGACAGCATGCACAAGACCTAATCCCAGTGTGAAGGGGTGGAGGCCATGAGGTTCTACCACTCTCTCAGGAGCTGTTAGCATTTGGGGGGGGGGAGAGTTAGTTTTCTTTAATAACATGAGATGAGCCCTGGTAGGTTAGCCCATGCCAGGGCAGGTTCCAACCCAAGAACGATTGGGTAGAGCAAACTGAACCCCATGGTTTTGCAAAGAAGAAAAAGTGGAGGACTTGCAGTTGTGTGAGTAGGGAGATGGGTGGATCTGGAGCAGTTGGGGGAGGGGAGTGAATGTGTTCAAAATACATTGTACACAAGTCTCAAAGAGTTAATAAACGTGTCTAAAAATACTGTTGTGAGTTTCCACAAGTTGCCAAATAAAACGATCGAATGTAAATAATGCCATGGGAATTCAGAGACGGAGGAAAGACTCCCTGAACTGAGTGGTCGGCACGCAGAGTTGAGCAAGCGGGATTGCCTTGTTTTGAAGCCTCTGGGTTGGGATAGTTAGGTGGAAAGTTCGTATAGGGGAAGGAATGTGAGAAAAGGTGCAAAGGCCAGAGTTCAAGGCTTCTAGGGGAATGAGAAAACCAGTTTGGTTGGGAGACCAAGAGGCTTGAAAAGGCAAAGAACGTTGTTGCTGTGAGAGATTTCAAGGAAGGCAAAAATTGGAATTGAGGAATCCAACTTTAGGAGTGAAGGTAAGAGGAACACTCAGATACAGGAGAGGTGTGGGGAGCATCAGCTGGATGGTAAGATAAATGCTGGGGTGAAGATATAAAATAAAGTGTTCCGAGCCTGTCGCGGTTGAGTATGATCTGCTTAGGTAAGAATGCCTGTACTGACGGATGGAAATCTAACATTGGAACCTGCCTGAGATGAGAAGAAGGATTCTGAGATCCTCTGCCTAGCTAGGGACATAGGCGAGACTTCAAAATTAACCAGTTATTTAGCATAAAGTAGGGATTATTTTACTCTAAATACAGTTCTTGGATCTGAAAAACGGTTTTTGTTTAGTTCTTTTTTTTTTTTCTTTTCCTGGTGGGGTATAGAGGGCAGGGTTGTGCAGTGTAGCCCAGGAGCATTTTCATGTTCAAGTGTTTTTGTTTGTTTTTAAAAAGATTTTATTTGGGCCGGGCTGTGGTGGCTCACGCCTTTAATCCCAGCGTTTGGGAGACAGGCGGATCTCTGTGAGTTCGAGGCCATCCTGGTCTATAAGAGCTAGTTCCAGGACAGGCTCCAAAAGATACAGAGAAACTCTGTCTCAAAAAAATAAAAAAAAAAGATAAGATTTTATTTGTCCACTAAAGAATAGTATGTGCTCAGATTCCCTGAGCCATCTCTCCGGTCCGTGTTCTTCTTAGGCTTTAATGGGAGCCAGGTTCCCATTAAATGTATTATACTTCTTTCCTTCTAGTATTTGCATTGTCGTGGTTTTTAAAATGTTCAAGAAAAACTGATTCTAGAAAAGAACATAATTTACAAGGATCATAGTAGTGCTGGGATTAAAGGTGTGCGCCACCACCACCCAAGGATCATAGTAGTAACTTGAACTAAAAGTCATTTTTTTTCAGCACAAGGTAAATTACTTAGATGCACTTTGTCTTTTCACTTTTTCTGGGATTGTTTTTCGTCTACTGCGCTTTGCATTTTACTTGTCAGAGTTTTCCTGTTAGACTTCCGTACTGAGCAGGTCCTGTGGACACAGAAACTTCCTACAGAATGTAGAAAATAGGAAATTTGGAGGGAGCAAATGTTGTGTGTGTGATCATGTGTCTCTGTCGTGTCCCTTCTGCTCCCTGTCAGACCTTGGGAGTTGAGCAGTTTGGGCCCGTGCTCTTATGTGGGATTAGCTCTCCAGTTGAGGGATGAGTTTTAAAGCCCTGCAGAGCAAGCTCCAAAGAGGCAGAAATATTTCCGTGTTGGAAAATTATCATCATATACTTCCTTGCTATATGAAAATAACTATACATTCTGTGGCTCTCATAGTTTGACCCTTTATTTGATGAAGATCAAGATTCAGACCAGTTTGTGCCTGTTATTTTGATGTTGCATATATGTGAATAAAAACAGAAGATGTGATAATTAATAGTAGCTGTCTTTAGAAGTTGGCTTTTCTTTTTTTTTTTGGTTTTTCGAGACAGGGTTTCTCTGTGGCTTTGGAGCCTGTCCTGGAACTAGCTCTGTAGACCAGGCTGGTCTCGAACTCACAGAGATCCGCCTGCCTCTGCCTCCCGAGTGCTGGGATTAAAGGCGTGCGCCACCACTGCCCGTCAAGTTGGCTTTTCTTTTTCCTCATTTGCTCTTTCTCATTGACTGACAATATCTGGAGAGAGGGAACAGAGAGAGGGTGAGTGGCAGTCCAAGATTCTTCAAACTAAATGTAACAGGATTAGTTCACTTTCTGTGGTGTGAGATAAGGTTCACTGTGTAGCCTTGGCTGGAATTCTCTAGGAGACCAACCTGGCCTTGAACTCAGACCTGCCTCTGCCTCTTTTTTTTTTTTAATATTTATTTATTATGTATACAATATTCTGTCTGCATGTAGGCCAGAAGAGGGCACCAGACCTCATTACAGAGATTGTGAGCCACCATGTGGTTGCTGGGAATTGAACTCAGGACCTTTGGAAGAGCAGGCAATGCTCTTAACCACTGAGCCATCTCTCCAGCCTCTGGCTCTGCCTCTTAAGTGCCACATGCTGCCTAGCAATTAGTTGCTTTTTTTTTCTTATGTGATGGGATAATCAGCCATGTGACTTCTCTACCTCCATCCTCATTTTTTTTTTTAAGACTTAAAAAAATATTTAAGTCACGCGTATGTGTATGGCATGTTTGGAGGTCAGAAGAGGGCATCTGGTCCCCTGGAACTGGAGTTACAGGCAGTTGTGAGCCATAGCATGGATATTGGGGACTGAATTTGGGGCTCCAAAGAGCAGGATTCACGCTCAACCTCTGAGGCATCTTTCCAGTTCTGGTTTTTCTTTCTTGGATTTTCTCCCTTCAGCCTCGGCTGGCTTTGAACGTTCGTCGTTTCTGGCCTCCGAGTCATACACTGCGCAGCTGACACGCCGCAGCTGTGAGGGACGGATGCCAGATGTGCTTTTTGAATAATGACATTTTATGAGCATAGGCATTTTTAGTGCTAAGTTCTCAAGAATTAGTGTGAAACCAAAGGTGGGTGAGTTACCTTCATTGACATAGCTCTTAAAGTCCTTTAAGAAGACTGAGAAATGGATAAACTCTGGAAGCTCTACAGACTGCTGGGGTTTTAATCTGTCATTAAATTAATTCTATAGTGGTAATTATTTTGGAAAACATTGTTTATTTTCCTTTAAGGTTTAGTAATAGACCTTGGATGTCCAATTTCATATTACAACATTTTTTTTTCTATTTGGACTAACCAGATATATTTGAAAGTTTTATCTTTTTTTTTTGTTTTTTGATATATGGTCTCACGTAGCCCAGGCTGGCCTCCAACTTGCTGTGTGGCGTATAGTTTTAGGTAGCCTTAAACTCCTAATCCTCTTGCCTGTACCTCCCAAATGCTGGGATCCAGGTCTATGTGTGCCACCAGGCCTGCCTTGAAGTTTTATCTTTGATATTTTCCATTTTGTTTTTTTATTAACAGAGATGGACGATGAAGATTGTGAAAGGAGAAGGATGGAATGTTTAGATGAAATGTCCAATCTTGAGAAACAGTTTACAGATCTCAAAGATCAGTAAGTATCGACTTCAGAAGGTCTTTGTCGCTGTGTCTCAGTGGTATCATTTTTACTAGCACAAGGGCAATTGCATGGTCTCCACTGTGTTCCCTTTTGTGTTTTATGGGAACAGACTGATCTGATCCGAAGGAGGCTTCAGTTATTGTTAATGCGTTGGAGACCTCATTAACCAAACAGAGTTTTTGGGGGTGGGATGGAGTAGGTGCCTGGCCTGTGGGCGTTGGTGATTCAGCTGTTTGTATTGTTGCACACTTGGTGCTAATCTGCATTGTTCATTCCTTTGTTAAATAATTGGCTGAAGATTTTCCCCTCTGGTGCTAGAGATGAAACCGTGTACGTGATAAGCGAGTGCTCTGCCGCTGAGCTATGGCCCCACATCCCTCTTTTTCCTTTTTCCTTTGAGGCAGGGTCTGGCTAAGTTGCCCAGGCTGGCTGTGAACTCGCTTTATAACTCAGGTAGGCCTTGAGTTTATGATCCTTCTAACCAAGCCTCCAGTGTAGCTGGGTTTACAGCTCTGTGCCATCAGGCTGAGATACCATTTTTAAAATTTGAGAATAAAGTAGAGTATTGTCCTCCAGTTTTCTATTTGGTTTTAACTTGATTTTATGTCTTAACATTGAATAGTGTGTATATTACCTGTTTCACATGTGTGTTACTTAATTTACTTGTAATAGCTCTGTAAGGCTTCCATTTTAATAACGAAGAAACTGATGCTCAGAGAAGTTTATTTATCCCCATAGTTTATCAAAAAGTGTAAATAAAGCCAGGGCTTTTGCCTCTAGTGTTACAAGTGCTTTCCCTTAAGGCTCCATCTTTGGAGGAATTGTTATAGAATGGAAGAGCATAGACGCTGATGAATCAGATTTGAATCTCTCTCTCTCTCTCTCTCTCTCTCTCTCTCTCTCTCTCTCTCTCTCTCTGTATTTCACATGTATGTATGTCAGTGTATCACATGCACACGGAGACCAGAGGAGGGCATTGCTGGAATTACAGATGATTGTGAGCTCCCATTTGCATGCTGGGAGTCAGCCTTTCATCTCTGTAACTACTCTCTACTAAACTACTGAGCCATCTCACCAGCTTCTAAATTAGGCTTTCTTTCCTTTCCTTTCCTTTCCTTTCCTTTCCTTTCCTTTCCTTTCCTTTCCTTTCCTTTCCTTTCCTTCCCTTCCCTTCCCTTCCCTTCCCTTCCCTTCCCTTCCCTTCCCTTCCCTTCCCTTCCCTTCCCTTCCCTTCCTTTCCCTTCCCCTTCCCCTTCCCCTTCCCTTCTTCCCTTCCCCTCCCCCTTCCCCTTCCCTTTCCTCTCTGGGATTAAAGGTGTGTGCCACCACTGCCTGACTAAATTAGGCTTTCTTAACAGATGTAAAGGTTGCTGGGGAGTTTAGTGCTATGGAACTTGCCGAGCACAAGAGGTTAGAAAGCCCTGTCTGATGCCCAGCAACAGAAGTTAATATGTAAATAAACATGTCAACCCATACATAAAAACAATGCTGTTAGTGATCTCACAATCCACTGTGAAGTTATTAAGGAGTGTCTTCGTCAGTGTTCTATTGTTCTGAAGAGACACCATGAGCACAGTGACTTCTATGACAGAAAGCCTATAGTTGGGGCTGGCTTGCAGTTTCAGTTTGTTCATTATCATCATGATGGGAGCATGGTGGCAGGCTGGCAGACATGGTGCTGAAGAAGTTTTTTGATTTTTTTGAGACAAAGGTTTTCTATGTAGTCCTGGCTGTCCTGGAATTTGCTTTGTAGACCAGATTGGCCTCTAACTTATAGAGACCTGCCTGCTTCTGTCTTCTGAGTTCTGGATTAAAGGCGGGTGCCACTATCACCTGGCAGTATAATATTTTATTGTACCGGTTTAAATTATTGTAGCATGTTTATTGTTGTGCCTGTAATTTCAACACTTGAGAGGTAGAGGTGGGTGGATTGGCATTGCAGGTAAACCTAGGTCACATAGCAAGAAAAATCTTAAAAAAAGATTTCCACTACTAATTTTATATTAGAATTAGTTTAAGTCTATTTAGGCAATATAGAGAGTTTAGCATCATTCTGGCAGAGAGGAAGCAAGTGAATGTGTGTGTGTGTTTAAAGAATTATTTTAAATGATGTGTATGCATGAGTGGGGGTGTGTTTGGGGGATGCAATTTGCACACATGAGTGTGCAGATTCTCATGGAGGTCAGAAGTTGGGTTCCCTGCAGGTGGTTGTGAGCCATCTGCACATGCCCACTGAGAACCAAACACTCACTCCTAACCACTGCAATGTTTCTCTAGCCCCAAATTTGGACTTTTGTGTTTTAGCAGAAGTAACCCATGAATGAAGAATTCTCATGCAGTTGATTGAGATTTCCCTGTTAATCTTGTGATGTGTCTTTTAGAGCTACCCAGTAGGGGAAGACTGCTTCAAGTTCTATGTGGGACAGCTTTGCAAGTAGTCATGGAATCCAATCTTGTTCACCTTGGGCCACATTGCTTCTGGTTCGCTGTGACCACCAGCTAGTTCCCCTTCGAATCTTAGTTCTTCTCTGGATGTATTAGGAGTAGATCCATGACCATCGCATAGGAATGTTCTTTCTTGAGGAATTGATTTGTAGAATGGCATATCAGAAAAAAGACATTTTCTTGCATTGGGTTTTAAATCTTTACTTCTTCATCTTGCTCCAAATGTCTAGCCTATTTTTAGCCTGCCATGCTGTGTATCTCTGTAGGGTGTCTTAAAGCTTTAGAAGAGATAGGGAATGATACAATTGTGCTGCTCCTCCTCCTGTTCTAGCGCCCATGGGCGCTGTAGCACTGTGCATAAAGCAGCCAGCCCAGCCGCTGCAGTTTTTGTAGTGTGGAGTAACGTCTTCCACCACCCTCAGTCACCTGCATATGTGCCCAGTGCCCTCAGAGGTCAGAAGAGGACATTAGATCACCTGGACCTGGAGTTAGGGATGGTTGTGAGCCACCACAGGGTGCTGGGACTTGAACTCTCTCTCTGGTTCCCTCATTCATTTTACTACTTGACAGTGAGCAAACGATTGAGCATTTGCTCTATAATAAATGGTAATAGTTACTGTTGAAGGGCATGCATTTTTTGAATTTTACCTTGAATACCAGGCTTATAGAATTTATATTGATTTTGAGGAATCTGCTTTTTGGAAAGGTTAGATGAGCTGGTCATGATAGCAGATGCCTGTAATTCCGGTGCTAGGAGTTTGAGGCAGGAAGATGGAAAGTTCTGGGCTGGCTTGGGATACACAATGAGACCTTGTCTTCAAAAAGTTAAATAACAGGCTATTATTAATTTATACCTCCTCTTCATTTAAATTCCATCACAAATTCAAAGGGCTCTTTCAGTATTTCGTGTATATTTGGCATTCTTCAGGTGTGTTACCTTTCTGTTAGTGTTTTAGTGAGTTTTCCTTAAAATCTGTTGGAATTTTAAAAAGCTGTCAATCATATTATGCTTCTGACTTTATATGTTTATGGTTGAATTTTGAGCCCAAGAAGCTTTAATCCAGATGTAGGAATGTAATTATTTAACAGTTAGCTCTACAAATCATATGTTGTTGTTGCTGAGGGACCACATAGACAAAAGTGGACTGTGTATTATATTAACACTCAAACTTGCCTTGCCATTTAAGAATGAGTCTATTGGAGGCAGAGGCAGGAAGATCTCTGAGTTCGAGGCCAGCTTGATCTAGAGAGCAAGTTCCAGGACAGCCAGGGCTACACACAGAAACTTTGTCTCGAAAAACAAAAACAAAGACAACAAAAAAGAATTAATAGGATTTCCTGTTAAGAAGAACCCTATATTGTAGGGTTATTTTAAAAAAATAGTTTCTCACATGTGGAATCTTTTTGCATCAGCTGGTAAGGGTTTTTTGTTTGTTTGTTTTGTTTTTAAACCTGGTATTGCTGAGTGAACCCCATGCCTTGTACATTCTAGGGAAGTGTTATGTTTCTTTTCTTTTCTTTTCTTTTCTTTTCTTTTCTTTTCTTTTCTTTTCTTTTTTCTCTCTCTCTCTTTTTTTTTTTTTTGGTTTTTCAAGACAGGGTTTCTCTGTAGCTTTGGAACCAGTCCTGGAACTAGCGAACTAGCTCTTGTAGACCAGGTTGGCCTTGAACTCACAGAGATCCACTTCCCTCTGCCTCCAAAGTGCTGGGATTAAAGGTGTGTGCCACCACTGCCTGGCTAGTGTTATATTTCTAGCTTCAGATTAAGGTGCTTTTTCTAAATTTCCTTTTTCTACAGTGTCCATGAGTAAGGACAATAGAGACCTGTACCCATTTTTCATTTCATTCTTTTTCAAAGCATTTGTTTATTTTTTATATTGTATTTATTATATTTATGTTTTTTAAATTTTTATGTGTATTTGTGTTTTACCCACATTTGTGCCTGTGTACCATGTGTGTTCAGTGCCTGTGATGGCCATAAGAGGGCGTGAGATTCCCCCTAGACTGGAGTCACAGATGGTTGTTAGTTACCATGTAGGTGCTGGGATTTGAACCTGGGACCTGGTATCTGTGTGTGTGTGTGTGTGTGCATATATGAGAATGTAGTGTATGTGTGGGTGCACTTGGGCCATGGTGCCCATCAGGGGACAGGTGGCAGGAGTCAGTTCTCTACTTCTCTACTCAGTGGGCTCTGGGGATCAAACTCAGGTCATCAGTTTAGGAAGCAAATGCCTTTACCCACGGAACTGTCTTACTAGTCCTAAGGTGTAGCCCAGGCTGCCTTCCAGCTTGTGATCCTGTGCTTCTACCTTTTTCACATATCCCCCAGAGCGAGCCTCCACAACAGGCTTCTTTTTCCTTTTTCTGTAGTTTATCACATCCTAGTCCAGGTGTTGCAGAGCTCACTATAGGCTCTATCTAGCTCCATTGTCCAAATGCTGGGATTGCAGCAGCCTTGTGTGGTGCTTCCTGTGCTTAACTTTTGTTTTTCATTTCTTCGTCCATTAATTCATTTTATTTCACTTTCTTCATTTCTAGTTGGGTTGAGTTATGTACCCCAGATTCTGGGCTTTGTAATCACCCCTTCACCCCATTGCTCTTTCTTCTTTGTTTTAAAACACTAACTAGAAGCCATGTGTAGTCACTTTCACCTGTAATCTTGGCCCCCAGGAGGTTGGGACAAGACCTTTGAGTTGGAGACTAGCCTGGGCTACACAGTGAATGTTAGACTAGCTTGAGTGTTTCTAGTGAGACCTGTCTCACATTACCAGAAACAACAAACAGAAATTGCCGGTGACTATGGCACTGTGGAGAACAGCCAGGGATTTATGTACTTTGACAGGAATATCATTTATATCCAAACTATTAAAAATGATTTCCTTATTTCTTTTAAGCTTAGTGTTTAAAATAACTTTTTCTTTTAGAATTGATTTATTGTTGTTCAATTAAAATAAAAATCAGGAGTCCCCAAATAGTCATTTCAATTTTTTCCACTTTTATTTTTTGAGATATTCTTGCTGTGTTGTGTCTTCCAGCCCATTTTCTTTCCTCACTCCCGTCCTCCAGCAACGTTAGACAACAAGACAAAAGACATTGAGCCTGAATTTTATATATTTTTTGTGACTCGGGAGTTATACTAATTTTAAAAAACCTTGGACTTATATCTAATTTAATATTAGGATGTATATAAAGTCAAATAATGTGAGTTTTCTGATTGCAGTCAAGGCAGGAGTCCATTTGATAGGTTATTGGAACATGAGCTCTATTAGTAAACAATAATGCATGGGGGGAAGTTGCTCTTCTTGGTTGGGAACTTTTAATTAATGTCTTAATTTTTGCTTTGTTAAGACTTTATAAAGAGCGGTTGAGTCAGGTGGATGCGAAACTCCAAGAAGTCATAGCTGGAAAAGCCCCAGAGTATTTGGAACCACTGGCTACTTTGCAAGAAAATATGCAGATTCGCACAAAGGTGGCAGGTAGGACAGTGGCACTTTGATTTGTGACATTGTTTGGGTCAATATGTTGCAGATGGCATAGGTCCAGGTATCTGCCACGCTCCTTGACGGAACGGACAGCTGATTATGTCCCTAGGTCACTCGTGGCTCGGCATGGAGTTTACATGTATAGAGTTACTGTCTTGTCACGTCTGCATGTGCGCCTGTGCGTGGCCTTGCTGCCTGTTTTATAATGCTACTTGTTCCCTGTGAGAGTAGCGCCTGGGCATCTGCCTGTCGGGAGCGCTCTCCGCATGAGCTGCCTTGTTCCGCCAGTTTGCTCAGCCTGTCTTCCTTCAAAGGCTTGGACTCTGAAGAGCCTAGTTTGGATACAGTGGTTTGGCAGAGTAAAGTATCCATTTCTTGCTTTGATTATGTATGCCCAATGAAACCTGAGTTTATTGTCTGCCTCCCTTCTGTTAGGAGAAATCTGAGGATTGTTTTTATTAGAAAAGGATTGTACTTTTTATTTTGATGATTCTCTAGCAAACATTTAGGAGTGTTCTTGGAAGTGTGAGGCAAAACAAAAAGTAACTGTATAACTTCTTAGCTCATTAACTCTTATTTTCTCATCTTCTTTGCTATGTGTTTTGATTTTAAGGATAAAGTTAGAATTGTTTGTGACTTTCTGACTGACTCATACTATGGTGGAGACAGCGTATAGGAGAATACCTATGACTCTTTGTTGCCTACATAATCAGAATCACTGTGCTTGTTGCAGGCATCTACAGAGAGCTTTGCCTAGAGTCTGTGAAGAACAAGTACGAATGTGAAGTCCAGGCTTCACGCCAGCACTGCGAGGTACCGTTGTCCTAACTTTGAGTCCTTTCTGAATAGAGTGCCTTAAAAAGTAAATAAAATGAGGGAGACAAAACTCAGTGGTGCTCATCACTTGGTGAGCTTTAGAAAGTGCAGTTCACCTGGAAGCTGGACTGGAGACAGGGCTCAGAGGAACACAAGAAAGACTTGTGATAATTTTGGAAGTTTTTCAACTGTTACTTTAAAAACACATTTACATTGTGGTACCGGGAACCCCCTAGAGCCCTGTATAATCTGCAGCGGGCGAGTGCTGCACTGCCGAGCTGCCCACAGCGCGACCATTGCTGTAGAGAGCTGTAGTGGTCATGCCGTCAGACAACTGGAATTAGAGTCTAATTAACACAATAAGAACTTTAGGCCAAAAATGAATATGGCATAATGCAGCAAGGACATTGGGCTATAGAATTAAGTTTTGATGGTTGGACTGGTTTCCACATTTTAGGGCAGCATTTTCTATACGAAAAAATATAGGTTTTTTTATGTTATGTTTATATTGAATAGTGTTTAAAACATCATGGTCATTTCACAAATAACTTTTCTTTAGATTTAGATATCTTAAAAAACTGAGACAAGTATAAATAAGGGGACATGTTCTAGAATGACTCCTACTTTTAATTAAAAATATTTTATTATTTTATGTGTATGTGTGTTTTGCCTGAATATATGTCTGGGCACCTGTGTGTGCCTGGTATCTTGAGAAGTTGGAAGAGGGCATTGCATCCTCTGGAATTAGTGTTATAGATGATTGTAAGCCACCAGTGGGTGCTGGGGATCTAACCTGGGACTTCTGCAAGACCAGCAAATGCTCTTAATCATGGAACCATCTCTCTAGCCTCTCTAGCCCTCCTTATTTTAATGTGCCATTCTGAATATGTATAAAAGCAGTGGATCCTATTGCTTTGTGTATCACACGCGCGTGTATATGACAAGATCTCCATATATAGCCATACCTAGACTCTAACTTGATGTGTAGACCTACTGGCCTTGAACTCCCAGAGCATCTGTCTCCTGAGTGCTAGGATTAACATGCAGACCCTTTAATGCATCACACTCAGGCTACTGTTGCTTTTTCCCATCCTTCTTGAGGCAGAAGCTTACTATGTAGTACAGGTTAGCCTTGAACTTTCCATCCTCCTGCCTCTGCTTTAAGATTGTGATAACAGGCCGGGCGATGGTGGCGCACGCCTTTAATCCCAGCACTCGGGAGGCAGAGGCAGGCGGATCTCTGTGAGTTCGAGACCAGCCTGGTCTACAAGAGCTAGTTCCAGGACAGGCTCCAAAGCCACAGAGAAACCCTGTCTCGAAAAACCAAAAAAAAAAAAAAAAAAAAAACAAAACAAAACAAAAAAAAGATTGTGATAACAGGTGTGCCACTATGCCAGGCACATTGGTAATATTTTGTTTAGTTGTTTCATTCCTTTGTTTATAAGTAAAATTTAATTTTCAAATTTCAGTACTTTTTTTTGTATAAGATGAGCTAGGAATACTTGATATTTTCTGTGCTGTAGAAATATGAATTTAAGACTTTAGCTGTAGTTCTGCATGTGTTAAGTGTGCTTGTGATTTAAAGAATTTTTATTTATTTTTATTTTATTTATGTGGGTGTTTTGCTTGCTATGCACCAAGTGTGTGCAGTGCCCAAGAGGCCAGAGGAGGGCATTGGGTTCTCTTGAACTGGAGTTATAGACAGTTAGCCTGCATGTTGGTGCTGGGTACACTGTGGAGTACTCCTGTAGGCATTCTTTGATTTCATGATCTGTTCTTTATTTTTTGTCATGCTACAGATTTAATCAAGGGCTTTGCTTGCTAATATTTATGAGCAAGGTTTTGTAAATTTGGAATATCACTGATGCTATATTTTTATTGAATTCTGATGAGGAGTGCACAATTTTGTTATGTCCCATTACTGGTGATGTTATGTGAATCACTTGATTGGAATTGCAGTTTTCTCTAAGTAAACTTTAAAACTGTGTAAAGAACTTGTTTCTCCTAACAACTTTCCATTTATTTGTTTGTTTGTATTAATATGAAGTCATTGCTTTATTTTTGTTTGTTTTGCCTACTACTTCCTGATGGAAATATGTTAAAATGTCTTTATGTGTGTCTTAGTTAGGATTTTATTGTTATGTGGAGACAACATGACCATAGCGGTGACTCTTATAAGGAAAACATTTAATTAAGGACTGGCTTATAGTTCAGAGGTTCAGTCCATTGTCTTCATGGTGGGTAACATTGTGGCATGCAGGCAGACAGTGCTGGAGAAGGAGCTGAGTTCTACATGCACAGGGAGCAGAAGGAGACTGTCCTACACTGGGTATAGCTTGAGCATATGTAAGTCCTCAGCCCATCCCTCCAGTGACACACGTACTCCAATAAGGCCACACCTCCTAATCCTTCCTAAACAGTTTCACCAACTGGATACCAAGTATTCACAGCTGTGAGCCTTTGGGGGCCATTCTTACTCAAACTACAACAGTATCTATTTTATTTAACAAATTTCTCATCTTCTGAGATAGTGCTGTAGAGCTCTTCTCATAGCAACTTCCAAGTGTGCAGTTTGTTCCTGGTACCAGTAGTCACTACTGTTGTGCAGTAGGCCCAGGACCTAGTCCTCTTCTCTAAACCTGTGTCTCCTGTTCCTTTCCTATTCCAGTGTCTGGTGGCTCCCAGCCTAGCCTCTGCTGCTACGAGTTATTACTGCACTTTTTCATTTGAGTTCATATATAAGTATATCCTACAGTGTTTATCTCTTTCTGGATTGTTTTACTTAGAATAAGGCTCATCCATGTCACAAGTAACAGGATTTTGTTCTCTGTAAAGGCTAAATAACATTCCATCATTTTTATATGGATATTTTCTGTGCATCACATTTTCTTTATTCATTCATCTGTGGGTGGTCAGTTAGGTTGATTATTCCATAGCGTGGGCGTCGTGTGGGCGTCGTGAATAATGCTGCAGTGAACGTGGGTGTGCATCTGCCTCTTGGACATACTACGTTATTTTCCTTTTTGGCTTTTTGAGGCAGTTCCTTATTCACTATCCAGCCAGAGACGACCATGAGCTCCTGCTTCTCCTACCTCTGCCTCCGGTGTTGTCATTTCACGTGCTCACCACCGCACTGTGATAGATGTCGGCTGTTGTCAGTGGATTTCACGTGCTCACCACCGCACTGTGATAGATGTCGGCTGTTGTCAGTGGATTTCACGTGCTCACCACCGCACTGTGATAGATGTCGGCTGTTGTCAGTGGATTTCACGTGCTCACCACCGCACTGTGATAGATGTCGGCTGTTGTCAGTGGATTTCACGTGCTCACCACCGCACTGTGATAGATGTCGGCTGTTGTCAGTGGATTTCACATGCTCACCACCGCACTGTGGTAGATGTCGGCTGTTGTCATTGGATTTCACGTGCTCACCACCGCACTGTGATAGATGTCGGCTGTTGTCAGTGGATTTCACATGCACACCACTGCACCGTGCTAGATGCCAGCTGTTGTCAGTGGATTTTAAAAACGTTCCCTCCCCTCCCTTTACCTTCTGTTCCCTCCCCTCTCACCTCTCCTCCCCCCTTCTCTCCCTCTCTCAAAACACAGTCTTACTGTGTACCCTTGGCTGGCCTCAAACTCAGAGAGATCTTCTTGCTTCACCTCCCAGGTGCTAGGTGACACAAATGTGTCATTATGCACAGCTTTAATGAGATTAAACATTGTCTAGTATCTCCTTATATTTCTATAATTTTTTACATAGTCACACATATCTTACATTTTTTATACATTTTAATAACTTTAATTTTTATCTTTTCTATCTCTGCAATAATGATTTTGATCTGGAGATCTAACTTGTCTGAATAACAGCTATCCTGGTTTTATCTGGCCTGGGGGAGTTGGCTGTTAAATTTTTTTAAGATTTCTTTTATTTTCTTTATTTT
Organism: Microtus pennsylvanicus; assembly: GCF_037038515.1. NCBI lineage: Eukaryota > Metazoa > Chordata > Mammalia > Rodentia > Cricetidae > Microtus > Microtus pennsylvanicus. Next base: position 55,543,243 of record NC_134592.1, on the reverse strand, counting down.
TTAAAATATTATTTATTTATTTTTTATTTTATATACATTGGTGTTTTACCTACATGCATGTCTGTATAAGGGGGTCAGATCATATGGAACTAGAGTTATAGGCAGTTTTGAGCTGCCGTGTAAATGCTGGGAATTGAACCCTGGTCCTCTGGAAGATCATCCAGTTTCTTTGTGTAGTCCTGGCTGTCCTGGAACTCCTTTGTAGATCAGGCTGGCCTTGAAGTCACGTAGATCTTCCTTCCTCTGCCTCTGGAGTGCTGGGATTAAAGATGTGGATCTCCACCTCCTGGCTTGAATTTATTTTTAAGCCTTTTCCCCCCCTGGCTTTGCATTTTTCTGTATTATTTTCTCAGATAGCATATACCTTTATATTAAAACTGTATCTGTGTTTTCTTTTTAAAAATATTCATTTTAATTTTTTCTGTATATATGAATGCCTACATACATGTATGTGTGCTGTGTGCATGCCAGTGCCCACAGAGGCCAGAAGAAGATGTTGGATGCCCTGTGACTGGAGTTACAGGCACTACGAACTGCCTGGTGTGGGTACTAGAACTGAACTCACGTTCTCCGCCAGAGCAGTAATTTCTCTTAACCACCGAGCCACCTCTCCAACCACTGTATCTATGTTTTAACTGGTAACTTTATTTCACATATATTTATAGTGGTTGTTTAATACCAATCTATTTTGTATTTTCTGCTTATGCCTCTGCTTGTGCCATTAATCCTGACATTGTCCTGATTTGTTCTCTCTCTTTCTTTTTTTTAAAGATTTATTTTATTTTGTGTGTACTTGCGCCTGGGTATGTAATGTGCTGGTCTGTATGTGCTGCAGTGTTTACATAGCCCAGAAGAGGGCATCAGATTCCCTGGAACTGGAGTTAACAGGCATTTGTGAGCAGCCTGAAATGGGTGCTAGGAATTGAGCTCCAGCCTCAGAAAGAGAAGTGAGTGTTCTTAAGTGCCAGGCCATGGACCCTGTGTTTTGTTTTGTTTTGTTTTTTTAAGGGATCCATGCAGTCCAGGCTGACTTTAAACTTATGGAATTGCTGACAATGACCTGGAACTTTTGATCCTCCTGCCTCTGCCTCTTAAGTGCTGGAATCACAGGTGTTCACAACCATACCTGGCTTGTAGTTTTTACTGTTTTCTGACCTTTTTGAAAGGGTGTTTTATTGGTATGTCCTAAGCTTGTAATCTCTATTTCTTGTGTTTTAGGGAGTGTGTGTATCTGTTATGTTACCTTTTTAGCATGCACATCTCCCTTTGGTGGCTCTGAATGCTAACCCTGAACGTGCCTCTGTCTGGAGCTAGAGCACACCTAGTTCCTTCTCCCATTAGAGCTCTTAGGTTCATCTCGCTTTTCCCTTATATGAGACACGCTGGTCTCCCAGAGTCCATTCTTTTCAGGCTCATCTTTATTTGTCTAGCTCTTCTCTCTGCTTTCAATCACAGCCTTCCTTTGTAGAATCATGGACTCCATTCTATGTTGGCCTGTCACCCAGAGTCTCTTAGCAGAAAATTCTGTTTTCAGTAGAAAAGTCTGTTTTCTTTGTCCCAAAATAGCATTACTTGAAATACTTCTTTTGTCTTTTTTTTTTTTGATGTACCCCATGCTGGCCCTCAACTTCCTGCCTTTGCCTCTCAAATACTGCAGTTAGAGTCGTGTGCCCCGCCGTGCCCAGCTATACTTCTGGAAGGACAGGAGAGCACATGGCAGCTCTCGTGTGGCAGCTATTCTCCTAATGTTTGTGTGTTGTCACGATGGAGCGCCGGGCAGACATACTTCTGAGCTGCACCCCAGCGCGGCTTCTCTAACGTTTTTTAGATTTGCTTTTTCCATAGTCTGTGCTTGCAGGTGACTGCAGTTATTTTTAATTAAGTCCTTTCCTCCTTTCTGGCTGCATTTAAGCTCTTTCCATTTTTCTTCAGTTGTTCTACTGTGTGTCCCCATATACATTTCTTTTTTCACTTACTTTTTGCACATTTGGAGTTTGTGATTGCCATAAATTCTGGACATTTCGCAGCTATCATCTTTTCTGGTTTTATTCCCATTCCCCTTTCTCTGCTTGATTTGCAGCTTCACCATAAGTGAGACCTCCTTCTGTAGTCCTTATCTTCGTCTTTTCTTTTTCTTAGATTTATTTTATGTGCAAGTATGTATGCACATCATGTACATGCTTGGTGCTGGACGGAGGTCAGAAGATGGTGTTGGAGTCCTTGAAACTGAAGTTATATATGGTTTTCAGCCATCATGTGAGAGCTGGGAACTGCAAGAACAAGTGCTCTTAACTGATGAGCCGTATTTCTAACTCCTTATTGTATTTTGTAAGACATGGTCTAGCTATGTAGGGCAGGCTGGCCTTGACCTTACATTCCTCTTGATTCCCAACTCCAGACTTACAGGTGTGAGCTGCCGTGCCCAGATCTCCAATACTTGAATCACAATTGTAGGTCCTTACCTGAAGTTAGATCTATGTCCTCTTGTAAATTTCCAGCAAATACTGCAATTTAAACTTCTGATTTCCTGACACTGGATCCTGGGGCTGTGAGCAGAAGCTACAGCCCCAAAGGAAGTGCCAGCAGTGTTTCTCCTGGTTGTTTGTCCAGGTGTCTGGCGTGTCCCTGGCTCATGACTTCTCTTGCAACACTTGGGATCTTTTGGAAGCTGCAGAGAGTCCATGTTTGAACCTCAGGTGTGTAGATATCAGGTCTGACATAACTGTCTAGTGTGAGACAGGTATCTCTCCCTTAGGCAGCCTGTCCACTGCAGGCATACACCTGTAGAGGCTGTCTGGAGACCCCTGCTAGTTCCCCACTTTGCTTAGGTCCACACCTTTCTTTCTTCCCTAAATGGGGACTGAAAATGGTGCTGTGAGGTGTTGACACCTCAAGGAAGCTGCTGCTCTAGGATCAGGTTAACTAACATGGTAGTGTCTGGGATGCCTGTGTTACTTCAGCCGGTGGATTCCCTTAGGTGTGTGGTTTTCTTCTTGAGACGAACATGACTGCTGTATTGCCAGAAGCAAAAGCTAGTTTTTTAAACTCAGAAAAATATTGATCTTCCTCTATAATTTTTCAGTCTTGAAAGTCTGCTCTCATGTATGGATATGCAAACTATTTGCTTCAACTTGTAGTATAGTAAAAAGCTTGGTGTTTTTATATTTAGTGTGTAATTAACTTTTATAAAAAAGTCTGAAGAAGGCAGAGCTCAAGGGCATTTTAGAAAGATGAAAGTGAACTTTTTAAAAAATGAGTTACTCGTGTGTGTGTGTGTGGTAGTTTTGCCTATGTGTATGTATATGTATTCTGTGTGTGCTGTGTATGTGAAGACCAGAAGAAGGCATCAGATTCCATTGAATCTGGAGTTGCAGATGGTTGTGAGCTGCAAGAGCCAAACGCAGCCAAACCTTCTAGAGCTGTGAGTGCTCTAGAGACATCAGTGAGCCATCTCTAGCCCAGTAATTTATACTTTGAATGCTGTGTGTTTAATATTTAAATTTTTATTTTAAACCTTTTTATAACAGACGAGATAGGAATTATTTTAAGCGTGTGAAATGGGATCAGTGAAACGGAGAGGTTGAGTGACTTGCTCAGGGCCGCACAGTGAATGCTCAGCAAGACCAGCCCCGGCGTCCTTTTCCTTTCTCTGCTCATGTGCTTTACCGTTAATTCTGAACTTCAGCAGTCAGGGCTTTTTGTCTGCTTATTTGGTAGTTCTTATATTTGACTTATATAGAAGTGAGAGTCAAGAGAAGAGGAAAGACAGAAGACATTGCTCCATTTGTCTGTCTGCTCTAGTAGCAGCAGACAGTGAGGCAAAGCCTGGCTTTGAGACTAGACATGTGCATATGGGTACAGACGCAGAAAGTGTACTGCTGCCTGGCTGAGGGATAGAGGCAGCAGATAGAATGTATCAAACTAGAAGGAAATTGCATGCGTAGAGTACTAGTGTTCTATTTGAAAAAGGCTGGAGATGATTTATTTGGGAGAACCTTAATGCAGGTCTTTCAGTGACTATTAAGATTAGAGAGTGGGGGCTAGGAATATGGCTCAGTTAGCAGGGTGATTGCCTAGCATGCACAGAGCTCTGGGTTTCCTGCCAGCTGTTTCTTGTCCTCACCACCAGGGTGTGCTCTCCAGCATTGCCCTTGCTAGTTCACCCCTTGCAGCAGGGAGCAAGGGGTGAGGCTAGTTCTCCTGCTTTCACATCCTCAGCGTCTGCTCTCCCACACCCATACTTTCAGGTCTACCAGGTCCTTACCTCCCAGGTGAGGAGTAGGGGCCATTGTTCCAAGTGCTGCAGCTGGTGAGGGGCAGTGCTGCTCTTAGGATCTTAGGGCCAGCTCTCCCACCTGCCTCAGGCATTGGGTGGGTGGGGCATCTCTCCCCTGCCTATGCCACCAAATGGCAGATGAGGGGTGGGGCTAGATCTCCCCACTCATGTTTCCTGGGCTGGCTCACCTGTCACTCCCTCCACCCCAATAGGGTCAGCTCCACTGTGCTGCCCAGAAGAGGTGCAGGGCCTGCTTTCCCGAGTGTTGGAGCTGGTAAAGGGGAGGGTTGGCTCCCTCATCAGCTGGAGGCGGTAGGGGCAAGGAGGGAGGGCCTCTTTCCCTCACCCCCATCACCACACCACAGACGAGGGAAGAGGTACTAACTCTGCTGCTGTCTACAGGGTCAGCTCTACTGTGCTGCCCAGGCAAGGTGCAGGGCTCATTTTCCTTCTTTTTGTTTGTTTTGAGACAGGGTCTCTCTGTGTAGCCCTGGCTGTCCTGGAACTCACAGAGATCTACCTCCCTAGTGCTGGGATGAAAGGTGTGTGCCACTACTCCCGATGCTTTTTTCGAGATGGGATCTTGCTATGGATTCAAGACTGACCTTGCACTTTTGGTCCTTAACCCTCAGCATCCTTAGTCTTCTGAATGTGTACCAGGCCTGGCTCCTTGCTGCTTTTGAGAAGTCCTTTTGATTGCTGCCGCTGCTCTGTGTTCTTCCTGAATGCATCCAGGATTTTTCTCTTCATCCTTGGTGTGGGGAGCAGTGAAGCATGGGTCTCCTTTTCCTTCATTGTGCTGGATACTTGGAACTTTTACTCTTTTGAGATAGGGTCTTCCAATGTAGCCAAGGCTGGCTTTGAACTTGTAGTCTTTCTGACAGACTTCCAAGTGCAGAGATTGCAGGAGTCCATTGCTTTACCCACTTTCGGGGGAGCCTTTTAATCAGGACACTTTCATATTCTTTTCTGAGAAAAATTTGTATTTTTATTTCTTTTGGATTTAATTTTATAAACTGAACTCTAGTTCATTTGGGGGAGGTTCTGGAGGTGATACCAGTAACTGATGCATAACAAGTATCATCAGAGAAATGCAAATCAAAACAACTCTGAGATTCCATCTTATACCTGTAAGAATGGCCAAGATCAAAAACACTGATGAGAGCTTATGCTGGAGAGGTTGTGGGGAAAAGGGAACACTCCTGCATTGCTGATGGGAGTGCAAGCTGGTATAAGCCCCTTTGGATGTCAGTGTGGCGATTTCTCAGAAAACAACCTTCCTCAAGACCCAGCAATACCACTTTTGGGTGTATATCCAAAGGATGCTCAATCATTCCACAAGGACATGTGCTCAACTATGTTCATAGCAGCATTGTTTGTCATAGCTAGAACCTAGAAACAACCTAAATGCCCCTTGACCGAAGAATGGATAAGGAAAATGTGATACATTTACACAATGGAGCACTACACAGCAGAAAAAATAATGACATCTTGAAGTTTGTGGGCAAATGGATGGATCTAGAAAACATCACATTGAGTGAGGTAACTCAGACCCATAAAGACAATTAACATATGTATTCACTCATAAGTGGTTTTTAAACATAAAGCAAAAAAACCCAGCCTACATATCATAATCCCAGAGAACCTAGACAGCAGTGAGGATCCTAAGAGAGACATACATGGATCTAATCTACATGGAAAGTAGAAAAAGACAAGATCTCCTGAGTAAATTGGGACCATGGGGACCATGGGAGAGGGTTGAAGGGGAGGGGAGAGGAAGCAGAGTGGGGGAAACAGAAAGAAATGTATAGCTCAATAAAATCAATTAAAGAAAATGACCCACCCTGATTATGGGCAACACCCATAACAATAAGGCGGAAGATAACTAGACACTAACAGTATTTCTCTACTTGTTGAGTGGATGCCTTATGCCCAGCGCCCCAGGCCAGTGGACCGTAGCCCCTTAGACTGTAAGCTAGAATAAACAGTTTCGTTTCCTAAGTTGCTTTTGTCAGATGTATAATTGCGACAGCATTGGAATAAGTGCTAATTCAGGAAGGTACTGAAATGTGTATAGATATAAGGCATTTCATTCTGTAATTTCTTTCTTTTCCAAAACAGGTTCTCATGTTTCTAGTGTTAGGCTTTTGTCTTTTATTTTTTTAAGACTGGATCCAATATGTAGCCTTGGCTAGCCTGGAACTCACTGTAGATCAGGCTGGTCTTGAACTCCCTTCAGTGGGATTAGAGGTGTGTTCTACCTCGCCTCGTTTGTGAGGTGCTAAAATTACAGCCCAGGGCCTTGTCAAGACTTTACCAATTAGGCTACGTTCCTAACCCCACCCCTCCCTGCCCACTGTAGGATATATATCTAATATTTTTAAAAAGGACTTGAAAGCTTCAAACATTTTAGTTTCTATTTTGGTGGGATTTTTAAAACAAATCATGAAGAATGGTTAGTGGACTCAGAATTTCTACGTCGCCTAGAGCAAGTATACCAGCATAAAGGAAGGAGAGTATACCAGTTTAACTTCATATTCATGCATGCAAAGCCTTATCTCTTCAGTACTCGATGTAAGTCATCTCTGCTTGGGGAAACTGGATCTGCTGACAGCTTCCATGCGGCCTCTCTCTTGAGGATTATTTTCCTCATTCATTTTCCTTCTTCGTTTCTGTAATGCAATACAGATATAGTTGGAATATTTCAGAAGACTTTTTATAAGTCAGAGAAATAAGCAAAATGAAGTATTGAGAGCAGCATGTAATGAGATAATTATTATTATTATTATTATTTTTTTTTGGATTTTCGAGACAGGGTTTCTCCGTAGCTTTTTGGTTGCTTCCTGGAACTAGCTCTTGTAGACCAGGCTGGTCTCGAACTTACAGAGATCCACCTGCCTCTGCCTCCCGAGTGCTGGGATTAAAGGCGTGCGCCACCACCGCCCGGCCGAGATAATTATTTTGTGTATGTATGTGTATGTACATGTTTGTGCACATACATGGCATGTAGAGGCCAGAGGTTGACATCTGATGTCTCCTCAGTTAGTTTCCACTTTAGTTTTGGATACAGGGTCTCTTATTGAGCCTGGAATTTGCTAAGTTGGGTAGACTGTCTGGCCAGCAAGCCAGGAATCCCCCTGTCTCTGCATCCCTTGCATGGGGATTATAGGAGTGACTTAGTTGGGGTTTCTATTGCTGTGAGGAGACACTATGACCGTGGCAACTCTTATAAAGGAAAACATTTAACAGAGAGTTAGTTTATTATCGTCATGGTGGGACATGGCAGCATGCCCCATGGTGCTGGCGAGGTAGTGAAGACTTGTACACCTTACACAGGCAGTAGGAAGTGAACTGAGTCACTAGGTGTGGCTTGAGCCACAAAGCCCACCTCCACAGTGACACACTTCTTCCAACAAGGCCATACCTACTCGGACAAAGCTCCACTTTCTAATAGTGTCACTCACTCCCAATGAGCCTATGGGGGCCAACTCCATTCACATTACCACAAGGAGTGAACTACTAAACCTGGCTTTTTAAGTGGAGGCTGGGGATCCTTCTGCGGTCCCTGTCCTTATGTGACAAGCACTTTACTGACTATGCCATATCTCCAGCTCTGATATTTAGTGTCTTATTAAATATTTTAATGTACAATACAAGAGGTTTCGTTATGTTTTCATATATTTGTTCCATGTGGTCTTTCTTTATCCATTCCACCACCCTCTCTTGCCCTCTTTCCAGCATCTGCTGCTGTGGTTTTTCATGACATTTATTCCGCTTTAGCTTTCACTCTCCCATCTGGATACTAAGCACACCTCAGCCTCTGAATTCCTATTAGCATGGCAAGTTCAGCCAGTGTGGCCGTAGATAAGCTGCTGTCTCTTTAACTCCTGTCTTTTCCCTATCATACAGAATAATCTTCAGGTATGTGCACAGTTCATGATTGACATATGGGCATGCTACTACAGTAGTGTGGCTTCCCCACCTTCCCCACCAGAAGTCCTATTATAGTAGATTTCATAAGACAGTATTTTGAGCTAATCTTGTGGGGGTGGGTTTTGATTCTGTTAGAGGTTTGTCCCCTCTTCACCTTTGTACTTGGGATTGAACCTAGGGCCTTGTACATGCTGGGCAAGTACCTACCACTGTCCTACAGCCGTCTTTTACTTTTAGTTTGTGATAGAATCTTACTAAGTTGCCCATGCTGATCTTGAGTTCAGTCTGGAGTTCAGATAGCCCTTGAGCTTGGGATCCTACTGCCTCTGCCATCCATGAAACTGCAATTATAGACCTTCTTTACCATGCCTTGCCTCATAAGCTGTTATGAAAAGGCCTTTGTAGTATATTTATGTCCATTTTGTGGCTTTTATAAAAAGAGCTACAGTGGCGCGCAATTAAAATCAATGAACTGGACCTTGTAGCCTGGGTTCTAAAACAGTGTTTTTAGAACCTGATCTGGTAAAACAGTGTTTTTGTTTTATTTATTTTACTATTTCTTAAATTATACATTTATTTTTGTGCATATGAATATTTTGCCTGTATGCGTGCTACCTGCATGCCTGGTGCCTGAGGAGGCAAGAAAAAGGTCCTGGATCCCCGAAGTGGAGTTCCAGACAAGTGTGGGTGCTGGGGGTGGAGCACGGGTTCTCCGGAAGAGCAGCCAGTGCCTTAATCATGGAGCCATCTCTCTAGTCCCAGTGCTTTCTGTTATTGTCTATCTGCTGGTTTGTTTATTTATTTGTTTTGTTTTCCTTGTCTATTTTATTCATGTTTTTATTTTTTGTGTGTGGTGCTAAGGTTTGAACATAGAGCTTTTAATATGCTAGATAAGTGTTGTTCCACTAGGCTGTATTTCTACCCCCACCCTGTTGTTTTAGTAAGTATGGTGTAATTAATCTATAATTTTATAATTCAATTAACATGTCAGTTTTCTCTTAGTCAGTCTATTGCTTATATATATTCTAGCTGAAATGTATTATTTTATTGAATTACTTTAAATGACTGTAATGTTTATCTAAATATTATTCTTTGTAGTATATTGCTGTGTTTTATATGATGTAGATAATAAAAATTCAGTATCTATTTTATTTAATTTTGAAAAGTTTTTTTTTAACTCGTGCGTATGTGTGTGTGCATGCCCATGGAAGTCAGAAGAAGGCATCAAATCCCCTGGAACTAGAGTTACAGACGGTTGTGAGCCAGCACATAGGTGCTGGGAACTAACCCAGGTCCTCTGCAAGAGCAGCAAGTGTTTTGAGCCATCTCTCTGGCTCCAATTAAGACATTCTTAAACAGGATGTTACTGTACTTAGTTAAATCTTTTTATAATTGTTCCCTGCTTTATTTTACATATTGCACATTTCTTCTTTAAAAGTTTTCAGTTGTGGGACTGAGGACGTAGCTCAGTGGCAGAGCACTGACCTAGCACACACCCCCTCGCTTCAGTCCTCAGAACTGCAAGGGTAAAAATGAGAGAAAACGAAAAAGCAAACACAACCACCATGCAATTTGGCATTGTTAGTTAAGATGAACTGGTATGTTCTTTCTCTTCACTTGAGTATCATGTTTCTTTCCAGAGTGAAAAGCTTTTGTTATATGATACAGTCCAGAGTGAGCTTGAGGAGAAGATAAGAAGGCTTGAGGAGGACAGGCACAGCATCGACATTACCTCAGGTCAGGGCCGCGGGCGGTGTGATGGTGTCCCCTACAGCCTCAGTCTTGTTAATGCTGTCTGTGTGAATACAGTGTCCCAGCCACAGGGAGCAGGGGAGGAGCCTTCTAAAGAATGATCAGGTTGAGGCTGTCTAGGAAGATGTACAAAGTACAGCATAGGAAAAGGGACAGAAGTATGACAGGAGCTGCCATCGACCAGGCTGGAAGACAGCTCCGTGTTCTTCCAGGCGAGTGGACAGATGTTACAGGGTGACAGGTTTTTGCCTTGGAGAAAGGAAACACTACCCTGATGATTAGATCAGGTCAATATGAAATGTGTCCACTTCAGGACGGCAGTAGAGAAGTTTTCTCTTGCACACTAATAGACGTTTTACTAGGTTGGCCCACAGTTCTTGAGTATGTATTGTCTTTATGGTTTGCATTTTGCTTCTCTGCTATAGTTGGGGAAATTTGATGAGATCAGTGAGGGAGTTTTCTTGTTTGTGAGTTGGGTGTCTGTGGACAGTTGCTTAGTTTTTTCTAAATGGATGTCCTTGTCTGAAAAAGAATGGCCACCTAAGGGCTGGCGAGATGGCTCAGTGGGTGAAGGAGCTTGCCCCCAAGGCTGGCAAACTGAGTTTGGTCCCCAGCACCCATGTGGTAGAAAGAGAGAACCCACTCTCACAGGTTCCCTCTGACCTCCACATGTGTGCTGTGGTGTGCAAGTGTGCGAACACACAACACACACATAATGAGTAAATAAATAAATAATAACTGAAAACAAACTCCCTCTGTATAGTGTCCTTGGAGCTTTGTATGTAAGTAAGCAGTAAACGTGAAATTCTGTACTGCGCTTTCTTCCTGTGGCCCCGGAAGTCAGCTGTTGTTGTGATTTGCTTGCAGAGCTGTGGAATGATGAGCTTCAGTCACGGAAGAAGAGGAAGGACCCTTTCAGCCCCGACAAAAAGAAGCCCGTTGTTGTTTCAGATATCCTTTCCCACGCTGTCTGGTTTCCACACTGCCTGCCTTCCTTACTTCTTCACACTCTGGTCTTACTGGCCTGTTTCCTAACAAGCACACAGTGGCTCACAAAATGACTGAAGCCAGAGATAGAGGGGAGGGGAGAGGAGGAATGCCTGTCCTCACCTCAGCTTGGAAACTGATAGTGTCCCGCCCACAGGACTGAGGGGAGACAGCTGTTTATAGTACAGTGTGATTAGTTTTTACAGGTGCTTTTTGTTGTTTTTGAGACAAGGTCTTGTGTGTAGCCCAGGCTAGCCTTGAACCCATAATCCCCTTGCATTGATGTTCATTGCTGGAATCACAGATGCATGCACTACGTTGGGTATAAAAGTGTATAATTTGCTCAGTGCTGAGTTGACCTTGACCTTTCAACGTCCATATATAGTTTATATGCTTCAGGATCTTGATATCCTTGAAGACTGGACAACAATTAGAAAGGTATGATTAACAAATGATACAGCAGAAGTATATTCTTATAGTCACCGTTAAGGAGTTTGTTCATCAGTATATAAAAATATAATTGTTGTAAATATACTTTGCTTTGCAGTGGACTGTAGAATATTTTAAGAATTATACATGTTTGTAATTTGTATTTTTTCCTGTAATAAAGCCATTAATAGTTTATAAAAGAATATGGAATTGAATATGTTTAGTTTGCTCTAGAGTATTTGGACTCAGAGCTTTGCTGTTTCTGCTCTATAGAAAGTTCCCAGTAAATATTTGCTAAATGAATACATTGATCTTTAAGTGTCTTATATTCTATTAATAACTATCGAGGCAAGAGGGACTCAGATGCTTGTTTAAGAACGGAGCTGTGTATCTTCCCATCTTTTTACTTTTTATTTATTTCTATTACCATTTTTACTTTTTATTTTGCTCAGACTGCTCTAAAATTCACTTTGTAGCCCCAAAGACTTTGAACTTGTGAGCCTCCTGCCTTGGTCTTCTTGGGATCTGGATTACAAGCTTGTGCCAACAGGCCTGGCTTGAGATTTGTTTTCCTTATTAAAAATTTTCATTTTTATAAGTTATCCAGAGAAAAGATTTCAGCTGTTAATAACGCCTATGTGAGAAGGTGTTTTCTATGACTTAAGACATGGTCTGGAGGCTGGGCATACCCTCAGTTCTAGCGTGCCTGCCTAGTTAGTTAATGTGCCTGCCTAGAGAGTGTGCCTGGTTAGTGTGCCTGGCTAGCGTGCCTGCTTAGTTAGTGTGCCTGCCTAGATAGTGTGCCTGCCTAGATAGTGTGCCTGCCTAGATAGTGTGCCTGCCTAGATAGTGTGCCTGCCTAGTTAGTGTGCCTGCCTAGATAGTGTGCCAGATGCATTGGGTTCTTTCCCCAGCACCAGAAGAAAATGAGAGCAGCTAATGTTTATATTTTATTCCATTATTGAACCAATGAAGAAAATTGTATATGTTACAGATAACAAAATGCATTTTCAGTCTGAACTCAGATTTCTCCCCTCTCTCCCTCTTTTTTCTAAGGCAATGGCTACATTGGGTCCACACCGAGTTAAAACAGAACGTAAGTCATGAGTTGTGACATCCTGTCTGTGGAGAGCTGTTGAATCAGAGTGGTTAAATGCCCTGTGTTGTTGAGGAACTACATATCACTGGTTCCATTAGTCAGCAAACTCTAACTGATATTACAAGGAACTCAGGAGTCTCCTGCTTCATGTAAAAGCTTCATATGTATCTCTTCCATTTCTTCTTTCTTGTTAAGCTGAATCATTCTTAACTACTGATATTAGTTCTGTAATTCAAGATGTATTTTCCCAGTGTGTTTTTTGTTTCTTTTGTTTTTAATTGGCCCATTATTTGTAAAGTGTTGAGAACTCATGAATTTGTAGCACAAATAATAAAAACCCAGAGACAGAAATTTGGTTCAACCCAAAACCCAGAAAAGCAAAGCAGCCAAGCCACTAGAGAAGTCTTAATTCTACCAAGGCGGGGTGACACTAAGCCACTAAGCCTCTCTCTCCTCGCATTTTATATTCCTTCTAGTTCTGGGATTAAAGGCGTATGACTTCCTAGTACTGAGATCAACACTAGCCACCACCACCTGGATTTGTTTCTGCGTTGATCTTTTGTAGCCCTGGGTGGCTTTGAACTCACAGAGATCCATCTGACTCTCAAATCCTGGGATTTAAAGGTGTATGCCACCATTGCCTGATCTCTAGTGGCTTTAGCTTTGCCTCTGGTCTTCAGGAAAGATTTATTTATCAAAATACAAATAATATATCACTACGTGAATTGTTTTCAGGGAGTCCAGACTCTCTGGGGGTTGTGTATTAAATTTCTTAGGAGTTCTTTTGCCCGTGAGCAGAGATTAGAGTTCTGACAGTGGAACACTGAGAGATTATCTACCAGTGAGATTGACCTGTTGTGTTTTAAGACAGGACTTTGCTAAATAGCCTTGACTGGCCTGGAAATTAGGATCTATTTGCCTCTCTCTCCTGAGTGCTAGTGTTAGCATTACATATATATATATATATATATATATATATATATATATATATATATATATATATATATATATATATGTTTTCAACTCTGAGGCAGCTGCCAAAATTGTGATGAATGTTGGTGTCTGTTTTTGCTTTTTTTTTGTACATTTTTGTAATTCTTTAAAAGTTAGCTTTTAAAAAACATGTTTTAAATAGTGAGGAAAGAATTTCTTGCTTCATTTCAAAAGTTTCTTTAAGAGGTATTTATCTTTAAGAAAGTTTCATTTTTTTCTTTTAATGGTTCCTTTAAACTTTATTTCATATCAATAAATTTCAGCAGTATTGTTCCTATGTACTACCCTTGTCTGGCAGGACTGATGCCTGAATCTCTAGAATGATTTTTGGGTCTTTGATTTTTTTTGGTGTGTGTGTGTGTGTGTGTGTGTGTGTGTGTGTGTGTGTGTGTGTGTGCGTGTGTGTGATATGCATGTTCACTTGTGTGGACATGTATGTGTATATGTGGAGGCTAGAGATTTATCCTCCATGGCTCTCCATTTATTTTTATTGATATAAGATTTCTTGTTGAATAGAGCTAGCAAGTCTAGCTGCCCTGAATACTCTGGGGAGCCCCCGTTTCTGCTCCCTTGTTCTGGGATTATAGGTGGATGCTGTGCCTGCCTGGATTTTATGTGGATTCTTGTTTTCACACACTTGTGTAGCAAGTGAGCTGTCTCCCAGCCACTCATGGATTAGAGTCCCACCACCCCATCGAATGGCTCTCTTCTAACTTGTCTTTAGCTTAATGTTCTACTACTTTTATTCATAACATTTACCTCTATTTGTACCTTTAAGAATAATAAATTCCATAATTCTTTTTAAAGAAAATTTATTGTTGTGCATCTGGGGCATGTGTGACTACATGCATTCCATGCACACGTGTGACTACATGCATTCCATGCACACGTGTGTGACTACATGCATTCCATGCACACGTGTGACTACATGCATTCCATGCACACACGTGTGACTACATGCATTCCATGCACACGTGTGACTACATGCATTCCATGCACACACGTGTGACTACATGCATTCCATGCACACGTGTGTGACTACATGCATTCCATGCACACGTGTGCGACTACATGCATTCCATGCACACGTGTGACTACATGCATTCCATGCACACGTGTGACTACATGCATTCCATGCACACGTGTGTGACTACATGCATTCCATGCACACGTGTGTGACTACATGCATTCCATGCACACGTGTGACTACATGCATTCCATGCACACGTGTGACTACATGCATTCCATGCACACGTGTGTGACTACATGCATTCCATGCACACGTGTGTGACTACATGCATTCCATGCACACGTGTGTGACTACATGCATTCCATGCACACGTGTGACTACATGCATTCCATGCACACGTGTGACTACATGCATTCCATGCACACGTGTGACTACATGCATTCCATGCACACGTGTGTGACTACATGCATTCCATGCACACGTGTGTGACTACATGCATTCCATGCACACGTGTGACTACATGCATTCCATGCACACACGTGTGACTACATGCATTCCATGCACACACGTGTGACTACATGCATTCCATGCACACGTGTGACTACATGCATTCCATGCACACGTGTGACTACATGCATTCCATGCACACACGTGTGACTACATGCATTCCATGCACGCGTGTGACTACATGCATTCCATGCACGCGTGTGACTACATGCATTCCATGCACACGTGTGACTACATGCATTCCATGCACACGTGTGACTACATGCATTCCATGCACACGTGTGTGACTACATGCATTCCGTGCACACGTGTGTGACTACATGCATTCCGTGCACACGTGTGTGACTACATGCATTCCGTGCACACGTGTGACTACATGCATTCCGTGCACACGTGTGACTACATGCATTCCATGCACACGTGTGACTACATGCATTCCATGCACACGTGTGACTACATGCATTCCATGCACACGTGTGACTACATGCATTCCATGCACACGTGTGTGACTACATGCATTCCATGCACACGTGTGTGACTACATGCATTCCATGCACACGTGTGTGACTACATGCATTCCATGCACACGTGTGTGACTACATGCATTCCATGCACACGTGTGCGACTACATGCATTCCATGCACACGTGTGCGACTACATGCATTCCATGCACACGTGTGCGACTACATGCATTCCATGCACACATGTGCGACTACATGCATTCCATGCACACATGTGCGACTACATGCATTCCATGCACACGTGTGACTACATGCATTCCATGTACACGTGTGACTACATGCATTCCATGCACACATGTGTGACTACATGCATTCCATGCACACATGTGGAGATCAGAGGACAACTTTAGGAGTTGGTTCCTTCCTTCCACTGGGGGTTTTGGGAATCAAACACCAAACTCAGATTATCAGGCTTGCATAGCATGTATGTTTACCTGCTGAGCCATCACACTGGCCCCATTGGTACTTTTAAATTAATTGCCTTGTTTATCTGCCTCTTGACTGGAGTGTATGCTTTACAAAGGCTGGCAACATATCTTTTTGCTTGTTTTTTCTTTAGCACCCAGCACAGTGTGCTGTGTATAGGATGGACTCAGATGTGTAATGAACGAATGAATCACTAAAAACAAATGCATATATGCTTATCACTACCTTCTACATACCAGAGACTGTTTTAGGTTCTTGGAGAGACATGGGGAAGGAAAGATTTGGAGGCTCCTTTTAGTAAGCGAGTGAGTTAGCACCAGATGGTGATAACCATACGGAGCCCGGGTGAGCTGCGGTGAAGACTAGACTGTCTCAGAGGTGGTTGCTGAATGTGAAGGTGCAGCTACTGCGTGGTATGGTTTCGACTACGTTCCCCTGAGAGCGTGTTTTCCCTGCAGTCGTTTATCTAGTAAAGCCAGACCATTTCTCAGGGTTGGAAATGGAAGTTCTGCTTACGATAATTAAAAGTTCTGGGGACCTCTCATTATACATTAGATTTTGCTTTTTCCAAGTATGATATGCCTTGTAGGGAAGGAGATTTGAAAAGCAATTTTCAAAATTGGAAATAAGGCAATTCATGTTTTTCAGGAGCACTTAAAAGTGGTGCTGGTAGTTTGCCTTTCACGTGCCTGCTCACTCTCCTGACTCTTCCTCACTGATCTTTGTTCGTCTTAGACAGTGAACTCTAAAGTCAGAGAATTTCCTATGTAAGAATATTTCAGATGTTTTTTACACACACACATGTACATGGATTCCTGTTGTCTTGTAAAGTTTTGGCAGTATCTTATTAACATCACAGTTATTTAATGATCCCTTTAGCCCCCGTGAAACTGGAGAAACACCTGCACAGTGCTCGATCTGAAGAGGGAAGACTGTATTATGATGGCGAATGGTATATACGTGGACAAACAATATGTATTGATAAGAAAGATGAGTGTCCTACAAGGTAAGAAGCTTCCTGTCGCTTTAGTGTTCTGAGAATTGCTGTTTATGCCTGTTGTCAATGAACATTTGCAGCCTCTGTAGGATATTTGCCATGTCTCATTTGTTCCTCGGGATCCAATCGTGTGTGCAGTTGGTAGTGTTCATACACGAGACTTCACGTGAGAGTTGAGCACAACATTAAAAAGTGCATGTGTTGGGGGTTGCTCATCCATGAAGTGATCCTGTTTGTTAATTCTTACAGTATATTAGTTGTTAAAATCCTAATATAATGACTTTCAAACCAGACTATTAAGAAATTTTGGTGGGCCTATTAATTCTTCACTCTTTTGGTCCCATTTCAGTTTTCTGGATTAAAAAACCATATCAGCTGGCAATGCAGCTAAGTTTTTAGAGTGCTTGTTAGTGTACAGATAGTTCTGGCTCCAGTCCCCAGCACTACATGACCTGGGCAGGCGGAGAGCCTGTAATCTCAGCACTAGGTGGAGACAGGAAGATCAGGAGTTCAAGGGCAGTCTTAGCTGGGGTCTCTGCAGTGGCAGGGCCAGCAGAGTAACGGTTCATGTGAGGCAAGAAGTAAACCCAGCACTTGGGAGGCAGAGGCAGGCGGATCTCTGTGAGTTCGAGACCAGCCTGGTCTACAAGAGCTAGTTCCAGGACAGGCTCCAAAACCACAGAGAAACCCTGTCTCGAAAAACCAAAAAAAAAAAAAAAAAAAAAAAAGAAGTAAACCCAGTTCATCATAATGCAGTAGCCAGTGCTGGGCTCAACTTTGGAGTATGACCCTGCCAGTTTAGTTTTGAGATATTTAAATACAGTACATTTGGAAAAACGTGTGTGCACTAAGAGTCATAATTACATGGAAACTCTTCTCAAAGTACATGTGACTTCTTCTGTGGAGGTGAGTTCTAAAGATAGGTTACATATGTTATCTTAAGGGCCTCGGGAGGATCTGGTGTGGTCTTGGTCATACAGATAGCATAGAGGTCATCTAGACTATTCCCCATCCTGGGTCCTGTGAGTGGGAGCCTGCGAGAGCTGGCTGTGCACATAACCCAAGGATCACCTAGTCTGTTAGCCACCTCCATTCCCAGCCTTCTGGGTGGAAAACCGTATGTTTAACATTCCTGGTTCCCTTAGATGTTATCTGTGAGCACAAGGACCTTTGTGTTCCCAACACTTAGCTACTTTAGAGTTGGGAGGGCAAGCTGGGGATACAGGAGAGACTCCATTTCAGACAAAAAAGTATCAAGGCAGGAAAGAAATGGAAAATTAATGAAAACTTTAAGAATTGCCTAGTGCGGCTGGAGAGATGGTTCAGCTGATGAGAGAGAGCAGCTCTCCTAGAGGACCCTTGGTTCCCAGCACTGCAGCTGTCAGTTCACTCTAGCTCCCTCTTCTGGCCTCTGCGAGCACTGCACACAGTTTGTATAGCTAAAATAGTCACACACATAAAGCAAAAGAGAAAAGCATTAAAAAAGAGTACTTTGTAAGTAAAATATAACTTGAAAACTAGAAATTAGTCTTTAAGAGTTAATTTATATTTAATGTTTATATTAATTATTCATGCAGCTTATAAGTTATCTTGCTGTGGTCTTTTTGAAAATATTGATGAGTTATTGCTTTCATCCTTTAGGGTTAAATTCCCAAAGTATCATCTTTCTAAGTAAGAAACAGTCTTTTCTACATAAGAACATTTGAGTTTAGTGTGATTTCTTATTTTGAAATAATCATAATTGGATTATGATTTCATATGTAAATTTTTGGATTTCAAGAATATGCATAACAGCTTTTTTCATAGAAGTTTGTTTATCATAATACCAATTTCATTTGATGCCCCAGGATTCTCTTGTTTTATTGGTTTTGAGACATTTTGCTACTACTTAGCATTAAAGTGATTAAAAAGAGATAGCAGTGAAAGTGATAAATCTTTTGAGGTAGATCTTGAGTATCTTTCTATGTGAAGATTGGCAGTGTTGAGAAGAGAATCAGTCCAACAGGTGATCTAACACTGGGAATTGACAGATTAGTATTTAAAAGACTCCCTGTTGATGTAGAAGAGGCCCTAATGCTACGGAATAAGATGAAGTGTGGATGGGGAAGGAATGATGTGTTTTAGAACAGCCAGTAACTCACTCAATGAGGGGATATGTGCCACAGGGCTTTTCAGCACCATAGAGCTCACTTACACACCTACGTAGTATAGGCTGGTCACATAATGCAGCCACTTGGTGCTACCAAGAGTTGTAAGATGTTTTACAGCAATACTTCTTATTTTATTTTAAAAAATAATTGGAAAAACATATATGCTAAAATTATAACAAAAGACTCTAATACAACATAGGGCTGGGGATGTAGCTCGGTGGTTGGGAGCCTGGCAACCCTACACAAGGTCCAGGTGTCAGTCTTCAGCTGGGAAAAATGTTGATGTCGTCAGTACCTAGGCAGGTAGCAAAGTGAACCATCTTTGCCAAGTGTCAGGCTCTGCTTTCGTGTGATTGACAGCACAGTAGGTTTCTGTGCAACAGTGTCAGCACACACACGAAGAACGCATTGTGCTGTGATGTTTGACATTGCAGCCTAACCATGAACCTTTAGCCTCAGTTTTAGCTCCTAGAGCCACTGTTGTCTATACAATCTGTTGTTGATCAAAATGTTACATACTGCATGGCTTAGGTCTAATAGGAAGAGTTTATCGATTTCATTTAGAAGGTAAGTTGTTGATGGTTATCGTGATATTTTCTACTCCATGCCCTGCTGACAGCGCAGTGTCTGTGTAAACGTCAGTTTTATACCTGAACCTCCTGAGCTTGTAAAGTATGGAACCTTGTTAATCTAGTAATCTAATGAGATTAGTAAAGCCCAGAGGAGGCAGAAGAAACGCAAGCTCAAGGCCAGCCTGGGCTTTCTATGGCATGTCTAAAAAAAAAAAAGAGAGAAATAAACCCCCATAATAATAAAATAAGTGAAATGAAATGAACCACATTGTAATTCATTCACTTTTTTTTCTTTTTTAGTGCTGTAATTACAACAATTAACCATGATGAAGTTTGGTTTAAGAGGCCTGATGGAAGCAAATCTAAGCTTTACATTTCACAGCTACAGAAAGGAAAATACTCAATTAAACATTCGTAATCACAATTTAAGTGTATCCAAATCTACCTTATTAGTGTTACCAAGTGTAATGTGCCATGGGAGCCAAGAAAATGTATTCAGCAGCTGAATGTCTTCATCGAGTCATGAGAGAATGTGTCTTTTAGGTAGAACTCTAAGTAGGCCCATATTGGTAAGTCATTAAGGAAAATAGCGAAAAGATTTAATCATGACCATCACATTTATTTGCCTCTTAGGTCCTGTGGCCAGCAGGTATTTTTGGTATGTATTTTCCCTCAGTTTTGTTTCATTTTGTGTTTTAATTATGTGCGTGTCTCATCTTTTAGTGCACTACAAACTACAGCTAAGCTGCAGTTGTAAAGTCTCCACGCCTTGCCTTCGTCACTCGTTGTGTTTGTAAATAAGACCGAGAAAATATTTCCTATACATGATTTGTATTAGCGCATTAGTTTAAATCAATTGAAATTTATACATATGTCTGTGATTATGTATATATGGCATCATCAGCTTACATAGAACCGGCGGCCCAGCCGTCCAGTGTTTTACTCCATGTTGAACTGTTGGGTCTGAGAAGTACAGACTGGATCTCCTTCTCGTCTGCCTCCTGATGGTGGCCTCTTTTCCAGATCATATTAGAGGTGTATTGGTAGCACTGTGTCATGTGCTACCACGCTGCTGCTGTGTTTATTGTGAGCTTTTGGAGGGCAGGTGCCCCCTGGTGTTGGTAATGAAGTGTCTGCGGGAGCAGCGGCTGGCAGTATTGCGGTGCTCTCTGCACATGGCTGACCTTCTGAAGATTTTAGTAAGCTTTTTCCGGAGGCAAAGCTAGATCCTTATTCTAATTTTATTGCTAGGATAGATGTGAACACTTCCTTTGAATCTAGCTCTCCCCATTAGCATTTTTAAAATATTACATGTTTTTACATTTTAAGGCCATTTGGTGCAATTTAGAAAATGTTGGCCTCCCTTCCCTTAGCCACATTCATAATTAACTCCCAAAGCCTCTGGAACCAGGTAGAACACTGAAGCCTGCAACTTGGCAGCACAGTTGGCTATAGTATGTGTTTAGGGTGCCACCAAACCAAGTGTTCTGGTGGTCTCATGCACTTTAATTTCTGTTACCGTGGTATTTAGGAGGACGAGGAAGATTCACTTGCTCACACTCAGCCAAGGAGTCTCTGCATGATTCCGTTAGTTCCTTATGAGTTTACCTCTGCAGGTATCCTGTGCAGGTCACCACTTCACAGTTGCCAAATGTAACCGTTCGACTTTTGAAATTAGTATCAGCAGCGTTGTGCTGCTCTGTTCTGTTTCTCATCAACCTTAGCAGCTGGACTTACTGTCGCAATCCAGGAGCATTTGACAGTACTTATATATATATAAATATATATGATGTTTGATAAACATTTTTAATGAGATTTGTATTTTTAAATTTAGTATGTAATAAAAAGAAGTGTTTGAGTGTCATTTGTGGTACTGTGTGTTATTCACTTATGCTTAGCTGTTTCTACCCTGTCCACTTCTGGGCAGATTTGAGCCCATTGTCATCGGTAGCTCCACAGCGGTGTGGAGGGGCTTGCACTTGGCTAGCCACACTAGCACCTCTGCGGGACATGCGCAGGTATCAGGGCCTAAGTTATACTTAACTAAAATATGCACACAGCTGTGTTATACCTTAGCAAGTATACTCTGTATTTTGAAATTCTAACCAGAAAAAAAATAAAGACTTGTTTCTCATGCTTACTGTGAAAACTTGAATTTTTGTATCATATTAAGATTGTGGCAAGCACATGCTGGTCAGCGATATGAGCACCATGAGATAGCTTGTTGCAGGCAGTTTCCCATTAGTCTGTTAGTTATTAGAGATCATTGGGAACCCTGCCATGAGATGGGCCAGCTGCTGCCGCTGCGTGTTTATCATCAGTTCCTGCTGGCAGTTTCTGGACTTTCCTACCACAGCTCCTTGTTCACATCAAGCTCACCTTGCCCTGCCATCTCACACTTAATACAAAAGACCCCAACCATTATCTAAGACGAAGTGGACCGAAAACGCGTGTCTCCTAAGGAAAGGGATTGAATAAGGGGTGAACGAGTACATTAGCTAGGATTGTTACAGTCTTGCCAAATTGGAATGTAAGCTAGTGAAAATTCAGAGATGTAAAATATGAAAAAGCACTGGGAAGTTCAGAGGCAGAGAGGAGGCATGTCTCTTGTCTTCATGGAGCTGCAGGGACCATGGCTGGTGCAATGTGGGTGACCTGTGGGAAGTCCCCATTGTTACTGTGGGCCAGCATCTTGCCCTCCATAGCTTCCCACTTTATTTTTAAGATTTATTTATTTATTTATTAATTATGTATACAATATTCTGTCTGTGTGTGCCTGCAGGCCAGAAGAGGGCACCAGACCTCATTACAGATGGTTGTGAGCCACCATGTGGTTGCTGGGAATTGAACTCAGGACCTTTGGAAGAGCAGGCAATGCTCTTAACCTCTGAGCCATCTCTCCAGCCCCAAGATTTATTTTTGGTAACACTCATTTGTGTGTGTGCTTGTGTGTCTGTGTGAGTAGGATCTCACATGTGTATGGGCGCTAGTCATTAGAACATTGGGTCTCTTGGAGCTGGAGTTGTAGGCATTTGTGAGCCACCAGATGAGAGAGCTGGGAACCAAGCTTGGGTTCTCTGGAAGAGCAGCAAATGCTCTTAAACACCAGTTCATCTCCTCCAGTCCCCTTCTACGTACTTTTTAGACCATGTATTTTATTACTCTGACCAATTTATTGGAACAGGGTGGAACCTGTGACTAATGGGTATCCAGCGATTAAAAAAAATCGTCATTTGAATGTCTTTCATGTGTTGTTTGTATTTAATGTAGAACCTGAAATTCATTAATTTTTGCATGTTCAAAACAAAAATGAATAAAATGTCAGAATTCTAACTACATATTTGTCCTATGTTGGGAGTTTTTGACCTTATATTTTTCTCCAAACATGAAAGGTCAATGCCATGAACGTTTTGAAACAGGCTCAAATAGCTTAGCTTTCAGAAAAATATGTGTATGTTCTGCCACAGAAAGCTAAAATTTGTAAGTGTATAAATTCTTTTCCCCAAAAATTGAAGCTTATGTTCTCTTTCAAGACACATTTGATTAAAAGCAAGCTGTATCTTTTGAGTCTTCTTTTCTTTTCTGTCTTTTTGTTGCTAAAATAGGCTCAGGTGGGTGACCTTGCTGGAAGGTAGCTGTAGTCCTCTGAAGAGAGGATTGCCATCGTTCTGGCTTGGTAACCTTTTTTACTAAAGGTTGTAAATCGTGTTCAACTGTGAGGAAGAATCATTAGTCAGAGGCTTAACCTTCTCTGCAGGGATGTTGAGAAATATTCTACTTCGTTTGTTACTGAAGGGCTTTGCAGCCGGCGTCTATAGGAGCCCACGTGATTGCACATGGAAGTCAGATTTCATTAAGTAATGTAAGTGTGTTAGTGGGTCATTTTACTCAAGTACCTCGAGCCTTTGAAATTATCCATGAACCCTAACCCTAGCAGTTTTGTTTGTTTTGAGATAGGATCTTATTATATAGTCCTAGCCTGGACCACTTTGTAGAGCAGGATGGCCTTGAACTCTCGGAGATCCACCTGCTTCTGCCTCCTGAGATTGAAAGTCTTTTATTTGAACCTTATACTCTGTGGTGTTAAATTATAGTTTGTAAATATTTATGTATATAAAACAACAGTTACCCACTACACAAGAGGCACACACTGTAACCTTGCTCAGGCCCAGAGTTTCTGTTGAGAGTTTTGGCCTTCTACAGAGGGGAGCCCAGGGCTTAGACCGCTCATTTTCCCCTTTCTTGAGAGCTTTTGTTTTCTGTTTTGCTATGCATTGTCCAAGGGAACATTCAGTTGAGGTCATGGCCTGTGTTTAAGCCACTGAAGAGGGAAGTTGCTTGCTGGTCACTGCCTCCTTAACACCCCGATTCTCTGTAGCTTTTCTACCTCGATCCAAGGATTAGAAGATTTTCTAGGATTCTGTCATGTATGTCTTCAGTTAAGGAGGAGGGGACACAGAAGGTCTGGGTTTTACACTAAAGGAAGACTGTACTTTACTCTCAGCATCCTTTTCTTTTGCAAGTGCAATATGCCTTGGTAATTGCTGTGGTGTGGGTGTCTTCCAGGTCTATTGTGGTTGAGGGCTTGGTCCACAGAGTGGTACTGTTGGGATGTGGGGGGACCACTGGCAGTGAGTTCTCAGCGAGAGGTTGTCCTTAGCCCACTGGGGATGCACCCTTGGGAGATAGTTCTCATGGAAGTCCTTAGATTTCTAGTGAGGGTTGTTCTGAAAGTCTGCCCAGGGCTTTGCTTAGCTGCCTCCAGTTTGAGCCATGAGCCCTTTCATCTGTTTCTCACAGTCATGAGCTGTTGCCATCTGCCCTCACCAGAGGCCAATCAAGTGCAACTGACTGGTTTTGGACTTTGAACCTCCAAAATTGGGACCTGATTAAAACTTTTTTCAGTACCCTGTGTTAGGTGTTTCACTATCACAGTAATGAAAATGTGACCAGTACAGTGACCTCCATCACTCTCTGGAGATGCACCTTGATCTTTTTCATGACCACATAGTATTGATGGAGGAGGGCTGGGAGGAAGAAGGCAATGGGACAGACACCATGGAGCCAGCCGCCAGGTCAGACATGCTGAATCTTTCCCGGTAAGCCACCACAACTTGTGGTGTTACACAGACTATTAGAAATGGGTTAGTCAAGATGTGAGAGCCGAGAAGAGGCTAGATATAATGGGTCAGGCAGTGTTTAAAAGAATACAATTTGTGTGTTGTTATTTCTGGGGCTAAGCTAGCTGGGCAGGACGAAAAGCAGGCCTGCCCGCAGCTCCTTCTACATAGTGTTCATTGTTTTTGAAATAAAGTGGCCTGACAGTGTGGCATATACCACACCATATGGCCAATATTTGAATTTTTCATTTCCTTCCACCTCCTCTCCTCTTTCTTAATCAAACAAGTCTGACATGAACACTCTTGCACATAAACCTTTTAGTCTGTGAAGAGGACTGCTGTGGAGTAATGCTCTTGTACACTGAAAAGATTTGTCACTCATATTGGTTAATAAAACGTTGATTAGCCAGTATCCAAGCAGGAAGTATAGGCTGGGCAACCAGACAAGAGAATTCTGGGAAGAGGAAAGGCAGAGATACAGTCATCATCCAGAAACAGAGGAAGCAAGATGAAAATGCCTTACTGAGAAAAGGTACCAAGCCACATGGCTAAACATAGACAAGAATCTTGGGTTAATTTAAGTTGTAAGAGCTAGTTAGTAATAAGCCCGACCCAAACAGCTTATAAATAATATAAGCCTCTGTGTGTTTCTTTGGGACTGAGTGGCTGCAGGACTGGGTAGGATGGAAACTTCCGTCTACAGATGACAGTTGTATCTCATATCCTAAGTAAAATTGCTGGATTCGATGGGGAATTTATATTTTACTAGATATTGCCAATCTTTGCTATAAATAAACAGTACCAGTTCGTAATCCAACTAACAATATTTAGGGATGCTTGTTTGTCCTAATCACAGAAACACGGGTAATTTTCAGTATCTTCATTCAATCTCATTTTTCTTTGTTCGCTTTAATCCCTTTGCTTCAATTAGGCAGCTAGACCCTCATTGTACTCCCTTTGAATTACTGCTCTCATTTCCTGGGCTTCAGTATCATCATTATCCTGAGCAATCTCAAATAAATTACTGTTTTCACTATGGTTTCATAGTCCATATTGGCAATTGGGCTATCCCATAGCTCATGTTCTTGGTACTGCATACACAAACAGCATACACAAACACAAAGGGTCTGTCTTCTCCTTCCACCTTTCCCTGTGTCAGATGGACTCCATTTTTGTTTTTGTTCTTTCTTCATACCACCATCCACACTTAGACTTTTGTAAAGAAGGCTGCGGTAGGTGACATGACTCCTGGATTTTGGAACTAGACTATTTCTGATTGTGAATTCTTTCAGCTTGCTCACTATATGCCTGGAAACGTAACCTCTGAGGCCTCAGTTTCCCCATCTGAGAATTAAGTGATAATTTAGACTTCATAGGGTTGGAGTGAGCATTTAATAATATATGTAGGAGTATAGAAGAGTGCTTGTTACATAGTATAAAATGAAAAGTTATATGTATATGTATGTGTTTTAGTTTAATTTTTAATTGAAAATAATTTTCATACAATGTATTCTGACTCCTGCTTCGCTCAGATCTTTCCATACCCCACCCATAAAACTCTGTGTCCTCTTTCTCTCTTTAGAAAACAAACAGGCAAATGAAAAACAAGATAAAAGAAAAAAATATCAAAAAAGTACAAGAAACACATGTACACAAAAACAAAACAAAATTGGAGCCCATAACATACAAATAATGATTAAGATCAAATGGGGGGAGGTCCAAACCAAAAATTTAAGAGAAAAATGTACAAAACTACCATTAAGTTTGTATTGTGTTGGCCACCTATTGCTGGACATGGGGCCTATGTAGTGTGGGTTATATACCCACTGACACTTCTGTCTTAGGGTTTCTGTGGCTGTGATGAGACAGCATGACCGTGGCAACTCTTATAAAGGAAAACAGTAGCAGGTTTCCATATGATTCCTTCTGTTTCCTCCCTTACCCACCTCCTTCCTCTCTCTTCCTGTTTAATTCTCTTATTCCAGTTTCACCCCTGGTAGATATTCATTACTAAATATCCTATTTCCCCTCATGCTTAGTGCCTTACTCTATACCTAAGTTTCGTGGTTATATGAATTGTAGCATGCCTACCAAAAACTTAAAAGCTAATGTACATATGTAATACATAAAAAATATACATACACACAAAATTTGTCATTTTGGGCCCGGGTTACATCACTCAGGATGATTTTTTTCTAGTTCCATCCATTTACCTATGACTTTCTTTTTTAATGCCTTAATAATATTCCGTTGTGTAAACCTACCACATTTTTATTATCCATGCATATATATGTTGATGGGTGTCTAGGCTGTTTCCAATTTCTGGCTGTTAAGAACATAGAGTAGCCATGAAAATGGATGAGCAAGTGTCTCTGCGGTAGAATATAGAGTCCTTTGGGCATATTCCCCACATATATATTATGTAATTTATTATAATAATATAATTATATATGTTATATATCATAGTATATATTATATACATTACTGTACTCCACATGTCTATGTAATTATTCTTACAGATTCTAATAAACATTTTCTGAATTGCCCCCTTTCTCCTCTTCCTAATGCCCCCATTTTGGCCATTACCTTATTTTACTGGAACTTTTTTTTTTCTGTAGGAAATGTTAACAGTATTTCTAAAACCCAGATCCGAGTTTTGTTTTCTACTCCCAGCTGGACTTTACTTCATTTGCTTATGCAGTTCCGTGTTTCTACTTTCTCCAATAAATGTTTCTTGCCTGGTCCGACTATGTGGTTTCAGCAAGAACATCATCTCTCTAACGTCCATCCAGTCTAAGTCCTCATGTCCTGATGAGGTGGGGTCCTTCCCTAACTGAAGAGAAGCAGTGTACCTCTGATGTTGAAGCAGGGACAATAACAGTTGAGAATGGTAGGCAGTGTTTTCTCCTGTGGGAAGAGCTGAGAGATTAACAGTTCCTTGGCACTGAACTTGCTGGTATCAGCTGACTGCACTCAAGGCTTCCTTGTGTCACAGAAACTTCTGGAGAGGTTGCCTCTTTCTAAATTTTCTTTAGCCAGTCACATTCTTGAAGCACGTGGCAAACTCTAGATCTTCATATTTTATTGATTTCCATCTTGAAGAACATAGTAAACTTTTATACTTTCAACCACAAATTAAAAGACTAAAAACTAAAATGTTTATGGAATATTGTGTGTGTGTGTGTGTGTGTGTGAGAGAGAGAGAGAGAGAGAGAGAGAGAGAGAGAGAGAGAGAGAGAGAGGTAGAGATAGATTCCCCAAAGTACTACCTGGTCCTCATTGCTAGACTCTGCATTCTCTTATAAGCACCAGCAATCAACATCACACACCAGCATCTGGCAAGGCCACTCTGACAGGACGAAGAGAACACTCTCTCCATGCCCATGAGCTTGTCTAACTGTAGACATACAGAAGGTCCAGCTGCAAACCACAAGAGGTCAAAAGGTCTCTCTTGTAGCTGTGTAAATGCTGCCTTATTGAGTTTTTGCTTTATTTTGTTCATCTGGATTTGTTAACAGTATTAATGTCCCCAAATCACAGTGTTCCTTGCACTCCTGTGAGTATCTTATCCAAGACAGACCCCCCTTCCTGGAACCCTACTCCAGCTCTAATAGAAGTCAAGTCCCGTGAGTCCTTTCTAAATGCTGTCCTACTCAGAAGCCTGCTGTTCCTAGTGTGCTCACAACCAGTGTGTATGAGAAGTTAAGCGTGGCCAATGTGAGTTCCTGCTGACCTTTGCTTGGGGACCATCAATATACAAAAGACTAACTTTTATTTTTTTAAGATTTTAGTTTTATTTATGTGTATATGTGTGATGGTGTGTATGTCCATGGAAACCAGAAGAGAGCATAGGAACCGCTACTACTGGAATTACAAGTGGTTGTGATTCAGTCAGGGTGGGTGCTGGGAACAAAACAGGAGGTGCTCTTAACCTCTCGAGTCATCTCTTCAGCTTTTGCTACATGAAACATTTAAGACAGTTAAATTATAATTTTTAGTTTTTTAAAAAACGTTTTAATTTAAAATCAAGTGTGTGTGTGTGTGTGTGTATGTGTGTGCGTGCCACAGCACACATGTACAGGTCACAGGATAGTTTTGTGGAGTTGATTCTCTCCTCCCACCATTTGGGTTTTGGAGATAGAACTCAGGTCATCAGGCTTGTCTGGAAAACCCATTACCCACCGAGTCATCCTGCTGGCCCCTTCTTGGTTCTTTTGAGACAGGGTCAGCCTTGGGCTCCTAATCCCTTCCGTTTTCGAAGTTCTGGGATTAAAGACATGTGCCATTGTGCCTGGCTTTAAACTAGTTCTGAGAACTATTCTTTAGATTTAGAATTTAAAAATATTTGTATTTGTGGCAGTGTTTTGGCAGCTTCTACTATATAATTGCAGTTAGAATGGCTGATCACATAAACTTCAGTTTTCGTTTCCAATGACATGTTATTGAATGACTCACATTAGGTATAAAGACAGGAAGAAGGGCCTATCTCAAGCTACAGGCTAATTTAAATTGTATTTTTCTTTTAAAAACAATAACATTTCAACTACACTGCCTAGGGGCCGCCTCCAGGAAATTTAGTAGGAGCTCTAGTTCCTGTGCATTTGATTAAAGCCTGAAGGTGGCAGCAAACTCCTGCAAGATACATGTGCTTAGTTTAGAAGTTGGACTTTTCCTTCTAATTATTCAAAATCTTATAATGAGGTTAAAGTTGATTTTAATCCTATTGCATACTAATTAAGGGATATTCAGGAAGATGATGAAGTTCTAAACAAGGATTATATTTTATTACTGTTTACTAGTTGAAAAGAATGTACCATGTTAAAGTCTTAGGGAAGTTGCAGCCAATTATATGCTTTAGAGTTACTATAGTAACAAAGTATTCAGTTAAACAAAAAACACTAGAACTTTCATACAAACAACTGCCTGAAGGGATGTGGCAGGAATATAGCTTGTATTTGTCTATTGATTCTCTTGTGAAATTATTAAAATAAATATGCTCTTAAAATAAACAATATAATCCATATGCTTTTTAAAATGTAATCATTTGGTTCACATCAGTAGATTCTCTAATGTAGTGGTTCTCACCTCCGTAATGCTGTGGCCCTTTAATGCAATTCCTCCTACTGTGGTGGCCCCCAACCATATATTTCATTGCTACTTCTTAACTGTAATTTTGCTACTGTTAAGAGTCTTGAGTTTGAGGCCAACTTGGTCAACTGAGCTAATTCCAGGACAGCCAGGGCTACACAATAAAAACTCTGTCTCGAACAAAAATAAATAAATAAAAAGTACCATCATCATTTCTGTCTTTCATCAAAGCTATTTTGTGGGGCTGGCAGGATGACTTAGCAAGTAAGAGCACTCCCCACTATGCCTGACGGTGTGCGTTCAATCCCTGGGACCCATACAGTGGAAGAGGAGAACACGGTTGCCTCCCAAGTGCTAGGATTAAAGGCCTGCACCACCACAGCTGGCTAAGTTATCTTCTTTATGGCTGGGCTTACATAAGAATAAATAGTTTAGTAATTACTAATTCACATGATCTGATTTTTTTCAGGATACTATTCACTACTCTATTTGATTTCATATGGCTTTCTTGTGTGCGTGAGTGTGTGTGTGTGTGTGTGTGTGTGTGTGTGTGTGTAGATTAGAGGTATTTCTTTCCACCATTTGACTCCAGGGAGAAAACTTAGATCATCAGGCTCGGTAGCAAGTGCTTTAACTCACTACACTTGTCCACCAGCCTCCCCGACCCAATACCCTTTTAAATACAAGTTCACAGAGTAGTGGTAAGCTACATTATTATAAACGTAACTTAATTCCAGGAATTGGGACTGGAGACTTGGCTCTGTGGTTAGGAGCACTGGCTGCTCTGCCGGAAGACCCAGGTTCGGTTCTCATCGCCCACACGGCTGCTCACAACTGCCTGAATCTTCAGTGCTAGGGAATCCAGCTCCCTTTCCTGGCCTCCGGAAACACTGCACATGCTTGGTGCATAGACCTGTTTGCAGGCAAAACACATACAACTCAATCTTTGAACAAATTCCAGGATATAATTTTTGTTCTCGCTATTAATCCTGATTCTTAGGTGGTTGAGATATGAGACAAGGCCTGAGAGAGGATGGTCCAGCACCTGCTCAGAGGCATGTTGGTGGACAGGGGTGTGCCTCAGTAGCTGAGCGCTTGTCCACGCGGACACGTAAATTATACGCATTCTGGAGGTACAGCAGTATCCAATACTAAAATTCCAAACAGTTGCTTTTCACCTAACAGCTTTCTCAGTAGTTATGACTGGTCTGTTCATTTTCATATTATGTAGATTTGTGTCATATGTGAAGACATAAGCTTCAAAAGGATCCTTTTAAACTTTTACTTATGGGGCTTGAATTTCATTTTGTCAATTGTGGCACATAATGGTAAATGCAGTATAACTATACGTGAACTATGTAAACCGCGTGTACCCATGAATTCTGCAGGGTTTTCTTCCTGGCTGCCAGCAGAGGGCGCTTTGGAGTCTTACATTACAATTCCAGGTAGTCCGAGAACAGACTTTGTTGATGCAGACATACCTGACATCTCCTAATTTCCTGGATTCAGTTTACAAACTCTGGGACTGAGGAGGGATTGGTCACCTTAAACGTCCTAAACACCTGTCATCTCAGTGGTGGGAATGAGTGTGAGAGACGTGCCCGGACGAGTAAGTGGGAAGGGGTGGAAACTCCCTGAATTTTCTCACCGTTCCAGCCTATTCCCAGTGCCAGCTGCTCTCGCCTAGGCTTCTGTCATGGAGTCCAGGGATAGACGCGTGTTTTTTGTTTTTTTTTTTAACAGAGCTTTTACTTAGTAGATAGGAAGCAAACCCTAAGATGAGGCTATAGAGTCACTGCCAAAAAAGCCTCTTGGTGAACAAGGGCAGCACTTTCCAAACCGTTTGCCTGGTCCCCATGTCCTTATAAAATGCACCATTATGCATGCATGCACCACACACACATTAAACAAAATTCTCCCATGCTCTACTTATCCTTATTGTATTTGTCGGCTCTCTAAAGGAACAGAACTTATAGAATGAAGTTTTGCTTTTGTAGGCAAAAAGCCAAGTTTCTTCCATGTCCTTTCATAAGACCTGACACTGGGTGCGGCCAGATTTAGGGTCCGTCTTCCTGTTTAAATAAGTGGATTAAGAAAATCCCTTACAGGAGTGCCAGCATCTTGGGTTTTAATTGATCCCAGATGTAGTCAAGTTAACTAAACTGTGTGATAAAGGTACATATAATTTTAAGATAGTTATAATAAATGTAGAGAATGAGTTAAGCTGAATGTGGTGGCTCATGCCTGTTATCCTGGCCCTTGGGAGGCTAAGACAAGAATGTCAATAGTTCAAGGCCAGCCTGTGTTGTAATAAACAACAAACAGATAAATAAGAAAATAAAACATGAATTTATAAAGTATATTAGTTATAAGCTATCTAATCACATGAGATTTTTAAAAAGAATTATATTTAATTTTGCTGCGTACAAGAGGATGAGCTTCTGATGATTAGAATGACCAAGAGAGACTTTCAGATCAGGAGGGGTGAATACTGTTAGCTGTATGGCTGAGACCAACTGGTAGATGATAGCCACATTGTGTTATTTTAGGACTAATCCAGTTTCAACCGGTAACACTTTGTTCTGTAGTCTGTAACTATAATTCCAGTGTGAGGTGCTCTTTCTTGTTGAGTCTCCATCAGTTCTTCTAAATTATCTTGTAACAACAGTGTAAAGCAAACCACGCGGTGATCTCTTATGACATCATCATTATGATTTAGCCAAGAAACTGCTCATATTGTTGATTTGAGCTTCCTGACGCAGATGTTGACTGGTACGCTTTTGTTAATGACAGGTGAAACATGACAAGCAGGCCATGGGTGCTGGAGTGATATCTCATCGGTAGGAGCACTTACTGCTCTTCCAGGGGACCCAAGTTCAGTTCTTAGTATCTGCATTGGCAGCTCCTGATTGCTGTATCTCCAGCTCCAGGGTATTTGACACCTTCTTCTGGACTCCTTGGGCATGTGCAATCATATACCATCCCCTGTTTATACATCATTCCAAAAGTAGAATGACTCTTATAAAGATGAGCAGTTTCCTCATTTGCAGTGATGTGGGAACACTGATGAGCTGGGTAATAGCTTTCAAACATTTCCTCACTTTGGGGGCACTACGTATAATGAATGACTACAGTACAACACACTTTCCAGCTTAATCACCTTTGTTAATGTTGGTTTGTCTTGGAAAGCAAACTTTAGTCTTGATTTCTAGCCTCCCCTAGCTTCATTAGTGTAGACAGTTGACTGTGGGTTGATCTGAGCTTACTAGCAGGATGTCACTGAATGTGGGGTTGAAAAGAGACGTGTAAGACTGGGCACACGTGATGCCAACACTCAGGAGGGTTCAGCAGGAGCTCAGCTTCAAGGTCTCCCTGATTGACAGAGCGAGACCCTGTACTCAACAACAGCAAAAGAGGAGATGCGTATTATGAAACCATTTCTGCCAAACAATGTTTTATATGTGCGCATATATGAATATATAATATATTCAAAGTGTAGACAGTACCATGTAGTAGCAATGACAAGTTTTTTGCTGTTAATGTAGTTTATTTAATTGTAACACTCTATTACTTTAATAACTAACAATCAGCTTGCAAAGTTCTTGAAAGTTTGCTCTCCTGCAATGACGCGAGGTGGCTTCTGCACACCATTGGTGGAGAGACAGAGTAAAGCGTGCGGCGCTGACAGACAAGCAGTATAATATCAGGAATAGGGAGAATATTAGTAATGCTACTGGAGGTGTGAAATTAAGACAAGTAGTAATTATGGGATGTATCATTCCATCCTCCCCCTTGAGAGCCCAAATTCTCAAAAAGACTAAAAGGAGAAAAGGGTAATAGAAAGGAGAAGAGAATACACAGAAACTTGTTAAAATCGGAATTATGCAGATGGGTGCATCAGGTGATTAAGTGTATTTCCATATTCTGCCCACTGGATGGTCTTCAAAACGAGAAGCATTCTCTGTGCCCAGCCTTTCCAAAACCAAATTGCGCTAGCATTAAGAAATGGCTTCTAATCACAGATCAGATCCAGAGCATTGTATGTGAAGTTGTAGGTGTGCATATGGAGTCCTTTGTTGAGATCCCAGAAAAGACCCAGAGTGCCTTACAGAACTATTCCGGGGACCTTGAGGACTTGGGTCTTAGGCAGTTAAGCAGAAGCTTAAAGTAAGAGAGGGTGGCTTCTGAGATTTCTGGGTTTGGCTTTTGTCTCCTGAATGACTCCTATTAGGGCTTTTAAGAGTCCCACAAAGGGGTTGGAGAGATGGCTCAGTGGCTGAGCATACTGGCTGCTCTTCCAGAGGACTAGGTTCAATTCCCAGCACCCACATGGCAGATCAAAATTGTCTATAAGTAACTCCACTTCCAGGACACCCTCACACATACATGCATGCAAAACATCAATGAACATAAAATAAAAATACATATATACTAACTATATTATTATTATTACTGTGTGTATGTGTAGGTTACAGGACAACATTGGGGATTCTGTTATCTCCTTCCACCTTGTTTTGGAGGCAAGGTCTCTCTTACTGTTCCTGCTCGCACTGTGTGCGTCAGGGTGATTCTCTGTCTCTACTTCCTAGCAGTGCTGGGATGCTGCTTCACAATGCCCCACTTTCTCTCATGGGCTTCACCTGTGGAGCCATCTCACAGGCCTTAGTAACTGCTCTCCCAAATTTGAATGTTGACTTTTTTCCTGGGCTGGTTATATACTCTGTTAATTTCTCTCTCTTGATGCTGGGTGGTAGCATCAAGCTTGAGTTCCCAGTGAGCCATGCAACCACGAGGATAAATGGTATTCTCTAGTGTGCTGAGTTGCGAGTGTGCTCAGCATGTTGTATTTTATGTTTTTCTACCACATTTGTGTATATGACATAGTCCACACTCCATTATAAAATCGCTCTTATGTTAATGAGTTTTTGGGACAATGACAGTTTCTGTCTATGATGAACTCACTGGAAGATCCACTTCAGAAAAGAGCAGGCCTCCCAGGGATATCAACTGGAAGCTGCCCAACAAGATAAGACTAGGCACGAACCTCACATTAAGGCCGGTGAGGTTCCCAGTAGGAGGAAAAGGGTCCCGAAAGCAGGCAAAAGAGTCAGGAAAGGGTCAGAGACACTGTCTATTGTCAGGAATCGCTCCAAAGCACCAATCCATCAATCACAACATATATGCAGAAAAGCTGGTGTAGACCCATGCAGGCTCTATGACTGCTGCTTCAGTCTCTGTGAGTCCCCATGAGCTCCGTTTAGTTGGTTCTGTGTTCTCCTGGTGTCTTCAACCCCTCTGGCTCCCACAATTCTTCTTCCCCCTTTTCTGCAGGGTTCCTCAGTTCTAAGTGGAGGTCTCTGATGGGGACTTCTAACCTGGACTCTTTCTCCGACTAATATCTGATTGTGGGTCTCTGCATCGGCTCTTATCAGTTGCCAGAGGCAGCCTCTCTGATGGCGACTGGACTAGTCACTAATTTATGAGTATATTTGGACATTATTAGAAATCATTTCGTTGTTTTTTTTTGTCAGTCATGTTTGTCATTTAATTTTTTTTACTCTTGAATTTTGACATTTCTTTTCACAATGTAGGTATTTTTTAGTTTTTGACATATTTTTAAAAGTTATTAAAGTATAGTTATATCATTCCCCCCTCTTTCAACTCTTCCCACGTCTTCCTCCACATTTCCTCTCAAATCCGTTGTTTCTTTTTCTATAGTTATTGTTGTCACACACATATATATACATATGAATAAACATGTAAATGCAGCCTGCTGGCTCTATTTAGTGTTGCCTGCATATATGTGTGTTTAAGGCTGACTGCTTGGCACTTGAACTTGATAACCATTTAGGGTGCCAGTTCTTGGGGAAGACTGATTCTTCCTTTTCAGCAGTCATTAGATACTGTGGAATTCCCTTCTGTATGCTGTGAATCTATTTTATTACCATTGGTTATTGAATAAAGCTGTTTTGACCAATGGCTTCACAGAGCAAAGCCAGGTGGGAAACCCAAACAGAGATATAGAGAAAGTAGGCGGAGTCAAGGAGATGCCATGAAGCTGTCAAAGGAGACAGACGCCAGGTCCTTACCAGTAAGCAACAACTTTGTGCCAGTACATAGATTAATAGAAATGGGTTAATTCAAGATGTAGAAACTAGCTAGAAATATTCCTGAGTCATTGGTCGGACAGTGTAGTAATTAATAATTAATATAGTTTCTGTGTAATTATTTAGATCTGAGCAGTCAGGAAATGTTGCAGGGGGCTGCTTGGTTGTTCCCGGCCACTTAGCCCCCAAATAACCACACAGAAACTGTATTCATTAAATCACTGATTGTCCCATTAGCTCTAACATCTTATTGGCTAACTCTTACATCTGAAGTTAACCCATTTCTATTAATCTGTATCTCACCACGAGGTCGTGGCCTACCAGCAAAGTTTCAGCACGTGTATCTCTGGTGGCAGCTCCATGGCATTCCCTTTCCACCTTACTTTTTCCAGCATTCAGTTTCCGTCTTCCCCGCCTAGCTAAATTCTGCCCTATTAGCAGGCCAAGGCATTTTTTTTTTATTCATTAACCAAGAAAAGCAACAGACAGAAGGACCTCCCACACCAGGGAAATGAATGAGAAGTCTCCACCTACAATCAATTACCTGTAGTTCTTCGTCTAGGGGTGGAGCCCTGTGAGATTCACTCATCCATGTTGGCATGTTAACTGTTGTTACCATTGTTCAGGTTTTGGTTAAGCAGCTGTATTGTTGCAGTATCATGGGTGTGTCTTCCTTGTGATAGCTAGAAGGTACATCTCACAGTTAATGTGTGTCTTCTGTCTGTTATAATCTTTCTGCCTCCTCTTCCTCAATGTTCCCCAAGCTTTAGATGTCGGGGTTGTGTTGTAGATGTATCAACCTGAACTGGACACCCCTCAGCCAGTTGTTCCCTACACTTTGACCCATTGTGGAGTTCTGTAAGGGGAACGCTACTGCAAAGGGGAGCTTCTTTGATGAGGGATGCGAGCTATATTTGTGTGGGGGCATAAGGACAGGTTGTTTAGAACGCAGCTAGGAATTGCACTGATTTAAAATGGGAGTAGAAGGTTTTCCTCTGGGGTCTATGACCTCACTAGTCATGGGTAGATGGCTAGTTTTCTAGTACCAGGCATGGTTTCTCCCCATTGAGCTGGCCTTAAATCCAATTAGACAGGTGTTGGTTACTGACAAAACGTATAAATATTTATTCTTTCTGTGTAGCTTGCCTTTCATACCCTAGCAGAGTTTAAACAGAATCTAAGGAGGAGAGAAGAAAAGAGGCTTGATTGAAAGTAATGCCTGGAAAGTTCTCAATCTACATATGCTAGAAATCTGAGGATCAAGAAGAGCTCAGAGTAGTGGCACTCATCCACAAGCCCACGTGGGGGGGGGGTTAAGACAGAAGGGTCGCAAGTTTGAGGCTAACCTGGGCAACTTAGCAAGAACCTGTGTCTTGAAATTTTCAAAAATACATATATATTGCGCAGTGTGGTAAAGACAGCTTTGCTTAAGCTTCAGTGTAGTGTTCAGCTCCACCCTGAGTGGTGCAGAGATCGGAGCGATCAGAACCAGTCATTCACGCTGCCCGCATGGGTGGGAAAACAGTACCTGAATTACTGCAGGATCAGAGGGCCCTGCTGTTCACCTCAGACCTCCGCACACCTAGCCCTTCAGTCAGCGTCTTGACAACTGTCTTTGTCCTTTCTAAATGAAAATGTCAGAATTTAACTGGGTCCTGGCCTTTCGCCTGTACTCATGTGATTGCCACGATCTCCTCCCCACTCAATTTTCGATTTTAGAATTGAATGATTTTTTAAAAATAATTTTCTTTGATCTTCTTATGCTTTTAATTCTTCTCATCTTTTAAAATAAGGACATCTTAGTGTGTCTAGTTTTCTGACCCTCGCCCTAGCCTTAATGAGACTGATCGTATCAGTCACTTATCCCCAATGACAACTGCTTTTTAGGCAGCCCTTTGTGCGTCTTTCCCTCCAAGTAGTTGTAAAAGAAGCCAAAGAATCAGCCGTCCTTCTAAGGTGATCTCCAGTCCTTTGTTGCTGTTATCTTGGTCCTGTTCCTCCTACATCATCCAAGCAGTTTGCTCCGAGGGTCATCCGCCTCTGCCTTCTGGGGCTGGAATTATCAGTGACCTGGCATTCTATGGATCTGGGGACCCGAACTCTGGAAGTCCCATTTGCCATGCAGGTGCCGTACTGAGGCACAGGTTCCTCACACTATACATTATATTCCCTGGCTAAAACGCTGCGCTGTTGGGGGTAACACGCTGGAGCTGTGTTGGGCAGTAGTTTTCAAGTTGACAGAATTTAGAATCCACTGGGACACAGGCACTGGTCATGACTTTATTACATTAGTTGATTTGGAAGGACAGGTATTAATTGTGGCCAGCATCATTCCTGGGCAGGTGACTGTAGACTATATACAACAGAGAAGGAGTTGAGCAAGAGCTTGCCTTCATCCCTCTCTTCTACTGACAGTAGACATATTGTGACCAGTTTCTTCAAGCTCGTGAATTCCCTACCATGATGAAATTTACCTCAAAATATGAGCTAAAAGAAACCCCTATCCCTTATGTTGCTTTACATTAAGAATTGTTGGGTTGTTAAGATGGCTTAGCAGGTAATAGTTTTTGATATCAAAAACTGATGACTGGAAGTTGATCCCTGGCACTAACTAACATGGTGGAAAGAGAGAGACAATGCCTACAAGTTGTCCCCTGGCCCTCATATACACCACACACACACACACACACACACACACACGCACACACAGAAATATATATATATATACATGTAAAATTATTTATTCACTTATTGTTTGTGTGTGAGAGCATATGTTTTATCACAGTTACAAGAAAAGCAGCCCATGAACTGAGCCTCGATGGCAAATGCCAGCTCCATGGGCTGAGCCAGCTCTTAAGTTGCTTTTGTCAGTTTCTTACAGCAACAGAAAAACAACAACAACAAAACTGAGACAAAGGAGATATCAGAAAAAAAAACTACTGTGTAATTTCTGAAATTGAAATCAAAAGATAATTATTTCGTTGTTTTATCCAGCAATTTGGTGACATTGGATGTGGTTTTATTGCAGTGCCAAGCAGGGTGAAGACAACAGAAGTGAAGAGGCTGGTCTTCTGTCTGTAACAAAGATGTCTTAAATATATACATAACCTTTATCTCAGAGACACTGCCACTAGGAGTTTATCCAACAGCAAAAGCATCAAGGAGAGGAAAAAGTATATGTATACATATGGATACTTGTTGCAACCAACTGCATCTAATCTGTGCTCCACGGGCTGCACATGGTTACAAGGAGCCAAAGACAGTTATAAATGTGACCCAAAACAAAATCATAAACTTTTAAAAAATATGAGGTCTTTTTTTTGGTAACTTGATTGTGAAGTTCTTCAGAGTATGGCCGCATCATGTTGCAATTTTCAAAGGTCGGATGTATCCTGTCATGCTTTTCCATTGTTGTGATAAAATACCCGACAACTGCAATTTAAGGTAGAAAGGGCTGATTTCAGCTTGTGCACAGCTCAGGAGTACACTCCAACCTGGAGGGGAAGTGGTAGTCGTAGGTGCTTGAGATGGCTCCATTGCACCCGTGGTGAGGAAATAGAGATCAACAAACACACCCCGCTGCACAGCTTCCTTTCTTTACCTGTCCAGGATCCCGCCCAGGGAATAGCACAGCCCACAACAGGTAGACCTTCCCAATTCAGTTAATACAATCAGAATAACCCTCCACAGGCATGCCCGGTGTCTCTCAGGCGATTCTAGATTGTGTCGAGCGGACAATTGACACTGATTATTACAGTTTCTCTCCTTGTTAACTTGACTCTCAAACACACCACTTTTAAACCACAGCATCCCACCTCTTGTCCCCATAAGACATGACCATGTTATAAAACACAATTCATTCAGTCCAAATATGAAAGTACCCATAGTCTTCTAACACTTTTAATGTCTACAGTGGGACTTGCCGGATGGCTCAGTGGGTGATAATAGTACCTGACGCCAAGTCCAATGACCTAGGTTTGATCCCTGTGTCCCACAGGGTAGAAAAAAAAATCAACTGTGAACTGTCCATTGACTCCCACATGAATATCGTGGTCTATGTATGTGCACATACACACATGCTCTCAAAATGAATGAAAATCTAAAGTCTTTTAACTGTGAATTCTTATAAAATAAAAATAAACAAGACACATGCAACATAGAATGTCAGAGTAAATATTCTCATTCTAAAAGGGAAGATTCAGAGCAGAGCAAGATGTGCTCAGATCAAAACAAGACCAAAATGAGGCGTGGCAAACACTGAAGTCTGCCACGGTGACCAGCATATAGGACGTCGATTCTAGGGCTTGTGATGAAACTGGTTGATCTCCAAAAGTAGCTCCAACTCTCCAGCGTAGCTTCTTGCAATATAAATAGCCCCTCTTTTGGGCCAGCTCCACTCTGTACGCCTGCAGCTCTTCTTGGTGAGCATCCCATGGTCTTTACTGCTGTCTAGACTTAACCTTTACGGCTTTGCCCATTGGCCTCTCCAGGCCTTCTCACAGGGTCTTCAAACTTAGCCACACATTGCTTGGCCTCAGCTGCTTTCTGAAATTGTGGAGCATGATTCCACGGACCCGCTCAATCTTGTCTCTTCCATGCTTCCAAAACAGTATCGTGTGGCAACATTGGCAAGTTCTGCTGCCAGCTCAGGATGGAGCATGGCCCTCTTGGACCACAGTTGCATGAGCTTCTGTGTACCGACCCTGAGGAATCATGCTCCTATGCGGTTGATTTTGAGGAGCCGAGAACCCTCTCAGATGCATTCTTAGTTCAAGCTTTCTTCTGTCATAGAAACTGCATAAATTAGAGCCATTTGGTGGGGTCTTGGCCTCAAGGACTTTCCTGCTGTCCCGGTACAGAGCACCAGGTTTCTCTTCAATGGAGTTCCTCTCTTCAGCCACGACAGCTGCTTTGCTCTCTGTACTCTTCATGGCTGAAACGCTGACCTTGTTCTCACACCTCTCTTCTGACAAATAAGTTGGTCCATTGTCTAAGACAGATTATGGACTAAAATACTACACAAAAGCCCCAAGTTCAATTCTTAATAGAGTTTCTTGCTTCCTCTGAAATTTCATTAGCCAGGCCTTCACAGTCCACATTTCTCTCAAATTCTTATCTGTCAAGATCTTACCAAAATGGCTAGTTAAACTGTGTTTGCAGCATCCGAAGGCTTTCATAACCCAAAGTTCCAAAGTCTTTCACATCCCAGACACAAAACAGTTTTAACAGCCTAGCAACCACCGTCTTAGTCAGTATTCTATTGCTCTGAAGAGACACCTAAGGCCACGACAACTCTTATAAGGGAAAGCGTTTAATTGAAGCTTGCTTATAGTCTCAGAGGGCTGGGCCATTGTCGGCACAGTGGGACGCATGGTGTCATGGAGGCAGAACGGTGCTAGAGAAGTAGCTTAGGGTTCTACAACGGGATCTGCAGGCAGTTGGAAAAGAGTGACACTGGGCCAACCTTGAGCATTTGAAACCCCAAAGCTCACCTCTAGGGACACACTTCCTCCAACAAGGTCACACCTCCTAATTCCTGTCAAGCAGCTTCATTCCCTAATGACCAAGCATCCAACTATATGAGCCTATGAGGCCCCTCCTATTCAAACCACTACTGTCTTGGCTTCTCTCTCTTTTCCTTTGTTTTCTCATTCTCCAAGGCCTGTCAGAAGCCAGAGTGTAGAGAGCTCCTTGGGTGTATCCTATGTAGATCACTTTATATAGATCTGATGCGCACAGCAGGGCAGTGAGGGCTGAGAGCAGAACCAGTGTGGCAAACGAGAGTGTCCAGCTCAGCAAATGCCTGCCCATGCACGAACAGACGACATCTCGTGTGTGGGTCAGCTTTCTGTTACCATGACAGCACAAGTGGGGTAAGCAACTGCTGGGGGACAAAAGGTTTGTCTCGGTCGGTTGCTGCCTGACGCCAGTCCTTTTGGATCTGTGGTGAGTCAGAACACCATGGGAAGGAGTCTGAGGTAGGAAAATGCTGTTTACCCACCATCAGTCAGGAAGGGCTGGGAGAGGGGTCCCAACATTTTCCTTAGGGGTATCCTCCCGGTGTTCTGACTTGCTTTTACTAGAGTCTGGCTCCTAAAGACTCCACCACTTTCCAGTGACATCATAGGATGGGGGACATTTCAGCAATAGACATTAGGCTTACGAGAGAATGCTCTTCTCTGTTTATTGTATTTACCAGTTTTTAGAAAATAGACATCTCTCTCTCTCTCTCTCTCTCTCTCTCTCATTATGTAGGGACTGGAGCTTGCTATATAGGCCAGACTGGTCTTAAACTGATGAAAACATCCTACTTCTACTTCCTGAGTGCTTGGATTAAAGGCTATGCTACTACAACCAGCTGTGACTTCCTCCTCCTCCTCTTTTCTTTTTCTTCTTCCTCCTCCTCTTCCTCTTCTCCCTCCTCTTCTTCCTCCTCCTCCTCTTCTTTCTCCTCTTCATCTTCCTCCTCCTCCTCTACCTCCTTCTTTTTGAGACAGGGTCTCTCTCTGAAACTCTGAATGGCCTGGAACTCTCTGTGATTCTAGACTTGCCTCAGACAGGCTTCACCTGTTTTACCTCCTGGGTGTTGGGTGTAATAGTTTAACTGTAATTGGCCTGCATAAACTCACAGGGAGTGGCACTATTAGGAACTGTGGCTTTGCTGGAGTAGGTATGGCTTTGTTGGGGGTAGTATGTCATTGTAGGGAGTGGGCTTTGAGGTCTCATATATGCACCAGCAACACCCCGTGTTATAGTTCACTTCCCGTTGCCTTCTGATCAAGATGTAGCCAATACCATGTCTGCCTGCATGCCACCATGCTCTCCATCAAGATGATAATGAACTGAACTGATACGGGATTTCCCTCTGTATGCTGTAATTACCATTGATAAATAAAGAAACTGCTTTGGGCCTATAGCAGGGCTATAGGGGAACAGAGCTAGGTGTGGGAAACTAAACAGAATGCTGGGAGAAAGGAGTCAGATTCAGAGAGAAGCCATGGAACCATTGGAGACAGATGCTGGGAACTTTACCCAGTAAGCCACAGCCACGAGGCAATATACAGATTAATAAAAATGGGTTAAATTAATGTAAGAGTTATCCAATAAAAAGGTAAAGCTAATGGGCCAAGCAGTGATTTAATTAATACAATTTCTGTGTGATTATTTCGGGTCTAAGCTACCTTGGCGGCTGGGAACCAACAAGCCCTCCCTCCTCCATCACTGAATTGTAAGTGAACCACCCCAATGAAATGTTTTCTCTGTAAGAGTTGCCGTGGTCATGGTGTCTCTTCACAGCAATAGAAACCCTAACTAAGACACTGGGATTAAAGGTATACATCACTGTGCCTGGGCCTCATTGTTCAAATTAAAATTCTTTTTCTGTAAAGTAAGTTACTTCAAATTACCTGAAAATTGTGGATTCCTTTTGCCGAAATTGGACCCTTTTAAAATGTAAGCCTGTTGACCGTATCCCCAGGGAGCTACATAGATGACTCCAACAGCAAAGTTATCTGCCCCACAGGAGCCTGCACTCTAGGGCTCCCACGGCATGGTAGGAGGTGGGCACAGGAGACCCCCAGGAGCCTGTGGGTCGGCTGGCCTGGCAAAGACAGCAGCAAGCAAGAGGCCTAAGGTGAGGACCTAAGATCCTGTGGCCTCTATGCATGTGCCGTGGCATGCCCATGCCTGTACTCATACACATATGCATACACCCCCTCCCCCCCCAACACAGAGATTAAGCTATTTCCAGGGCTTCTGTAGTTAGAAACAAGAGATTTTCTAGTGTTAGCATTTGAAGGTAGGGTAGGTTGAAGGCTTTATTTGGGAATACTTATTCCCTTTTGATAAATTTTTTGAGATTTTTTTCCCCTGTCATTTAGAGCTATATCTACAAAAGTTCTCCAAGCTCTTTAGAAAGAAAATGAAAAAAAAATTCAATATGTGTATAAATATAAAGTTATCAGGTGAGGGTCTGGAGTGTCAGCTCAGCAGTTAAGAGCACTTGTTTCTCTTTAGGAGGACCTGGGTTCAGTTTCCAGCACCCACATGGCATCTCGCAGTCATCTGTAACCTAGTTTCAGGGGACATGACGGCCTCTGTGGACACCAGGCATGCATGTGGTATACACGTTCAGACAACACACACACATGTCTGAAAGAAAGTTACTAGATGAATCAGTAAATAGCACCATCAAAACGTTTCCTTTTGAGAGATCTAGTTTTAAATAGTCCAGGCCAGTTTCAAACTCAGCACCTCTGTGATTCTGGGCATGTGTGGTGACAGCCAGTTTACTTAACATTGAGGATCAAACGAGGCCTTGTCCGTGCCTTGTGGGCACCTCTACCACCAAAGTTCCATCTCCAACCCTAAAGCATTATTCTTGAAATGAAATGAGCTTATTAAGTCAAAGTAAGACAAACGAGCCGAGCACATGTCAGTATGCGGTGTGTATCAAACATTGATATTATTGATTAGTGGACTCTGCTCCCTCATGGAGCAGCTGTAATGTGTGCACTTGTTTTTCTTTCTTTTTATCGTAAAGCCTTAGGACTTTGATAATAATGTATAATCTCTTAGAAGTATTGTTGATATTGACTGCACTTAACCAGAGATGAGCATTTTATGGTCTGTCTTCATCAGAAAATTTTGCTTTCTATAAAACATTCAACTATGTAGGGTTTAAATTTCTCCTCTTTCCAGGTATTGCTTTTCTCTTTAATGGCACATTTTAAAAGATTGTTCTCTGAATTATCTTCTGGGGAAAAGTGTGCGAAGATGTGTGCAGTGTGTAAAAATGCTGAGAATCAAAAGTACTGGTAAAAGGAGACCCTTGAAGGCAGAC
Source organism: Microtus pennsylvanicus (assembly GCF_037038515.1). NCBI lineage: Eukaryota > Metazoa > Chordata > Mammalia > Rodentia > Cricetidae > Microtus > Microtus pennsylvanicus. Next base: position 55,498,474 of record NC_134592.1, on the reverse strand, counting down.
AGAAGAAAGCCGCGTGATTCCTGCCACTGTCGCATTAACGGCTCCGAGCACAGAGGCTTGAGCAGAGCAGGCTTTTCGTCCTGCGGTCTGTGCACCACTCTTTGGATGTGGTTCCTGTGGGCTCACATGCAGGGCCACCTGCACCACTTCTGTCCTGGAACAAGAATGACCCTGTTTCCTTACGCTCTCCGGTTTGGAGAGCCTAGCTACAGAGCACCTCTGTTCTTTCTTCATTTGTCATCTGCCCATTTCTATCCTTGTTGGTCTCTCCTTTCTGCTTTAGAGTCTACCGCAACCATCAGACCATCTACGATAATCTCCCTACTTCTAGATCATCTAACTTGTAACCCTTGTTACTCTGATCCATAGATTCCAGGAGTTAGGATTTGGGGAGATTCTAGCTATCATTGCTACAGTCTGTTTTCTAGTTTATAGGCAGGGCTACCTGTACTGCAGAGAAAATACATTTGTCCCATCCCAAGGTTTCCAAGAGTCTCATTTCATTAGAGCATCAATGCAAAGTAAAAAAAAAAAAGTTCAGCAAGACAGTCTCCTGAGTTCAATTCCCAGTAAGATACACCACCACCACCAAAAACCTCCAGTTAAATCTAGTCAGCACAGAAGTCCTGAATAGAATCAGGGATAATTATTCTATTCATTTGCTTAAATTTATATATATATACGTGTGTGTGTGTGTGTGTGTGTGTCTGTGTATGTCACATGTGTGTGGTTACCCACCAGAAGAGGGCATAGGATTCCTTGGAACTAGAGTTATGATTATGAAATGATTGATTGTGGGTGCCAGGAACAGTACTCAGGTCCTCTGGAAGAGCAGCAAGAGCTCTTGACTGCTGAGCCAGTTCAAGGTATAGACCAGGTTGGCTGCAAACTTGTGAATCTCTTGCCTCTTCCTCTTCAGCGCCTCCTACCACTACAGCCATCTACATGGTTATTCTGTCTACTACACGAGTGTACTGGATACTTTTGTGCCAACTTCCCCCAAGCTTAAGTCATCTGAGAGGAGGAAACATCAATTAAGAAAACGTCTTCAAGCTGGGAGGTGTGGCACAGGCCTTTAATCCCAGCACTTGGGAGGTAGAGGTAGGCAGATCTCTGTGAGTTCGAGACCAGCCTGGTCTACAAGAGCTAGTTCCAGGATAGGCTCCAAAGCTACAGAGAAACACTGTCTCAAAAAAAAAAAACAAAAACAAAAACAAACAAACAAAAAGACAGTAGGGTATTTTCTTAATTAGTGATTGATGGGGAAGGGCCCAGCCCATTGTGGGTGATGCCACCCCTGGGCTGTGGTCCTAGGTTCTAGAAAAAAGCAGGCTGAGCAAGCCATGGGAAGCAAACCAGTAAGCAGCACTGCTCCATGGCCTCTGCATCAGCTCCTGCCCGGTGTGAGTGACTACCCTCACTGCTTTGATGATGAACTGTTATACGAACTGTGAGTGAAACAAACCCTTTCCTCCTCACGTTGTGTTCCTCATGATGCTTCATTACAGCAACAGTGACCCTAAGGAAGACAATGAGTTACAAATAGAGGACCGTGACAATGACAGTAGCTTTCTTTTTTGAAACAAACTGTGAAAAGACAGCTGTTACACAGTAACAGAGAAAAAAATGTTAGTTTAGGATTGCATAGTGCATGAAAATAAGTTTTATTTAACTAATTCAAAAGAAACCCGGAAAAGAGGAAAAGGGAAAAGAACGGATGAGATACCAAGAAAAAGTTAGCAATATGATTGACTTAAACCTAATCAGAATGTGTATATTGATCCGATTAATCTGACATGTGATTAGATTGGATAAAAAAATGTGAAGTCCAAAAATGCAAGAAACACATTTTACTTAGTTTCTTGAGAACATGTTGTTACTCTTACCCTTCAGGGCCCCTTTCTTCCTTTGCTGATGGAGGCTGATTCCAGGACCTCACAGATGCCAAGCTCACGCCTTGTGCTTTTGTTGGTCAGGTAGAGGACACATGTTGGGAAATGTCCGGCTGTCCTTTCTATCCCTCCTCCCCTGTCTTCCCTCTTGTGTTTTCTCAGTATGTAGCCCTGCTGGCCTCAAACTCTGGATCCCATTACCTCAGCATCCAGAACGCGGGGCTTGCATGAGAGCTGCACCACCCCGATTTCTTTATTTATTTTGCAAGCTAGGTTATATTTCCAGAACAAATACCATTTGGAATTGGGAAACATTTCCATTTTTTAATCATAATATTACAAAATAAACTGAAAAAATAGATATACAGAACCACAGATAAATTACAAAAATGTAAGGTCAAAGGAACATTCCAGAGCCATTTGATAAGTCCCGAGCATATCCTAGCTCAGGCATCCACCGGTAAACAATATTCGCCCAACACCACAGTCATTTATGGATTTCTAAAATAAGTTATTGTTTTCTTTTTCCAAGTGCGGATATTTGGCTTTTCATTTAGGATTTTTTTTCTGCCTCTGTCCAAGGTTAGCCTGCTGGTGAATACCTGGATGAATGTTGACCATTAGCTTTCTCATGCCTATGAGAAAGGCACCTATAGTACCTATATTAGGAGAGAAGAGCAGTGTGTGAGGCTCTTACCTGTACTTTTAGCTACTCAGAAGGCTGGGGTGGGAGGATTTCTTGTGTTAGATCCTTTTTCAGCAAAAGCCCCAAATTACCAACCAGCCAGCCAACCAACCAATGGAAAAAAAATCTCAAATAAATGACCTTTGCTTCCACTTTAGCAAACTAGGAGAAGGGCAAATGATGCTTAGGCAAGAGAAGTAGGGCTAGAGAGATGACTCAGGACTTAAAAGCCTTTGCTGCTCTCAAGAGGACCTGAGCTCAGTTCCCATTATCCACAGGAGGTGGCTCACAGTCATCTCTAACTCTGGAGGTGTGGTGTCCTTTTCTGGCCTCCAGAGGAACTGTATCCATATGCTGCACATAACAGAAATCAGGCAGGCAGGCACGCATGCATGCACAATTAAAAACATAGAAATTAATTAAAAAATAGAAGAGAAGAAAAACAGCAGACATGTGTTAATGTACATCTTCAATCCCAGCACTCAGGATGGGAAGGCAGGTGGACCAGCTCAACCAGAGATACATAGTGAGACCCTGCCTGATTTAAAAAGGTATTTGTGTGTGTGTGTGTGTGTGTGTGTGTGTGCATGCATGCGTGCGTGTGTGTGTGCACTCCTGTGAGCGTGCAAGTGTTGGGAGGGACTAGAAGTGTCTTGTATTCCTAGAACAAAAGTCATAGGCAGCTCTGTGCCGCCTGACGTGGGTGCTGGGAATAGAACTCAGGTCCTCTGGAAGAGTAGCATATGCTCTTAGCCAAAGAGCCATCTTTCTAGCCCTATGAAACCCTGTCTTAAAAAAAGAAAAGAAAACAGAAAGAAATAAAAATATACAAATTGCTATGGTCAGGAATTAGAAAACTTCAGTCATCTTGCTATTGAAAGAATTATTTCAAATAATCTTATGGCAATAAACTTGATAGCTGAGATAATATGGACAAGTTACTTGAAAAAGATGAATTATTAAAGCTAACTCAAGACAATTAGATTAGCAGACTAGTTAGTCCTAGGTTTACTAAGGAAGTAGTTACGAAGTAGAATATGTATTCATTGTGCATTAAAACCTCCAAAAAGACAACTCTAGGCTCAGGTGGATCCTTGGAGAATTCTGTCAAACATTTAAGGAAAATTAATATCAGTATCACATCATACATCTGTGAGGTTAATATGCAGGAGCACACCATTTCATTCATGAGATCAGCATTCCCCAGATACCAGAGTTACTGTACGAGAAGAAGGCTATCAATTCCCTCACAAATACATTTCCCTCGTGACGGCTCTTCATAGTTCCCACAAGTGCAAGGAGATCCTCTCACCTCCCTACCCCCTAGCTTCATGTCCTCGTGCTCTGTCTTTGCCTCTCTCAAGAACCTGCAAAACAAAGGAAAACGAAGGTCAAAATAAACAAAAACACAATAAGACAAAAAATAATGATAAAACCAAAAGCGCATACATGAACACACACACACACACACACACACACACACACACAAACATGGAATGTGTTTCATGGTCAACCATTCCTGGAGTTTGGTTGAGGTACTTAGTGACACTCTGCTGGAGAAGACAATTTTCCATTTCCAGGTAAGAAGCAATTGCAAATAACTTCTTGGTTGTCCCAGTCTGACTTCCAACTCACTACACAACTGATGATGACCTTAAACTCCTGATCCTCCTGCCTCCAACGCCCACGTGTTGAGATTGTAGACATAAAGCAATGCACTTGTCTTGGTCTCAGCGTGTCTCCACACTCCGTGTGCCACTGGAAGTCGTAGTTAGCTAACTCGCGCAAGATAAAGAAGCAAAAGGCATCCTGATGGAAAGGAAGAACTAATAACAATCTCCCATGAAAGTTCAGAAAATTTTGTAGAAGAGTGGGTAGAAAGAATATAAGAGCAGGAGGATTGGGGGCGGGGCAGGGGTGCTGTGAGGTGCTGTCCTCTGGACACGGGAGGGTTGTGATGATGTCCTCTGGACACGGGAGGGTTGTGATGCTGTCCTCTGGACATGGGATGGTTGTGATGCTGTCCTCTGGACATGGTATGCTTGTGATGCTGTTCTCTGGACATGGGATGGTTGTGATGCTATCCTCTGGACGTGGTATGCTTGTGATGCTGTCCTCTGGACATGGGATGGTTGTGATGCTGTCCTCTGGAGATGGGAGGGTTGTGATGCTGTCCTCTGGAGATGGGATGGTTGTGATGCTGTCCTCTGGAGATGGGATGGTTGTGATGCTGTCCTCTGGACACGGGAGGGTTGTGATGCTGTCCTCTGGACATGGGAGGGTTGTGATGATGTCCTCTGGACACGGGAGGGTTGTGATGCTGTCCTCTGGACACGGGAGGGTTGTGATGATGTCCTCTGGACACGGGAGGGTTGTGATGCTGTCCTCTGGACACGGGAGGGTTGTGATGCTGTCCTCTGGAGATGGGATGGTTGCGATGCTGTCCTCTGGACATGGGAGGGTTGTGATGCTGTCCTCTGGAGATGGGAGGGTTGTGATGCTGTCCTCTGTACCCGGGAGGGTTGTGATGCTGTCCTCTGGACACGGCAGGGTTGTGATGATGTCCTCTGGACCCGGGAGGGTTGTGATGATGTCCTCTGGACCCGGGAGGGTTGTGATGATGTCCTCTGGACCCGGGAGGGTTGTGATGCTGTCCTCTGGACACGGGAGGGTTGTGATGATGTCCTCTGGACCCGGGAGGGTTGTGATGATGTCCTCTGGACCCGGGAGGGTTGTGATGATGTCCTCTGGACACGGGAGGGTTGTGATGCTGTCCTCTGGACACGGGAGGGTTGTGATGCTGTCCTCTGGACACGGGAGGGTTGTGATGCTGTCCTCTGGACACGGGAGGGTTGTGATGCTGTCCTCTGGACACGGGAGGGTTGTGATGCTGTCCTCTGGACATGGGAGGGTTGTGATGCTGTCCTCTGGACATGGGATGGTTGTGATGCTGTCCTCTGGACATGGTATGCTTGTGATGCTGTCCTCTGGACATGGGAGGGTTGTGATGCTGTCCTCTGGAGATGGGATGGTTGCGATGCTGTCCTCTGGACATGGGAGGGTTGTGATGCTGTCCTCTGGAGATGGGATGGTTGTGATGCTATCCTCTGGACGTGGTATGCTTGTGATGCTGTCCTCTGGACATGGTATGGTTGCGATGCTGTCCTCTGGACACGGGAGGGTTGTGATGCTGTCCTCTGGACATGGGAGGGTTGTGATGCTGTCCTCTGGACATGGGAGGGTTGTGATGCTGTCCTCTGGACACGGGAGGGTTGTGATGCTGTCCTCTGGACACGGGAGGGTTGTGATGCTGTCCTCTGGACACGGGAGGGTTGTGATGCTGTCCTCTGGACATGGGAGGGTTGTGATGCTGTCCTCTGGACATGGTATGGTTGTGATGCTGTCCTCTGGACATGGTATGCTTGTGATGCTGTCCTCTGGACATGGGAGGGTTGTGATGCTGTCCTCTGGAGATGGGATGGTTGCGATGCTGTCCTCTGGACATGGGAGGGTTGTGATGCTGTCCTCTGGAGATGGGATGGTTGTGATGCTATCCTCTGGACGTGGTATGCTTGTGATGCTGTCCTCTGGACATGGTATGGTTGCGATGCTGTCCTCTGGACACGGGAGGGTTGTGATGCTGTCCTCTGGACATGGTATGCTTGTGATGCTGTCCTCTGGACATGGGAGGGTTGTGATGCTGTTCTCTGGACACGGGAGGGTTGTGATGCTGTCCTCTGGACATGGGAGGGTTGTGATGCTGTCCTCTGGACATGGTATGCTTGTGATGCTGTCCTCTGGACATGGTATGCTTGTGATGCTGTCCTCTGGAGATGGGATGGTTGTGATGCTGTCCTCTGGACATGGTATGCTTGTGATGCTGTCCTCTGGAGATGGGATGGTTGTGATGCTATCCTCTGGACGTGGTATGCTTGTGATGCTGTCCTCTGGACATGGTATGGTTGCGATGCTGTCCTCTGGACACGGGAGGGTTGTGATGCTGTCCTCTGGAGATGGGAGGGTTGTGATGCTGTCCTCTGGACCCGGGAGGGTTGTGATGATGTCCTCTGGACATGGGAGGGTTGTGATGCTGTCCTCTGGACATGGTATGGTTGCGATGCTGTCCTCTGGACACGGGAGGGTTGTGATGCTGTCCTCTGGACATGGTATGGTTGCTGCCCACAGGAACTCACAGTAGCAGTGGTCACCTACACAAGGCCCTTGAATGTTCAAGCAATTAAAAATTCCAGTCTTGTGGGAGTTTCCTGAGACCTCCCACTCCTAGATTAGAAGCTATTGACAGTTACTGGCTGCTGGGGGAGAAAGAGTGCCTTTTCTTTAGGAGTGTGGCCACTGGAAGACGGTGTATTCCCTAGTGGGTGACCATGGCCAATGTGCATATGGGCAGCACTGACTGGATACAGCTGGTTAAAAATGGATAAATAAATGAAAAGTTATAAAAGGAGGACATGAAGTTGGGATGAAGACATGATGGAGAAAGTCCCGGGGGTAGTCAGAGGCAGGAGTAAGGATGACTATGATCAAGAAGCATTTTATATATGTATGGTGTTTAAAAAAATAAGGAAAAAAGATACGAAGAACTCAGATGGTCTTGTTAGCTGATGATGTGGTGTCCAAACAGAAAATCGGATGGATTCTATAAAATGATGGCAAATCAGAATTTTACAAGGTTAAAGAGTGGAAGATCTTCAGTTTATATGCTATAATTTATACTATATATTCTATTATATCATATATTATATTTTACAAAATTAGAAATGGAACTAGTTAAGAGCATTTACACACCATTCAAACTATGAAACATGTAGAAATATAAATTTGACAAAAGATGTGCAAGCATTGCTAAGAGAAATTAAATATTTAAGTAAAATGATGCATTAATATTGTTAATACAGATTCAATATTGTTGCAATATAAAATCTTCCCAAATGGTGTCAGTTCAATTAAAAAAATATCACAATCTGGGTAGTAGCACATTCCTGTAATCCTAGCAGAGGGGAGACAGAGGGAAACAGTTCATGAGTTTGAGACTAACCTCAGCTATGAGTAAAATTCTGCCTTGAAAAAAAGTCTCAGCACAAAATTTTATACAAATTAAAGAGCTGAACTTCAGGTTTTTATAGAAATTCAAAGGATATATAGAGTAGCCCCAATAATTTTGGAGTAACCCCAAAGTTCATGTGTTAATATGACCCTTGATGGAGGATTATTATGAAGTTGCAGCAATCAAGACATTGTGGACCTTGGGGTAAAAGATAAATAGACCAATAGAAGATGGGTGTTATAGTCCCAAGGGAGTCTAAGTCAGAATCCAATAGCTAAGCATTTATCCCTGTTTACCAAGGCATGATTCTCATTGTTATGACCCCTCTTCTTGGTACCAGTTTCCTGCATTAGCTACTTTCCTCATGACTGTGACAGAAGCAATTTTCACTCTTCAAGAAGGGGCACAGGGACTGGAGAGATGACCCAGAGGTTAGGAGCCCTGGCTCTTCTCTTCCAGAGACACCGAGTTCATGGTGGCTCACAACCATTCATAACTATAGTCTCCTGAGATTTTCTGCCTTCTTCTTGTGTGCATATAGGCAGACAAAACACCCATAGAGATGAAATTCTTTGAATTCTCATAACACCTTGAAGCTACTAACTCACTGTAAATTTTGTGTGGCTTAAGCACATGGTGCCCTAATTCCTGAGTTAAAGCCCACCTGAGTGTTGAGACCTCATCACTCTCAAAGATACCCAGATTTTCCTGCATCAGGATGAGAGACTGTAGTGGTGATTCCATGTCCATATACATATGTCCAAACTACCAAACTGTGCTCGTAATATTGTCTTAAGTCACTGCTCACTTGCTATATACAGAGACACAATGACCAAGGCAACTCTTCTAAAAGAAAACATTTAACTGAGGGCATGTGTTTCAGAGGGGTTAGTCCATAATCATCGTGGCAGGAAGCATGATGGTACATGATGGAGGAGGGTCATCTTTCTATCTGTTGTTCCATTGGTTAAGTAATAAAGAAAACTGCTTGGCCCTGATAGGACAGAAAATTAGGTAGGTGGAGTAGACAGAACAGAATGCTGGGAGAAAGAAGCCGAGTGAGTGAGTCGCCATGACTCTCCCATTCCAGACAGAAGCAGGTTAAGATCTTCCCTGGTAAGCCACCTTGTGGGCTACACAGATTATTAGAAATGGGTTAGATCAATATGTAAGAGCTAGCCAATAAGAGGCTGGAACTAATGGGCCAGGCAGTGTTTAAAAGAATACAGTTTCCATGTAATTATTTCGGGTAAAGTTAGCTGGGTGGCGGGAAGCAGCCTGCCGCTCCTTCAATACAACAGGTACACAGGCAGATGTGGTGCTGGAGAAGTAGCTGATCAGCAGGAAGAGGACAGAGAGAGTGACCCTGGGTCCGGCATGGACTTCTGAAACCTCAAAGCCCACTCCCACTCACACACCTCCTCATCTCCAAACAGTTCAGCAATTGAGGACTAAGTATGGAAATCTGTGCACCTATGGGGACCTTTTTCACTCAGTCTACCACACCCACCATCAGTTCATTCTTCATTCTTCAATGGGGAGTGGGTAGTGATTGAGGTGAAGTCCTTGGACTGTCTTTTGAATGTAAACTGCTATTTTGGAGCCACAAAAGGTCAAGGTCACTAAGCCACGTTTCAGTAGTTTCCTTCAAGTGCTACGAAGCAGGAGTGTCAGTCAAGAGTTCTAGACCAAAAACAGATTTCAAAATCTTTTTGTCTTTCTTTCTGTTATAGAAACAATAGTGACGAACACTTCACAGCGCCACTTTGACGGAATGTGTAGACACCCAAAAGTGGCTCATTGCCCTCTGACTCCTCTCCTTTCAGACACTCGACAGGCAGTGTGCAAGGCACAGAGCTCGGGAACGCAAGCGCATCGAGGTCCTGTCTAACCTGTTGGGATTCCTGGCAACCCCATGAACCCCTGGGCATACACTCAAGGGAGAAAGAAGCTCAAAGTTTGCTCTTTGTGAATCAACTTCCCTTTGTTGCAAATAACATCACCATGACTACAGTGTGGAAAACATTTCTGGAGAGTCACTGGTGCTCGGGAATCCTGGATTGCAGAGACTGTCTATGAAATTTGTCTTTAAGGGTTATTGGAAATTTGAGAATGTTATTGGTTTTTTTCCCCCTCTAAGTTTCTACCCAGGAGTTAAAGAAACTGACTCTGGAGACTGAGCTCCCACTCCAAAACGGCTCCACAACTTTTTAGTCCATTGCGTCTCAATCCCGAAGGAGAGACATGACCTTTGGGGAAGTGCGCTCAGCGTCCATGTTTTTCTGGTTGCCCTCGCTTGTCGGGAGCCTCTAGTTTCCGCGGAACTACATGGGGGCTGACAGAGAATCTAAAATGTACTGGCCTCTTCTGTGACATCCTGAGAACTAAAGGATGCTTCTAACGCTGCAACAGGGTAGTAGATACAAAAAAGTCAGAGGCATTACCTTTCCTTCTCTCTCCTTTTATTATGTACATGTACGGCATATAATGAGATGAGTGGCTGACACTTGAGGTCTGTCTAGGAAGAGCACTGAAGAGCATTGTTTGGGATGGCTATTGAGTTGTTTCTCTTTCAAACCTGACTGCAATGCCCTGGGCTCGGCCGACACCTCTGTGAACGTGTGGTTTTCATTTTTGCAGCCTTAGCATTCAAAGTAGGTGGGGAAAGATCTTGTATGACACTTGTTAAATGTCTATCCTTGAAAACAATACAATTATGTTTAACAAGCTAGCTAATCTGGATGTATGTATGTTATATATTTAAACACTTATTTTGATAGCAAATTATAAAGTACAACATAAATTTCACCAGTAATAATATTCTTCATCTTATTTTCCAAGTCATAAATTGCTGTTATATGTATGCTACTGGTTTTAATATTAAATAATTCATATTTTTTATTTTAGTTTGATCTTGGGTATAATAAGTCCAGTATTTGTCATATTTGTAGCAATTTTTATTTTAAAGTCAAAATATTTGAAACTAGCTGGGTGTGTTGGCTCATGTCTGTAACCACAGCATTCAGGAAGCTGAGGCAGGAGGATTCTCAAGAGTCTGAATCCAACCTGGGCTACATAGTGAGTTCCAGGACAGCCTATTCTATGGAGTGAGACTCTGTCTCAAAACAACAACAACAACAACAACAAACAACAACAAAACAAACTCAAATCAAGCCAGGCCCAAGCAAATCATTTAAAAATATTTACTTTGGGAGTTATTAGAGTTTAGTTCTAAGGGTATAAAAATAAAGGGTCACAAAAATATTTTTTTAACTTTTTTTAGCTTGTGAGGGCACTTACTATCATGTAGTTGTTCCACGAGCTCTTTAAGTGCTTTTTTTTAACTTTTTGAAAGCCATGTTGTAAGTAAAGTTTATGTGTGCATGTGTGTGTGTGCATACATTCAAAATAAGTCTGAGTCTCCCTTAATCTGGGTCCTTACATGGCTCCTGTTGAGGGGTCTTGCTGGGTGGCTTTGTTTCCTACTCTCTGGTGGTCATGCCATTTCCCTTTGCCTTGAATGTGGGCAGAGCCTACAGCTCTATTATTTAGATGTAGCTAATACACCAAATCTACTGGTTTTAAGACGATCAAAAGATTATCAGGGTGGGCTTGGTTTTACAGGTGAAAATCTTTTAAAAGAGGAATGGCGCTCTCCCTGAGGTGAGAGACCCTCTGTCCTGATGGGTTTGAATAAATAGACTGTCCTGAAGTCAGTGACCATGGTGAAACAACCCCTACCTCAAAGTACTGTGGTCTTTTAGGAGCTCAGGTGGCCTCCAGCAAGAAACCAGGGTTCTCCATCTCACAGTGGCAGGTGACCCTAGTGCTGTCCTCCCCACGGGGGAAGCCCTACACATTTAGAAATTAAAGAGCAGATATGGAGAGACTCTCCAGAGCCAACCTAACCAGGTTTTTGAGTAAAATCCAAGGGATTAGGATTCAGCCATACAAGATGTGGTCCCTCCTCTCCCTCAGGTGAGATAATTGTCTAGTAGCTCAGCGCAAACGAGGGACCTTGTTGGGCAAAGTGAACAAGTTCCTTCCTGATGACCCTACACACAGCTCTGCAGAATGCTGGGAAGGTTATTTGGTGGGTACAGACAGTGCTCACTGGGGAGGTTACACACTGTATATGTGCTCAGGATACAGACAGTGCTCACTGGGGAGGTTACACACTGTATATGTGCTCAGGATACAGACAGTGCTCACTGGGGGAGGTTACACACTGTATATGTGCTTAGAAAGAACTGGCCACATCGTTATTCTGTAGCCGTTTCCCTGTTCAGCTCTTCACGGTTTGTCTTCTTTAAGGGGTGAGCCACACTGGAGGGCAGACTGTTCTCTTAACGCCCTTGATCCATGTCTAGAGCATAGAAGGGACTTAAGAAATATCTGTGAGTAAATACATGTTTAGCATATACTAGAAACTCCTAAGTTTTTGTAGTCAGAGTGTAAAAGAAACTCATACTTTTCATTATTTCCTTAATTATTGAACAAGAAATAGTTTTATATACCAGTATTGTACATTTTCAGTAGACTTTGAATTCTGTCTGTGACACTGAGTATATTATAAAACATTTTTTCATATGTGTGTGTCCTCATCTGTGTGTTATAAACCATTACTCAAAATTTTTTTTTAAAGGATCGTGCTTGGCACCTGGAAGCCATTCATTTTACTTCTTATTTTTAAATATTGACATTTCTTGGTGTGATTGACCCACACGTTTTGATTTCCGTTTATAAAACTAGGAGCCTAATACTTTCTCTTCTTTTCATAGAAGTGATATCCTAACAACTGTTACCACATGCCTTGACTTTCATACCCCAATTATAGATTGCTCAAAATACGCTTGTGCATAGTTAACCATTTGAATTCAAAACAACACCAAATATTTCTGTTGTCATCCTGTGACATCTCCTCATGACCTTAGCATTCTCAATGGAATAAAGTGCTACAAAGAAAATTGCGCTCGTCCAGAGAGAAGAAGGGAAGGTACATCTTATACATCTTTCTTGCCAATATCACAGTGACATCATTTCTATCTCACAGAACCAAATATTATCTGCATTAAGTCTAGGTACGCCTTCCCGGTACAGATCCTTGCATGTTTAAAGGTAGCCGCCAAAATACTCTCCGTGGGCAATCTTTATCTCGTTCTGGAGAGCCAGTTCAATTCTTTTCAAATGAAATTGCAACCTAGTTAACACTAAGTATTCCTTTAGAAACAGAATGGAAGAGTGAAGAAGATTAAAAGAGAAAACGTCTTCTGGTTGGAGGTTTTAAAGAGACATGCAAAGAAGCGCAGAACAGAGATCTTCATTTCACCCGAGTGAAGTGGGTACCGTTTGTGTGAAACGCTGCAATTTCTCCAGAGTAATCAAAAATGTATTTAGACCATTGTTAGCAAAGTTCACACCAAGTTTCTTCAAAACAGCTTGAATCTTTTAAAAATGACTTCAGAGTTAACTGTAAAGCAGAAGGAGGAAAATATTTTGATAGCAGAAAGTATTTTTCTGGCACCATCGGCAGGCTCCGTGATTCCAGCAAGGTTGTTCTAGGGATGCTTTAGTACTTCCTGAAGTCTTATGCTGCAAAATCGATTACAATTCCCTGAAGCATAAGTCGTAGTGAATGAATATTTACACATTAGGTTTTCTCAAGAATTGTTGCAGAAGTTAGTTAATAGTTAGGGTAGTCTTTCATCTGCTTAACTTTTTTTCCTTGTAAAGAATACGGAACCCTTTATGCATTTTCGCGTCATTCTCGCACAGGAGCTGTGGTAATTTTCTCTCTATTGCTCCAATTTTAGTGTATGTGCCTCCAAAGGGAGTATATTCATCTGCTTGAATTTCAAAAGAAATCAAAATACTTAGTTTTACCCTTTTTCTGGTGTTCCCATATCTCAAAAAGGGGTAATAGAGTAAAGCGGTACCATAATAAAGCCTTAAGATACATCTTTTGCTGAATGGTGGTGGCAAATGCCGGTAACCTTAGGACTCCCTGGCCCTGAGGCAAGACCCCGTTTTAAATAAACAAAACCAAACAGAACAGGAAAGCATGTTGGAAAAACGCAAGTTTTAGAAATTATTTTCCTTTGTGTGGGTCTGGAGATCAAAGCCAAGGCTGTTGACATGCTAAGCAAGGGCTGGAACATTGAGCCACACCTGTAGCCCTGGGTCTTGTTAATTCTTAACTAAAATTATTTGGTGAAATATTTGACTATTCATATACTTGTTATTTTTACACTAACAAGATTTCAGACAAGAAAAATTCACGTGTAGAACTGGAAAGTATATATTAATTTGAATACAGAATGCTACCTGTGCTAATATTTTTTGATGTGATAGGTGTAAATGCTGTTTTTCATTTAAATTAAATTACTTTTATTAAGTGTATGTGTGTGTTTAAGCTGTTACATGTGTAGAGGACAGAGGAAAACCCATGTGAATCATTTCTCTCCTTCCTGGGATCTGGGGTTGAATGCAGGTTTTCAGGCTTGGTGGCAAGTTCCTTTACCTTCTCAACCATCTCACTGACCCCCAGATTCAATTATTGTTAATTGATAATTACTATACTTCCAAAATCTAACTATTAGTGAGTTTGCATGTGGTCTATATAACACTATACTCATAGAAGCAACAAAATATGAATATGAACAGTTTCTTTTAGGTAAGGTATTTACTTCATACATCTGCAAGCCACGCATTTGGAAACCTGAGGCAGGAGAATTCAAGGCTAGCCTTGGCTATGTAGTGAGTTCAAGGCCAGCCTGGGCTACATGATACCCTATTTTAAAAACAAAATAAAACAAAATAATGATAATAATGAATAAAGTAAATAAAATAGAAACAAAACAGTAAGTGCTGCTCAAGAAGAGCAACTCAGAAAGAGCCCTTTTCGAGCAAAACAAGCCAAGCTTCAGCCTTCTTTCTTTTTTTCATTTTTTTTTTTGCTTCAGCTTTCTAATAAGAATAACATGCATTTTGGGAGACGTAAATTGCCAATTAAAGCTGGTCACGAAGAAAGCAGCATTATTGCCAGCCCTTGCTTGCTGTGCTGTGACGGTGTGCACAAGCTTGGAGGCCAGATGACCTCAGTGCTTCTCTGGGCTCCCCCCTCTGTTGGGGAATATTATTTTAAGATGTGCTGCTTTTGTTTACGCTGCATTTGTTTAACTCTGTGAAGCTGTGTAACTGTGCCTGTCTAAAACACCTGATGGTCTAATAAAGAGATGAACAGCCAATAGCGAGGAAGGAGCAAGGATAGGTGGGTCTGGCAGGCAGAGAGGATAAATAGGGGAACTCTGGGAGGAGAGAGAACAAGGGGCAAGAGAACAAGGAGAGGAGGACGCCATGGGTCAGCCACCCATCCAGCCATGGAGTAAGAAGGAAAGTAAGATATGAGGAAGTTAGGAAGATAAAAGCCCAGAGGCAAAAGGTAGACAGGTTAAGAAAAGCTGGCAAGAAACAAGCCAAGCTAAGGGCGGGCATTCGTAACTAAGAATAAGCCTCTGTGTGTGATTTATTTGGGAGCTGGGTGGCAGGCCGCCCCCAAAAACCAAAAGAATAAAACATCACACAATGCTCTTCTCTTGCTGGGTAACGTAGTCTAGTGTCTTAGTGTCTCTGTCTTGAGGTTTTCATTTATAATGTAGAGATAAAATCTTCTATAACCCGGCATTTGCTATACACTGCCGGCTTGCAGGTAAGCACTTAACGCCGGTACCATCTTCATTACAGGGTTGAACCAGGTATTTCCACGCAGTCTTTCCTTTGAGAGAAGCTGGGTGAAACCACACAACTTTTACGATAGAACCACGTAGAAGTATTTAATATGCACGATCGTTACTTAATTTGCTCAGAGCGAAAGGGGAGATTTTATTCCTCTTGCTTCCATGGAAGCTCTGGTGCGTTAAAGGTACTTCTGCCCTCTCTCCACTTAAAGTCAGTCTAACTTCAAACCGTTTGAAGACACAATTTCATTCCTTCACCCTTGTCATGCTTTATTCTCCGAAGCTATCTTTTATCCCCACTTTGCAGATGGGAAGGAGAAATGGGCGCCAACTCTCTTAAGGCCTAGAGGACGCTGAGCTCCTCACCTCAGCCTCGCTTTCTGATGGAACGTGACACACCCTGGCTCGGCACTAGGTCTGGACGAATCGTGAACATTCCCAATCTTGTTTGTAAGCTTCTGAATGCGGAGAAATGAAAAGGAGGCATCGATACGGTGCTAGTGCGAAGCCTTTGGTGGCGGCCTTGCCATCCAGCCTCCGCCGTTTACGCCTTTCATCTTCTCAGTGACCGGCAAGTGTTAAAACCATTTTTAAAAGTACCTTGTAACCTCCAACCTGAAGAAGAAGAAAAATGGCTTAGGGAGCAGTTAAAAGCCCCATTATAGGTTGGGTCTTTTTTCCCCCCATGGGATTTTCTGAAAGCACTCATTTTTCACCCCAAGGTTGAAACTTTTTTTCTTTTCTCCTAGGCTGGATGGAGTTAGATCCTTGCCAGAAAGAAGCAAAGTAATGCTACTGTGAGCTGTAACACGACCTGTGAGGGCGCAGGAGTTCATAGCGCATTTCTAGAAGGCACGTGCCAACCGCTTGCACTAAAACACACTGCCCAGAGTGGCGACCAATTTGCATACTCAGAAAAAATACCTGCCTGCAATTTGCTCATTGACAAATTTTAGGGTTTTTTTTTTCTCCTTCTTTCTCCCTTCTCTCTTTTTTCTTTTTTATCATTTCCTTTTCTTTCCTAGTCCTAGAAAGTATTCCAAAACCTTTGTGGGAAAGGGGAACATATGTAGAGACTCCATTATTCCAATTTGATTTCTATGCATTGCTCTTTATGAATGACTTCTTTATAATTAGGTGTTTAATTTAAAACAGAACCCGTGACTGCAATAATCCCAAGATACAGGCTTCAAACATTAACCATTTAAAGGCCCAGTGTTTTTTTTTTTTTAAAAAAAAACATTTTAATCGCAAAGGTATAACTAATTATACAGAAAGGAATTTATGGGATCAAAAGGAAAGCAGGGAGAGAAGTATCTTCTGCAAATAGAATCTAATTTCTGATTTCCAAAATTAAGGTTTTTTTTTTTTTGTAACAATGTCTGTCCCTTTCTCAAGGGACATATTTCTTTTTAACTTTTGAATCAGCCCACAAACCCCAAGAAGGGAGGAAAGCTGACTTGTTTGCAGGGCTTTGATTGCTGCATACCCCTCCCCCACCCCAGTCCTCTCCAATCTGCTTGGCTGGGTTCTTTTGTCAGGTAGAGGTGTAGGTAACTGAATTAGATAAAACCAGGCATTTAGAAAACTGCCACACTCATCTCGCTAAGTTTTAAAAGTAAAAATGCCAGACAATTTATATGACTCATATAACAATTGAGAAAAAAAATGACATGTAAAAATACACCTTCTTAACGTGTGTGTGTGTGTTTTCTTAAAAGACTGAAGCATTTGATATTTCCAGTTATTGGTGTACCAATTGGGTTAGGATTGTTTGCCGTCAGTAGCTAAACACCACCCCCAATTTCTAATGAACAGTTAATTAGATGAACTATATTGTCAATGTTCTCAGAACCAATTCTTATCAAAACTTGGAGTGCAATAAAATGCAAAAAATGTAGTTTTCTTTTGTCAAGTCTAGCTAAGAATGTTTTTGATAGACTCTGTCTCTGTCCAAATAGGTCCCTAATTTGAAATATTCCAGCATTAAATGGTAGACTTATTGTAAATGCTTTGGCTTTTACAGTACGTTTTCAAAGTTGCATAAATGTGTATGTTGGACATACTTGGGTAAAGTTCCTCGAGATCCCAAAGTTAACTTGGTATGAATACAATCTGAATCAGATGTTATAAAATTCTCTCAGTGGACTGGATTATGCAAGCCATTCTTAATCAGGTGGTGAGAACTTGTTAGACAACTTGTTAAAGTCAAAACTGCAGAAAACAGCGGGGGCGGAGGATATTCAAGGCCACCAAAGGCAAAGGATGCCGAAACAGTTCTATGCCTGTCATGATGCCTCCCCATATGCCCGGCACCATTGCTGCTGAGCACAGTGTAATTTGTCCTGTGTTTCATGCCCTAGTGCTTGCTTTGAGTCTCTCCTCTGGCATTTGGGGGCCATTACTAAGGGAACTCAAGGTTATGGGGACACAAACGTTGCCAATGGTGACAGTTGATTTAAAAACCAAGATGGCTACTCAAGTCAACTCACAGGAGGAGGATGGGTGGGCTGTGTGAGATTTCACCATGCTCCAGAGCGTTGTCCAAACTTACCGCTTCCTTCTGGGCTTTTCCATTTCCTATTTAGGACCATGATTGACCATGGGCAATTGAGACAATGAAAACATAAGCCACAGTTGGGAACACGCCTATGGACACTACTTAAAACCACGCTTTGAGAAAGAAGCTCAGCTGTGTGCTTGATTTATTTTTAGTGCAGGAATAGATCTGTGCCTTAATAGTTATGGTGTTTTCTAAATATACAAAGATTTAAAGACTTTTTTTTTTTTGTCTTACTGGGGATGAAGCTTAGGTCCATCATATGTTTAGGGTGTTCTCTGCTAGTGAGTTACAGCCTCAGGTCTAAATATATGATTTTACATTAAAATGCTATGTTAGTGTTTCAAAAATCTAATGGTTAAACAATATTTTCAGCAACTACCAAATTAAATAATTATTTAGAACCTCTATTCATACAATAATCTAAACTCTTTGTAGGAGAAAAATCCAGGATCCAGAATGAAGAATAAGCCACTATTATTGCTATTGCAGACAGCTACTTAGGGAATCTGCTCCCAATTAACCTTATAGACAAACGAGAAATCATCCTCTAAAAATGAACACATTTATTTCTCTAAATATGTAAATTCCTCAGCATTTCCACAATGCTGAGATAAACTATTTCAATCTATATTTATAGATCAGAGTTGAGAACAATTTCTTTCTTCTTTACAAACAGCCTTGACTGCCTACTCTGAGTTCAAAACCGCCTTAAAATGTGTCATATTTTTGGTATACAAAAGGCATTCTAAAATTGTATCATGCAGTCATTGTGCCGAGAGAATGACCCTTGCCACGCTTTGTTTACTGAATGTCAAATTTTCATTCGTCTTACAGCTGTGTTCCAGGGCGGTTTCGGTTCTGTATGAAGGGCAACTAATGCACAAAACAGTAGAGCCCCAGAGCGGTAATTAGTCCGGGAAACATCAAAGTGTGCTCTTCTGAATCCAGCCGATTTGCTCTGGGTGTGCAGAACCAATAGTCTTTCTTTGCTAAGGTCTCTTATTAATTTTTGCTTTCGTTCGTTGTGGAGCAGCTGCCTTGCCATCAATCCAACATCCTGCTTTAAAAAAAAAATCCATTTTGAGGCCACAAATGCAATTTCAATGGGGTCGGGAATAATAACCAGCGTCTCCCTCTCACCCCACTTCTGGAAAATAGAAACTCGGAATGAAAGTTTTCAGTGTGTGCAACGTGAAAGAGAGCGACGTAAGCATGGCTTGGATCCGCGTTCTAGAAAAGGCAGGAAATGCGGCTTGGAAACCTGACTGCTGTCTTTGCTTTAAATCTGTGCCACCCTTGCCTCTGTGTGCGTGTTATTTTCTTCTCAGTGGGCATTCTTTTCCTTCTTTGGGGCGCATTTTTTTTTTTTTTACTGAAAAAAATATTTATTAAACTCAACCAGCAAGGAAAAAAATTGTTAACCTGATGAACAGTCTACACATCCCAGGATGACCGCAGCAAACTTACCAGGAGCGTTTGCTTTCTCCTTGTTGGGATTATGAATTTTAAGCAGCTGGGGAAGGCAGTTGAGGTCGCCAAACAAGCTTCGCCCGCAGGAAGTGAGTGGGTTGGTATGCCAGGAGAGCCTGGAGCAGAGCCGGAAGTCTGTCAGGGGTCAGGGTTTAAGAAGGAGTGTGGGCTGGGAGCCCCTCCCCCATCAAGTCATCTATGCATTCCTTTTCTCCACCTGCCCTTTTTCTTTTGTGTGTTCTGCATATAGGTGGAGAGGGATAAGCTGCTTGTTTATTCCTATGAACATGACAGCTTCCTGCAGTCATTGCCTTCTCAGCCCACCCAGTAGCTCATAATTATATACTCAAACATGTTTACACACAATAGGTAAACTTCATAAATAAATTCATTGAAGCACTGTCAATATACATTACGTGGGCAAATATATTTTCTGTGTCTAGCATTATAAAAACTCCTTTTTTTCTTTCCTTTCTCTCTCTTTCGTCCTTGCGACAGGGTCTCATTGTGCGTCCCAGGCTGGCTCTGAATTTAACAATCGTCTAACTTCAGCCTCCTGAGTGTTGGGATTACAGGCGTGTGACACCATGCCAGGATGTAATTTTCCTGTCTTCCCAATAAAATATTTAAATTTGATTCTGAGTTATAGTCCATTCCAACCACGTGCCGATTTTCGTTTTGGTCTCAGAGTCTCTAACTGGGTAGACACTAAACTACAGCCAAGCAAAACAAAAAAAGTAATAATAGGCATAATTAACATAATGAAGAGGAGCACATACAAGTAATTTACTATAATTGACCGGTAAACAAATGTGTGATGTCCATGGAATGGCCAAGCATGCTCCTTCTGGAAGCATTTTCAATTGGTCAGGGATTGAATGCTTTCGAAAATGACAAAATTATTGCCCAGTAAAGTTAGGATGCCCCTTTCCTCATGAGAAAGGTACAAATCAGGCACCATCTGTTGATTTAATTTTGAATGAACCACGACCTTATTGAATGCTTTACATCCTTATATGTTACTTGGCATCTTAGCAGAACCACCGTTGCCTCTGCAGCTCTGTGGTCTTCCCACCTATGGTATCTGAGAGGTCCATTCTAAGCGTTAGTGTCAGTGCCGATGGGAACAAAGCCATATTAGAATTGAAATAAATATAGCCTCCGCACAGCTACTTTAATTCCAATGACACTTCATTGATTACCTTTCTCCAACATTTTCCAGGGCTTTGCCTGCATCTTTCTCGGAGACAGCTCAAGTCATTTACCACTTAACCATCACCTCAGGATCGCCTTTACAACGTTCTGAAAATGTTTAGGCTGAGAATTCTTTAAAGTGATATTGAGAAAAAAATGAGAGGTTCTAGAAAACTCAATAGATATTTTTCCAAAAGGAGACCAGAAACTGGATTATCAGCTGTGATTTGTGGTTAAAAGCTGAGACTAAATTCTCGAGAGTGTGGTTTTTGGGAATCCCTGAAAAAGTAAACTGTGCTTGCCGACCAAGCAAGGCAGTATGATGGAAAACCTGCAAGCCCGGGAGGGAGAAGAATACTGTCGTTATTCTCAGATAACCCTGGCTCTCTCCTCCCTTCCATCCTTCTCTTCTCTTTTCTTTCTTTCCTTTCCTTTCCTTTCCTTTTTTTCTTTTCTTTTCTCTCCTTTCCTTTCCTTTCCTCTTTTCTTTTCTTTTCTTTTCTTTCCTTTTCTTCAGAGCTAGAAATAAACTCCAGGAGCAAGTTCAAACTAGATTAACCCTCTACCATTAAGCAGCATGCCCAGTCCCTATTCTCAGATCCCTCCCTCCCTCTCTCCCTCCCTCTCTCCCTCCCTCTCTCCCTCCCTCCCTCCCTCCCTCCCTCCCTCCCTCCCTCCCTCCCTCCCTCCTGCCTTTCTTCTTCTTCTCCCTTCATTTATCCTTCTATCCCTCTTTCTCTTCTTTCCTCTTTTCCTCTCTTTTTTTGTAGTGTTGAGGATAATGTGACATTTCATTTTCACAGAAAACATAAGATAACAAGCAGGTTGTTGAAATTAGCAATAGAACTAAGTATGTTGGTAAATTGAATCCAATATAAGGACAAGAACAAAAATATCAACATCAACACTTTCACCAAGTGCACTGCGTTTTATTTTCTTTTGTTTTTTGTCAACTTGATGCAAGCTAGGTCATCTGAGAAGGGGGAACCTAAACTGAGAAAATGCCTTCATCAGGTTGTCTGTAGGCAAGTGTGTGGGACATTTTTTGGACTTTTTGATGTAGGAGGGCCCAGCCACTGTGGGTGGATTCTGGGTTATATAGAAAAGTAAGCTGAGGAAGCCACGAGGAACACGTCAGGAAGCAGCTCTCCTCCACAGCCTCTGCTTCAGTTCCTGCCTCCAAGCTCCTGCCATGAGTTCCTGCCCTGAGTTCCCTCAGTGATGGACTGTGATGGACATGTATAAGCCAAAGAAACCATTTCCTCCTCAAGTTGCATGTGGTCATAGTAGCAGCAGTTGGGAGGCAGAGTAGATGGATCTCTGTAAGTTTTTCTAATATATATATATGTGTGTATTATCTCTAAAACATCTGGAGCACACCTATCCAATGTGTATGTGTTTACTAACTTTTCAGGTTTGGATCCTGAGCACCCACACACAAGCCAAGCATGCTGTGCATCTGTGATCCCAGCATAGGGCAGCGAAGACAGGAGGAAGCCTGGAGCTCACTGGCCAGCCTGCTTAGCTCCACCCATGGGTGCCATGGGTGCGAGGTTCAGGAGGAGACCCTGTCTCAATAAGATAGAGATGGACAGCTGAAGACACCTCATACACATTTACATGTATACATTAATCCACCCACTCTGTATATCACACACGCACACACATCTGACAGCAACCAGTTGTAATCATAAAATATGTAAACAAACTTCGACCATTTATCTATAAAAAATACAACTCATTTTAAAGTACAGAAGTACTTTAAAATTAAAGTTTAAAATGTAAAGTTCCTCCCTGTGAGACGAGCAATCTTCATGTAAAACATCTTATTCTTTTTTGCTTTTTTGCAGCGCTAGAGGTTGGACCCAGGGCCTCAGCCCAGGCAAGTGCTGTACCCGTGGGCCCCAGCCAGAACCCCCTGAATAATAATAAGATTTTTAAGGTAACTTCCTATGTCACTCAAGAGTTTTCTTTTTCATAAAGTCAGTCCCATACATCACATTCATTGGATTCACCTTTTCTCAAACATGTCTTGCAGACAGCCTACGTCATGTATTTCGTTATGGCGCTGTCCTATGAGGTCCCTCAGTGATGGATTATGACCTGGAAATATAAGCCAAATAAACCCTTTCCAAGTTGCTTTTGGTCAAAGATATAATAATTTTTTTTTTACTATTAAGTAAAAATTTTGGGCTGGAGAGATGGCTCAGCCATTAAAGGCTAGGCTCACAACCAAAAATATAAGTAAAAATATTGTGCAAGAAATTTCTGAATTTTTATCAAATTCAGTTAGAGATTGTACAGTCTTTGCTGCCCACATGTAGACACATATTTCAGGTAGTTTTCTTTATAGCTGTAATTGTGGTCAGTGACCTGGCAGAGCTCAATTGCTAGCACCTTTGTCTCATGGAGACGGAACAGTGCACAGATCAACCATGCCTTTTCTCCTACCTCCCATCATGCTTGTCTCTGAGTTCTCTTCAGCTTGGCATACCTCTGAAGAAATCTTTTATACTTGCTGTCCAATTGAGACACATGTTTTAAGTAATATAATCCACGTATCATTTTATCAGCACTAGAAAAGCAACGTGTCATGATCATAATGAGCTTGACGGGTTGACAGGGAACTGGCCAGCTCTACAGTTTTCTCTAGGATGCTTTGGTTACTGCATATGTCAGGCAACAGTTTGGCACATCTGTTGAGGTTGCCATCCACTATGCAAATGACATGTTAGCAACATGTCATAGTCTTCTTGTATCAACTTTTAAAATAAAACAAAAAGTATCAGTTCTAATAGTTTACCTAAGTGGATTGTCTTATGTACCTTGTATGGTTCACACACAGTCTGGAGACCAGTAGACTCTGGGCCTTTGGTGTAGTAATACGAGTGGGGGGCCTCTTTCCGCTGCCACCCAGCTAGCTTTACCCGAAATAATTACATGGAAACTGTATTCTTTTAAACACTGCCTGGCCCATTAGTTCCAGCCTCTTATTGGCTAGCTCTTACATATTGATCTAACCCATTTCTAATAATCTGTGTAGCCACGAGGTGGCTTACCAGGGAAGATCTTAACCTGTGGCTGTGTCGGGTAAGAGAATCATGGCGACTCTCTGACTCTGCTTCTTTCTCCCAGCATTCTGTTCTGTTTTCTCCGCCTACCTAATTTTCTGTCCTATCAGGCCAAGCAGTTTTCTTTATTATTTAACCAATGAAAGCAACAGATAAGATACAAGACCCACCTCCATCACTTTGGTTTAACATAGTTAGGGATATTTTTGGCCTGTTCTGTAGACCACAGGCTTCTTAAAATTCACAGATGTCTAATTTATTACTGCATCTCCAGCATATAGCCCTAATCAGGATGTAACCTGAATTAATTATGGCTGGATTAATTATGAAGGTAATACTACTTTGATCAGTCAGAGAAAAGAATTGTGTTTAGTTCGGGGTGATTTTTGAAGAAGAACTCAAGGAATTGACATATTCAGAGAACTCTAAACTTTGTCAAGACAGTAATTCTAGCCTGAGGCTGTTGTCCACAGGAGGAATTTGGTGTTGGTGTACAAAAGAACTATCTAATAATTAGAGTTGTCTGGATGTGGATGGGCAGCTTTGGAGTATGGTTTCTTATTCTTGGAGGTGTTAAAGTAGCTTCGATGGCTAGTCGCCTCCAGCAGGCTGAAGACAGGCTTAAAGTGCTCGCTGTGGATGGAGAAGGATTTAGATCATCTCGGATTGTAGATGGAGCTGCAGGCTATATTCCTGCTGCCCAGCTCCCAGCCGCCTGACTAGCTTATGCCCCAAAATAACAACACACAAACTGTATTCTTTTAAACACTGCCTGGCCCATTAGTTTCATCCTCTTACTGGCTAACTCTCACGTCTTGATTAACCCATTTCTAATAATCTGTGTCGCACCACAAAGTGGTGGCTTACCGGAAAGATTCAGCATGTCTCACTTGCATCCATCTTGGGCCAGAGCTTCATCGCATCTCTGACCCAGAGAGGAGAGGCATGGCGATTGCCTCACTTCCACCCAGCATTCTGTTCTGTTTACTCCGCCTACCTAATTTTCTGTCCTATCAAGGGCCAAGGCAGTTTCTTTATTAACCAATGAAATCAACTCAAAACAGAAGACCCTTCTACATCATCGGATTATAAACAATGGCTGAGATTTGAACCCATTTGGTATGTCTAGTGATAAAACTGAACTTTAATAGGTGAGGATACACCAAGCAAAGAGATTTTCTGTAATCCTGAGTCTGGATCTAGCTGAGCCACTGTGGTAGCTCTGCCCTACTTACTCATGAGTGACATGGCTAAGCAGGGTTTTAAGCACACACGGAGGCTCGTAACTACAAACATCTACCTGGCCTTCTCTGTTCATCTTAGAAACAGTCTATTATCAGCCTGTCCAACAAGGGTTTTAAAATTTATAGTTTGAGAGCCTGTATCAAAGTGATGTATTCTGAGCATCAGAGTTATCTTAAGCATCCATTTATTACTATTGCCTGAGATAGAACTGAATCATTTGAACTCAGGATATAATAATAAACACATGGAGGTTAAATATTATAGATAATAGGTTAAATACTATAGAAAACATAAACAAATTATAACGAGTCTTCTCTAAATGCTGCACAATTAGTTGACCTGAATCAAGACCACAACCAATGTATCTAACACCCCTTCTGGAGTTTGCTCAGCCACACTGCCTCGACATCAGGATGCTGTTCCTGTTGGGAAGGATTCTGGAGGGCTCAAAAAGGCGTTTGACACATCAGAAACAGACATTAAGGAAAGGAAAGGAAAGTGCCATCTATGTGTCTTAGCTGAGGAGTAGTTCAGAAGGCCAAGAAAGGGCAGAATCACAGGCCACGGGACATGGGAAGGAATCACGGCCTGGAGAGCAACTCTGAAAATACTTTGTAAAGATAGTGAGCTACTTTATTATTATTAGTAGTAATAATAATAATAATTATTTTCCAAATAACAGGCTAGTTTTGTTCACACCACCAATGCCCTTCCCCCTCTTTTATTTCTGTCTACTTTTGCCAATAGGACAAGGCATTCAGCTGCAGCAAATTCTTATACATTCCAAGTTACCCCACACAAACAGGTCACTATGGTAACCAAACAAAAAGGGACTAGAAAACAGAAGCAAAGTATTTACTTATGTCTGGTGGACTCTGCACGGCTTTCTTAAGAGCTATTTCAGGTTTTCTTTTGGGTTTCGCTGTTGGTTACTGCTTGCTTTTTTAAGTTGAAGACTTTAAATATAGAAGATTGTACGAAACTGTGAAGTCAACTTGCTGTTTTTATCGGAGCATATAAATTTTAATTAGAATAGCCCAGAAACTATTCAACTCCTGCTCATGCAGCCGGAGAAACAGAAGGCTCATTTGGCCATGGTAGAGTCCTGAGAAAGATACAATAGAGTAGATTTGAAGCAGTTGCATTAAGGGAACTGCAGTTCGTTTCTGCCATGTTCATTACAAAGCGGTAGATTTCGCTGCTACTTGTTATACGCCCCTCACAAATTAATGATACAATGTGCTCTGCCTCGTCTTAATCTTTTGGTGAAAGAAGATTTTGATAGTGCAACAGAAAACCATTTAGGCTTGTAACCTATGTCTACCTCCTCCTGGACTGGGCAATAGGACCACCCTCTTCATCCCTGTTATTGTCTTGGTACCCCTTTGAAGTGCAAAGCCGTTACAGCTTCAAAGGCAGCCCAGGAAGATGACAACTGGTCCATATGACCCTGGAGGTGCAGACAAACCTGCAGTGTGTCACCAGGGGATGGCTTTGCTAGGAATCTTACCACAGTTGGCTTTTTAGTTCCTAAAGACAAAGGTCTGTGTACAATCCGCATCAACCTGATGCTTGGCTTTTACAGACCATATTTTTGAATACCTTGCTAAAAAGTGATTCTTCTATGTCATTTTTAGGGGAAGAAAACAAAGCTAGGAGCTTGTTTGGAAGCTTAGGAAACAGGAAGTAAACTATGCCATGAAAGAATAGATTTCCTATGGGATACTACGGCTCGGTGCCCCCGTGCGTGTCTGGAATCAGCTGCAGTGAACTACAATACTGTCTTTGCATACTTTCCAGATAGTTCTTTCTACCCAGCAGCTGAGTGTGGAATCCTCCAAGCAAGATTTTTTTTTTCAGTGAAAGGATTTGCCTCTTAAGATTAGAATTTACACAAAGCCAAACTAATTCTCTGGCCTAGAGTCAAAAGGAAGAAAGATTAAGAAGATACAACTCTTTCCATGTATAAAAGCTCTTGTTTTAACAACAACTGTGGCAAAGACAGACTACATGGGAGGATGCTCACTGTGTGTTTGCACTGATGCCTTAGATGGCATCTATGTTATTTTTGTACTTTGGGATGAAGATGACTCACTCACTTTCTGAACCACGTGGCCGTGTGAAGAACGGTAGCAGAACCTTCATCAGTACCATCAACATCTCCTATCCACTCCAGCCGCAGAGGAAGGCTGAGAGCTAAGGTCAGTGCTAATTCCTAGTTAAGGGACCTTTCTGTCTTCCTTCTGGCCAGTCTGGTTATTCTCTAGAAAGAGAGTCTAGGGGACTGATGGGAGCAGAGGCGTCTCGCTGGATGACCTGACTACTCTTCAGGCATGAGGACCTGGTTCCTTCTTCTACCCGGGGGAAAAAAAGAAGGCGGGAGCACTGTCTGTAATCCTAGTGGGGGCTGAGGAGGTAGGGACGTGTAGATTTGTGTGGCCTGCTGGCGAGCCAGTCTAGCAAATTGGTATGTGCTGATTCAGTGAGAGATGCTGTCTCGAAAAATAAGGTGAATTGACTGAGCAAAGACATCCTCGTGTCAGCTTCTAGCTTTTACATGGACAAGCACACACATACACACACTACATACAACACACACACACGGGCACCCACAAGGACAAGCACACACACACACTACATCCCATACATACACTACATACTACACACACACACACACACACACACACACACGGATAAGCACATACACACTATATACCCCCTACACTATGTACCACACACACACAAAATAATAGTTAAAAAAGAAAAGTGGTTATAAGTTTGGGTATTTTTTTTTTAATCTGGAGTTTCATTATGTTGCTGAAGTCGGTCTTAAACTCCTGCCTGAATATTGGAATTGCAGGCCTGTGCCACTGGGCTTGAACCAGTCTCTGGAAGAACACCATTTAGCTTTAGATTTCTCTTTGAGGAGACAGGTCGGTGGATGTCCTCCTACCCTAAAATCCTGTGTATGATAAGCCACGCCCTAAAATCCTGTGTATGATAAGCCACGCACAAGAAAGACCCTCAAACACCCAAACACCCTGCACCGAAATATCCGCTGAAATTAGGGAAATGGAGAGAGAAGCTTGCCTTTGGTCTGTCTGTGGTAAGACGAGTAGCCCGACGAGAAGAGGGGATTTCTGCTAAGTCCTTTCTGGTTTCTTCCACAGTGGCATTTACAGACTTAGCTTTCTCACCCAGACGAAATGACCGATATCGACTTTCCCTCACTTAGCTGTAATTCATTCACTGTTCCATTTCTATCCTGTGAGCGAATGCTAACAGCTTTCCATGAGTCTAGTCGCCATTAATAGTTTCAAGTACCCAAGGAATTTATGTAGTGTCTTCAGTAAGTGTTCTAAGGAAGACTTTAAAATTACCCCCTTCTCTGACCCCTGCCCACCAAAGTCCCACAAACCTGCTTCTCCTAGCTCATTGATTACACAAAGGATCTGGTGGCTGACGTCTGTGGCTTGGTCTCTCTCTCTCTCTCTCTCTCTCTCTCTCTCTCTCTCTCTCTCTCTCTGTCTCTCTCTCTCTCTGTCTCTCTCTCCCGCCCTCCCTCTCTCTTTCTCTCTCTCTCTGTGTCTCTCTCTGTCTCTCTCCTCCTTCCTTCCTTCCTTCCTTCCTTCCTTCCTTCCTTCCTTCCTTTCTTTCTTTCTTCTCTGCTAACTAGAGTTTGGTGAACCTTGTTAATAATTCCTTCAAGTATGTCAAGGAATCTCACTTTTCCTCTGGCTTCTTCTCTCCCAAGGGTCCATTATCTCTATTAGCCTGCTTCAGAGAGAGCGGAGATCTGTGACATGGTCTAACTTTTCTGAAGTCAAGTGTGTCTTCAAAAGCAGAGTCTGGGCGGCTGTGGGAGGGACAGCAAAGGAGATGAAGAGAAGAGAGAAGAGCTATAAACAAAGGCACAGCTGTGGCTGTCCAGCTCTTCTTGGGCACTTTGGGGAGTTTCTTCAGGAGTCACTGAAGAAGGTAATACCTAGAGCATTATTATTTTAAAGTCACTTAAAGGAGCCGGAGAGACGGTTCAGTGGTTAAGAGCATTTAGTGCTCTTCCCTGGGTTTGGTTCCTAGTGGCCATATTGTTATTTGTAAAGGTCTGGAACTCCAGTGCCAGGAGATCTGACCCACCTCTTCTGACCTTCATGGGCACCAGAAACACATACAATACAAAGACATACATACAGACAAAACATTAATACACATAAAATAAACTAAAATATAATAAGAGAATCAAAAATAAAGCCATTTAAGATTTGACTTCTTAAAACAGGTATGAAAAAAATCTCACAGGTAAGAGAAATAACATAAGCTGGAAGGCTGGCTACTACCCCAGTGGGAATTTCATTTAGGTTTATTTTTTTTAATGGGTCTCTATTTTACTTGGCAGTGATGGTGGTCAGATCATACTAACCCCAAAACACGATACCTTAGTATTTGGCATAATCATAGAGGTAGGGTACCATTCTGGTTTCTTCTGGTCCTCCAAAGCAGGCTACAAAACTCAGAAGGATTTCTGCTCCCTGTGTGAAGCAGGTCATGAGATCACTTATTGCAGGGATGCTCCCCATACCCAAAGAAAGGAGTATCCTTGTTTCTGAAGACACAGGGCTAGAGGACAATCTCAACAAACAGAATGTGTTGAGCCCTCTTTCATGAGATCATGCTTTTTAATCCAATTACTCTCCACCAGTAACCCACATCTGCATTAAATCTAGCATAAAAGAAACCCACATAGATTTACCCACTGCATTGAGTTTCCATTTCTGGTGCTGTATAAATATCACATGAATAAGTTCATATGGTTTTCTCTAAAAAAAGTTATAGGGTTTTCAGCTATGAACATGGGATCTATTTTAAGAGAAAGATAGGTTTCTGTCCCTAAAGCAGTGATTCTCAACCTGTGCGTCGCATCCTCTTTGGAGGGGCCGCATACCAAATATCCTACATACCAGATATTAACATTAGGATTCATAACAATAGCAAAATTACAGTTATGAAGTAGAAATGAAAATAATTTTGTGGTTAGGGGTCACCACAGCATGGGGAACTGTATTAAAGGGTCACAGCATTAGAAAGATTGAAAACCACTGCCCTAGAGCAATGCACACGGAGAATCCAAATGGAAACGCTATGGTACCATATGGTTTTAGTTTTCTAGATTGAAATCTGCCACGTCTAGCATGGCTGGGTCATGGCAACTTGACTGTGGTGATAAGGGAGTGAAGAAATGACGGACATACACAGGAAAACAATAGCAATGTGGGCCATGTGCACTCTGGTGGAGTGGTACTAGCTACCCCACCTCCTGGAGTTTCAGCATATTTTTATGTACAGCACAAGGGGAGGGGTTAGCTAGATTCTGTAGTCGGTCTCTGTAAATGAGCATTCTAGGCTTTAACATCTTGGATGAGAAAGCCACGGTTGCTAGTTTTTGCACACAGCGATTAATCATTCATAAACACCCGTACTCATACACACTGTCAACATTTAGACTCTGACCGGAGGGAGGCTTTGTCATCCCTTTGAGCCTCACCCCAGAGGGAAGACTTTGCCATTCCTGTGGTCTGAGGTATTGGTCCTTGACTTGACTATGCCCATGCCAATAATAGTGCTCGTTCACTCAGAACTTCATCCGCTCTTTACGCATTCACTCAAGGCTTCCTTACTTCCTACAAGGACCTGTGTACATCCCCACAAATGCAACCAAGTTAAAGGAATGAAAGTTCTATAGACATCAGTCCACATGAAAATGCTTAGAATTAAAACTCTATATTTATATCTTAAATATATATTTGAGTGATGTTTGATAAATAAAATCATGGAGAGAAGAAAAAGGAATTATTTTTCTTGTTTATTTGACTAGTTTTGTGTATATGTACATGTACACGTGGGTGAGGGCGCACATGTGTGCATGTGTGAGTGGGGGGGTCTTTGGGTGTCTTCCTTAATCACTCCCTGCCTTAGTTTTTGAGACAGGCTTCTGAACTCAGTTCTTTGTGCTTATGTGGAAGACACTTTACTGACTGAATCATCTCCCTTGGCCCTGGATATTGTCTGTATTTATTAACTGATTATTATTGTACATGATGTGGTGTGTGTGTGTGTGCATGTGGGTACAGCCAGGGCACACATACGGATGTCAGAAGGCAGCTTTCAGGAGTCGGCTCTTCTTTTTCTACTGTGGGATGTGGGGATTGAACCCATATCATCATATTTGTTTGTCAAGCATTTTTGAGCCTCCTCACCAGTTCGTTGTATCACACACACACACACACACACACACACACACACACACACACACACATTTTAGGGAAATGAAGTCAAGATTCTATTTATAACTAAAAGAAGATTGAGAATTAATTTCCTTTATTATTTTTGAGGAAAAAAATAAAAATGCATTTGTGTAGTTTGAATGTAATTGGCTCCCATAAGATAATTCTTTATTGATTCTTTGGAAATTTCACATCACACACCCCATTTCCACTCATCTCCTTCCATATCCTTCCATCACTCCTGCGACATCCCCCCTAAAGGAATTAAAAACAAAACAAAATCCCCCCACCTCGCTCCTCTGTCTTTACAACATCTCTTCATTCATCCTCGTGACGCTGGGGGCTGCAATGTGTCACGCAGTACACTCTTTTGTCCCATCAGTCCCACCCACAAAATATTCACTGCAGTGAGTCACTTTGGTCTGGTTCAAGGCCTCTCATCATCACTTCTTTCCGATATTGTGATGTTGCCTCTGTCATGGGTGTCCTGTGGGGCAGGGCCAACTAACCCAGGGCCAGTAGGGGTGGAGTGGGCTCATGGCCCTCGGATTTCAACACGCATGGTTCCTATGACCCCCACCTCCTGCAACACGGGCCATGGACATCATCACAGACCCCAGCTGTGGCAACATGGGCCATGGATCCTAATCACAGATGTAGGTTCCACGAGGGCCTGTGGATGCCTTCACGCAGCCAGGACCATGAGGATCCAGGCTGCCCCATGGGTGCCTTTTACCGACCTGAGTCCATAGCATCAGACGGCCGTGGATCTGAAAGGAAGTCTTTTAGTACCTGCAGAGAAAAGACATTCTGGGTTGCTGGCGCCCCTGCTCTCTAGGTCTATAGCTGCTGACTGCGGTTACTCATTGTTGTTAGACTTTGTGAGCAGGGTTACTGGGGAGCTGAAGTGCTGAACGGAGCTCTCGTAGGAGAGCTTCCCAGAGCCACCAGTGACTGGGTGACCAGATGTAAGAAGGCTCCAGCAGGCCCTTCTGCAGGGACCAGACAGAGCCCAAGTCCCAGAGAATCAATCCCCTTCTCCGAATTAGTCTTTTAAAAACCAGATCAAAATAAGTTCGTGGGGTCTACACTTTGGTTGCAGGCTCTCCGAGGTCAGCACCCTGGAATACTTACAAGGGAACCCGTGTGGCTGGAGTTTTGCTGTGTGAGCAAGCTCATTGTGTTCTCTGGACTCTATCCCTAATACAATCTCAGCTCTCAAAATTAGCTGGCATGGAGAGTTGTTCTACTTCCTTTTGTTACTTTTCATTCAGGTGTGGAAAAATGGAGGAACAGGTTTTTGTGTATGTTGGCATGCAGTGAGGAGCCAAGCAGAAATTATGAATGTGACTTTGTGTAGACTGTCAACTCATTTAAAGAGACAGTGGTATTGGCTCTTCCTGCTGTTTTAAGAGATAGTGTGTGTTATGTTTTTGTGCATGTTTTCCAGAAGTTGTGAGTCGACAACTTCCTGCTCAAAGTCATGTATCAGTGGGATTTGGAAAGTAATTAGGGTTAAATGTGGTCATGAGGTTGGGGACCCCCACTGATACTGACGTTGCTACCCTTGGCACTGGTCTTTTTCAGAAAGAAGGACTCTTACAAGGCTCCATGGTAAGTAAGCCAGGAGCTAGAAAGAGTCACCTTTGTCCCCTCATCAACTGCTAGGAGGACAACTTATAGAAAGTAACAGGGAGAAACTGCTTGCTGGGAAGCATGATTCTTCCCAGGGGGAATGACTATGCTCCCCATTGGGGATCTTGAACTTGTGACTTCAAAGTCATTGATCAAAAGAGCTGTCCCACCCTCCCCCCAAAAAAAAGTAAAGAAGAAGAAATTTTCTATTTTAGGAATTTTATAGCTGGGCATTTCTAGGGCTCACCAGTTTTTACAATGCCTGCATCAGTGGCTTTGCAGTAAGAAGGGAGGTTTAAGTAGGTACGTGTGCTCTCTTTTCTCTTGTGATGGGTTTGCAGAAGCCAGCACTATGCTCTTAGATACTCCAGGCTTTAGAACTGTGAACTGGATCCACTTTGCTGTGTGTTTTATGAGTGTGTATGTATGTATTCTGTGGATATGCACTTATTTATGGTTGCTTCGTGTCGCCCAGTCTGGCCTTGAACTTACTGCAGCCAAGGATGACCTTGAACTCTTGATTTTCCCACCTCTACCTCTCAAGTGCTAGAAACACAGGCCTGAGCCACCACACCCAGTCTATAGTAGTCAACAATGACAACAGAAAACAGACCGAAACAGCGTGACTATAATCTTGGGCTATTCTTCTCAGTTAATATGGGAAAACATTCTGTATTTATGAATTATTCAGAAATCCAAGGTCTTACAGTAAATCTAAAGCTACTCATGAGCATCTTGACTCATTGGCTCTTTTTACACCTTCCTGGAAATATCTATTCAGAAGCAGAAAACAAGACAACTGGGACATTCTCTTTTTTTCCCTTTGTTTTCTCTGCTTAGGTGGGAAGAGAGGAAGGGATTCAGCCACATACTTTCAGAATTTAGTTGACATGCAGGGCATTCTTTTGTAAGCTCCTTGGGACCATAGTATGGAGTCTGTTTTGCACAGTCAAATATTTCTTTGCTGAGCTAAAGTGCTCTTTTAGGGCCTGAGGGGCAAGTCCATAGTCCTTGTTCTGTCTGTGCATACATAAGGAAATAAAAGGACTTTAAAATATAAATCTAGGAAAAACTGGAAATAAATGCCGCCCAATTCCTCTTCCCTTCAGAATGTCTTCTGCATGCTAATTTGAGGAGACCTGCGGGAACTAGAGAACCAAATGGCGGTATCTACACGTTCACCTGGTTGCTGGAAGCCGGAGGGAGGATTGAACTGCAGTGAACTTTGCACCGTGATTTCATACTGAAGAGGCTGCATCTGTGGCAACTGTTGATGGCATGATTGGCGCATTAGTTCCTGCTCAGCCTCTGCACCATTGATAATTCTGCTTAACGTCACCACAGGGGAAGCTTTGTGGGAAGCCGCAGTCACTTGGCCTCCGCAGTGGTGTACATTGGAGCCCCATTCAACCTTTCTTTCTGACATTAGCACATTTGAATGGGCCACCAGTGAAGCCTTTCAGTGCGAACATGCATCCGGGGTTTCTGGGTGGCCCGGAGCTGAGCTGAGGATTCTCGTTAATGGACTGCAAGACCCAGCCTATTGAGGGACATGAACTCAGTGACCAAAGAAAAGTGAGACAAAGATGTCCCTCACAGGACCATGTAGGTCAGAAGTGGACAAAAGCAGACATGGCTCAGTCAGAGGTATTTGATTTCTGAGCTGAAAAGGGAACACTGACCCCCGTGGGGGGCAGCGTCACTGATTTGCAGGAAACTCCGAAGCCGGCTCTGAGAGAAGGCATTTACCAGAATCGCAGGTGGTGTGTGGAGTTATTTTAAGACCGTTTTCTCCTTCCACTTGTCTTTGTGGCGATTTCTTATTTGGCAGTACTTAGAGAAAGGCCTGGCTAGCTAGGCTGACAAGAAAGGCTGGGGACGCTGAGCTGGGGAGGGAGCGCTCAAGGCAGGAACCCTGGGTGTTTACAAGCTCCAAGCCGCTGCAAAATGAGCTTTAAGAAGCATAAGCTTCGTGTGTTTGTTTGCAGCTATAGTTTTAACACTTTAGTATAATTTCAAAATTGTACTCTAAAGAATATGATAAAAAAATCCATACAGATCTGAAAATTTACCTAAGAATGAGAGAAAAAGAATAAATTAGAGAACCACAGGAATCCAGGGCTCTGTTGTGGTCAATCACAAAGCACTCAGGGTCCAGAGAATCTCCACGGATCATTTTTGCTGTTGATTGAACTATGTCGGTTTCTTAGTACTTAAATACGTACCCAAAAGCAGAGAGCGAAAACTCAGACGTACACGGGCCAGGAAAGTGTCCCATAACCTGCATGCCGAGAGTCTGATGCCCATGGGGGTCAGAATAGGGACTAGATGCCCTGGAACTGAAGATAGGGATGGTTGTGAGCCGCTGTATGGACGCTGGTACCCAAACCTGGATCTTCTGTAAGAGCAGTAAGGGCTCTCTTAACCACTCAGCTTTTTCTGAGCACTTTAACACGTTTATGTTTCTTAAAGGGTTTCAAGCTTCAAATTAAAAGTAATTCAAATCACAGAAAAGTCAGGGCCAGACACTGACCACTCACTGAGTGCCTTTTCGCCTGCAGTCACCGGTTATCAATATTTCACCTCTTCTTCATCTTGTTCTCTATTTTACACACGTGTGGATCTGTTGGCTGCTGTTATTGAACTGCAATAGCTCATCCATGAATACTTTAGTGTATACATTTGCTGAGTATAGACAATTTCTCCTAGAGCTACAATACTATCCATATATAAGAAAATTGGTATTAATTTGATATTGTCATCCAAGTCGTAGGACCACATGAAAGATTTCCAAGTTACACTGAATCTATTTAGTTGGCTTTGTTGACCCAAGAGCCAATCAAACTAACTGTAACTGTAACAAATAAACAAAGTGCTGACTGTAGGCAGGGCATTTTATTTCAGAAGTGTCTCCTGTTGTGCTTGTAACATTGACTCTGTCTTGAGGGTACAAATCATTCGCCCTTGCAAAACATAGCTTCTGTGTGAAAATTTGTCCATTTCCTCATGGTTTGGCTCAGGTTGAACATCTGACTGGAGTTTTGGATAGCTGATAAATCCTTCTTAGTAGATCTGTTTGGAGAGATACATCAGCTTGTATATCTGTCGGCCATACTGCTTGGTCAGTTGATTAAGATGGTGATACTCATGGCCGATATCCCAATGCAAAGCTAGTCTGTGTGGAGGTGTTTTTAAAATCATTTTGAGCTGAGAATATAGCTCAGTCACAAAGAACTTGCTGGTATGTGTGGAACACTAGGTTCAACCCTCCAGTTCCACTAGAAAACAAACAAAAACACAAATAAAAATCACCTGTCAAAACCAATCTTTTACCTAGTGATTGTCGAATCTTCTGATGATTCTTTTAAAGCAGTTTTCATTTATTTTCTGAAAATTCCTTACTGTATATAATAAAGCTTGATCATATCTACCCCCAACCCCCTCCAACTCCCTCTCCTCTGTACCTCACTTCAACCTACCACATTGCCACCCTAGTGTCTAGTCCTTTTTTAAAATTTAATATAATTACTTAATTTTAAATCCAGTAACTCCAGCTAGTGTTGCCCGTGTATGAAGATGTGGGTCACCACTGATGGTTCTTACACTGGGCTTGAGAAATAGTGATGGGGTGCAGACGCCCCAACAGACTGGGCGCCAAGCTCCAGAACCTGGTGTTCGCACTGTTCTAGAGGTGAAGACCAGGCTCAAGGTTGTCTGATGAATGCTTTCTGTATATTGTCGCTTCATTTTGTCCCTACATAGTCTTATCTCTATGAGGGAAAGGTGAGGGAGATGAAGGGGAGGGAAAGAGGAAGGGGAAGAGAAGGAGAAGAGGAAAGGGAAGGGGCAGGGGAAGGGAAGGGGGAAAGAAAGAAAAATGGAAGGGGGAGGGGAAAGGGAAAGGGAGAGAAGGCTCTGGGGTCTTTCCTCTTATAAATCCTATTCAATTAAATCCCAACCCTGTGACTTCAGTTAACTTCCCAAAGGCCCCATTTCCAAATATAGTCACGGTTGGGGGTTAGGGCCTCAATATGTGAATGTTGGTGGGCACAGAATTCAGTTCATAACAGTTGGCATCATATTAAAGAAGAGCTTTCTACATTGGGTTACACTTTTCTTTCTTTTGTCCCTTCCTCGCTTCTCCTTTTGAACATTACTGTGGACTCATGCCTTTATTTGTGCGTGTGTATGTGTGTGTGTATGTGTATGCGTGTACATGTGTGTGTGTACACGTGTGTGTGAGGTGTGCATGCATATATGTGTGCTGGTGTGTGGGCATGGAGGCAGAAGGGGCTGGATGTTCTCTGTTACTCTGTCTTATTCCTCTCGAGGCAAGGTCTCTCACTGAGCCTGGAGCTCACATCAGTGTTCCCTCCAGAATGGAGATCTTCCCGTGGGAACACTTAGTCCTGGAGTTACAGCCATGATCAGGACCACAGCTAGCTTGTCATGTGGAGGTCGGGATCTGAACTCTAATCCTTATATTTTTCCAGCAAATACTCTTACCATGGAGCCATCTTCATAGTCCCAACCCTTTAAAATGTATTTATTTTGTTTTATATGTATGAAGCTTTGTCTTCATATATGTCTATGCATCACATGTGTGCCTGGTGTCTGTGGAGGTCAGAAGAGAGGGCTAAATACTCTGGAACTGGAGCTTTGGAAAGCTGTGAGCCACCGTGGGAACGTTGGGAATAGAACCCGAGTTCTCTGCAGGAGCAGCAAATGCTTTAAATGACCGAGTCTGTCCTGGAATTCACCAAATAGCTCAGGCTGACCATGACAGTAATCTTCTTGTCTCAGCGTCTTGAGTGTTGATATTCCATGTATTACCTTTTACTTAATGTGTTATAACTTATTTATGTTATCATTCATTTTCATAATGTAGTTGTGGTTGATAAGAACACATTTGCTAAGGAATCTTGCTTCTTCTTAGGGGATAGTTGTGTGTGGAATACAATACTTGTTAATCATAGTGAGAACCTTTGGAACCAGTTTTTAATAGCATCCCCTGTGTGTTCATGAAGGGTTTGTAAAATTAGAGCCTAGCCCTTTAAGAGTACAATCATGAGTTTAGCAAGCATTTGATTAGCTTTCATTATAACACATATTTAGTAATTATTGATGAGTGGACTTGAACTGTGACGTTTGCTTGGCCTGTCAGAGAGAGCTCCTTAACCCTTTTGAGTTTGCTCTGGCTATGTTAGGTGGAGTGACTTGGATCGCCCTTAGGTTTTATCTTCATTTTTAGTCAGCAACTCCTAGTGTTGAAGAAATCCAGATTTCTACTCCTGACTCCCCTGTAAGTGCCTATGGCTGTGAGGGTCCAACTTCTCCCGAGTTTCTTGGCTCATCCCTTCAGACTTGGAGAGGGCTGAGACAACTCACTTTCAAAGGAATGCCTGAGAACATGCCCCTTTGTCTACAGTGACAGCTAGCTCAGGAATTCCTTTCCTTACAAAGGAAGAGAGAATCCAGTCTAAATGAAACTAGGAACACAGAGTTCAGAGCTCTTGAGAATCTCGTACGCTTAATATCTATTCTGAAGAACGAGGATTCAGTCACAACCAACCACTCATTGAGGATCTGTTTGCTGTCAGAGTGTAATTGGATTTTTATATAACAGTTCATTTTGGGTGGGTGTGGGGATAGGAAGGTGGTTACAAAGTAACGAACAAAATGGAAGTGATGAGACCTTTGATTTCTTTTGTAGTTTTGTTTCATTTTCTTGTTTCTGGATCCCTAGGAATACTGGCAACAACCCTTTATGTGCCACAGCGGTCTTATAAAACAAGGCATGATCCTCAACTACTTTTGTCGTGAATAATCCATTGAAACCCAGCAGCTTCATCAGTGTTCCCGCAGAGGTTGCATCCTTATGCGTCTCTTTGAGTTTGTGGGATGCATATGGCCTGCCTCTTCTATACAAGAAATATTTTCATTTTAGAATTCAACTTTTATAACCTTTGGCAACGCCTAGTATCAATGGCTCTTTGTTGTTGTTGGTTTTTTTTTTCTTCTAAAAAGTGAAACTGTAAGCTATCCCCAAGGATATGCAGGGCGTTGCTATGGCAACAGAATCTGCCTCCCAGCACCACAAGAGAAGCCATGAATAAAAGATGGTGCTCTACGGACAACAGAATAGAAGAGGTTGTTTCGATCCTTCTAATACCTGAAATTTGCTGTTATTTTGTTAAATGCAAAATAAAAATCTTGGGGGGAAAGGCACAGTTCACTAAGAGGATGGATTTCTGTATTGTACTTCAGATGTCACAGGGGGAAATCACATGCTTTCTGAATAGAGTTAGCACATGTGAGGAGTCCAGAGAAGGCCCACAGTATTTATTTGATTTATATATTTTTCCGTTTAATTTTATACTTCAAGTGAGAGGACTAAAGACAAATGTGTGAGTCCGGAATACAAAGGATGGGAATTTTATTCTGATCCAAAATAGACTTCTGGCTCCATATCTAGGCATAAGCACATACTACGTTAAAGGTTGGACAAAACAAAGTCTGCTATTTCAGCTGGCTTTGTATGTCCTGAATCTAGGTATTTCAGACATAACCAGTTGGTCACTGAGGTCTCATCCTACTGGCTTCATGGTAAAAAAAAAAAATCTCATCTTATCTTAAATGCTTATTTCCTTAATAGCCAGAGCTAATTTAATTATTGCCAAAAGCTTTGGCTATTGGAACCAAATTGCTCTGGGCTGAATTCTTACATCAAAGCTCTAACCTCCAGTGTGACTGTACTTGGACATAAGGCCTGCATAAAGTACTAAGTTTAAACATTACGATCCAATAAGATTTGTGTTCTTAGTTAGATCACCTGAGCAAATTGGGAGAGTGGAGGGCAGTGGGGAGGGTAGGAGGGGAGTGTGTGTGTGGGTGCAGATTTGTGTCCTTAGAAGAGCGTTTCTGTTGGTGTACTAGCTGATGGAGAAGTCGGGGTACCAGAGCTGAGAAACACATGCAAAGCTTAGCCGTAGGGTACCGGGATAGTGCAGAACTGGGACTGAGCAAATCTTAGCCGTAGGGTACCGGGATAGTGCAGAACTGGGACTGAGCAAATCTTAGCCGTAGGGTACCGGGATAGTGCAGAACTGGGACTGAGCAGCAAGCCCTCCCTCGATCACCAAGCATCACCAGATCCCAGGGAGAACTGTTCCTGAACCTGTGGGCGCCTCTCCCCACACATTATTGGATGTGGCTTTCTCTGTTTACTGTAGGGAACCCCCACGCACTGAGAATGCATGGAGGAGACCATCCTTTACACAAGGGGTCCTTGCTAGAGACCGAACAGGCTGCCTCCTGTCCACAGACTTCCTGAACTGTGAGGAAATATATTTTCATGATTTTTTTCATGGAAGACTGACCTGGCAAATGTGGGAATAAAAATAAGTAGTATGATTACCCTCTCGATTTTCTTGTGGAGACAAAGTAGAGCTCTCTTTGCAGGTAGACAGGCATTCACACCCCTATCAACTCCTCTATGAGTTTTGCTATTGTCATCTTGGTGTCTTGGCAGAACTGGGACACTAAAGGTTACTTACTCAGTCATAAAAACCTGCTTATAAAAGGTATTTGCCATGTAAGAGGTTAACACATGATAGTGGTTTGCTTTTGAGCTTTGATGGAATAGACACCATTTGGGAAGAATGGCTTCGTAGACTGTTGAGTAGTAACATAAGAAGACATCTTGGGGCTGAATGGATGGTGCAGTGCTTCCGAGTGTTTGCCATCCTTGCAGATGCTTTGGGTTCAATTCCCAGCACCCACACAGTGGCTCACAACCACTTGTAACTCCAGTTCTAGGGGGTCTGAAAATCCTCTTTTGGCCTCTAAGGACACTAGGCACATGGGACACATGCAGGCAAGCAGGAAAACTCTCTTAAACATAAAATGAAGCCGGGTGGTAGAGGCATGCACCTTTAATCCCAGCACTTGGGAGGCAGAGGTAGGCAGATGTCTGTGAGTTCGAGGCCAGTTTGATCTACAAGAGTGAGTTCCAGGATAGCCAGGGCTGTTACACAGAGAAACCCTGTCTTGAAAAACCAAAACAACAACAACAACAAAAACAACAACAACAAACCCCCAAATTAAAATGAATTAATTACCTTTTAAAAAATAATTTTTACTTTTATTTATATGTAGGCCTTGGGTGTTTTTCCTGCATGTGTATCTGTGCACCTGTGTGGAGGTCAGAGGAGTGTATCAGATCTCTTGCAACTGGAGTCATTGGTGGTTGAGAGATTCATGGGACTCAAACTCGGGTGCCCTGGAAGAGCAACAGCTGCTCTTAATCACTGAGCCATCTCTCCAGCCCAATAATGCTTTAATGGACAGACTTCGGAAAACCATTGCTAAGACTTCAAGGATCATTTTTATTCTTTTTGTTGCTACTGGGGATTGAACCTGGGTCCTCATGAATGCTAGCCAAGTGCTCTACCACTGAACTACACCTCTCAGAGGTGAATGTTTCTTATTCTCATTAAGAGTTTTATTCTCCTTGAATTCCTTCTACAACTTAAAGCCTCCAGGGATTTCCTGGTAAGAAATATATTTAGTCTGGCTCATTATATGACTTGGCTTTGCTCCTCTTTCCAAAAAACTAAGTATTTAGTTTATCGTAGTCACGATCATCATTACTGTTATTGTGTGTCTGTGTAGGACAGAAGACAATACCATTGGGTCAGTTCTCTTTTTATACCTTCAGATGGAGTCCAGGGGTTAAGTTCGGCCCATCAGGTTTGCACAGCTGGCGCTCTTATCTGCTGAGCCATTCTGTGACAAGATGGCAGTCCTCTGTCTGCTTTTAAAACTATGCTAATAATGCCGGATGAGAACACTGGTGGGGACATGGGTAATTTTCCCCTTCTTTTCTAAATTTTATATAATAAGCACTCATCACTTTAATAATGGAAAAATAATAAAGTTAAGAAATACTAGGTATTAGAGGAACTTATAAAAATCCTGTCTTTCAATGAGAATTTGAGGTGGTCTGAATAAAATATATTTGTACTACCAGAAAGCTGGGCAGGCCAGGAATTAGCACTGTAAAAGTATCAAAAGAGGAAGGAATTAGATGCTCTAATGATGAGATCTAATATAGTTAGGTAACTGAGCAGTAAATTTAACGCCGAACCTTACAGTCAGGAAAAGGAATCGTGGATTAGAAAATTCTCATTATCTGATCAAAAGGAAGGACAGCAGAGCTTTCTGAGAGGGCAGATTTTCCTTGGCAGATGCCCTAGAGGAAGGTACCACAGCAGCACATAAGAGAGTGTTTTATATACTTCTAACACAGAGAAAATGTCTGGGACCCAGAAACCCTTGGCAATGATGCAAACCATTGGTCACTTGTCCCGGGTAGCTAGTGTCCGCTCTTTTGGTGGCCACCCACCTTCCCCAATGGAATTGCTTCTCTTCTCATGTAGCACCGAGTTTATGAGCATTCACAGCTATGGTGCAGTTTTGACCAGTGCTAAGTCAATCAGAGAATAGACCTGAAAGTTTCCTAAGGGGGAAAAGTCCATTTTTCTATTGGACAATGGTAATGTAGAAATATTTTATCAGCCAATGGAAACCTTTGTTCTGCACTACTTGAGAAAAATAAGAGAGCAGCTCAAACGTGTGCAGAAATAGAGAACAGACAGGAAATTGGTACCTCCTGGGTCACCAGAAACTGCTATAGCCGTGGTCTCCTGAGACCATAGAA
This sequence comes from Microtus pennsylvanicus, assembly GCF_037038515.1. Lineage (NCBI taxonomy): Eukaryota > Metazoa > Chordata > Mammalia > Rodentia > Cricetidae > Microtus > Microtus pennsylvanicus. The sequence goes on along the minus strand of NC_134592.1, from coordinate 55,455,916 downwards.
AAACACAGAGAAACAGTAGTAAAATTACAGCTATGAAGTAGCAAGAAAAACAGTCTTATGGTTGGGGGTCACCACAACATGGGGAAGTGTGTTAAAGGGTTGTAGCTTTGAGAAGGTTGAAAACCACTGTGCTATGGTTTCTGAAGTGCATTTGCCCACTCCTAACAAGTTCTGGCTTTCCCCCCACAGGCCAACCTGATCTAGATAATTCCTTATTGAGACTCTCTTCCCAGGTGAGTCTAGACTGTGTCACATTGACAATTAAAGCTATTTGTCACAAATACCAAATGGAATTTAATCTAAGAATTTTTCTTTCTTTATAATTTTCTTCCCTCCCTCCGTCCCTCCATCCTATCTTTCTTTCTTTCTTTCTTTCTTTCTTTCTTTCTTTCTTTCTTTCTTTCTTTTCCTTCCTTCCTTTACATATCAATCCCAGTTCCCCCTCCCTCCTCTCCTCCCACTCCTCCCTCACCCCCATCTTCTCCTCAAAGAGGTTAATTAAGGCCTCCCCTGAGAAGTCTGTCTTTGAGGCAGGACCAAGGCCCTTCCCCCTATACTTAGGCTGAGCAAGGTCTCTCTCCATAGAGAACAGGCTTCACAGAGTCAGTTCATGCATTAGAGTTAGATCCTGGTCCCACTGCCAGTGGCCCCATATACTGTCCAAGCCACACCATTGCCACCTGTATTCAGGGGGCCCAGTTCAGTCCTGCACAGGTTCCCCAGTTGTCAGTCCAGAGTCAGTGATCCTCCACTAGCTCAGGTCAGCTGATTCTGTGGGTTTCCCCATCATGGTCTTGACCCCTTTGTTCATATAATCGCTTGTCTATCTCTTTGCCTGGAGCTCAGTCCAGTGGTTAGTGGTGGATCTCTGCATCTGCTTCCATCTGTTTCTGGAGAAGGGTTCTAGCTTCTCAGGGGCTGTGGACGAAGGCTGGTTATCCTTTGCTTTATGTCTGGTATCTACTTGTGAGTGAGTACAAACTATGTTTGGGCCTGGATTACCTCCTAGTTGCGTTCATTTGTCTGCAGATTTAAAGATGTCATTTTTTTTTAAACCACTGACTAGTACTCCATTGTGTAAATGTACCACATTTTCCTTATCCATTCTTCAGTTGAGGGGCATCTAGGTTGTTTCCAGGTTCTGGCTGTTACAAATAATGCTGCTATGAACACAGTTGAGCAGGTGCCCTTGTGGTACGATTGTGCCTCTTTTGAGTATATGCCCAATGGCGGTATTTAAACATTTTTTTTATTGCACCATACAATTTATATAACACAAACTCTAAGATTTTTATGATTTTTATTAGTATATTCATAGCCTGCAACCATCACCAATGATTCAAAGAAGCAGTCCATGTCTTAATATTTATTCATGGTCTTTTAGGCCATCATACAGAATTTTATTGTGGCATCATCTTACATGTGTACCATTAGATTTTGTTTCTTTGTTCCTTTTCCCACTTCCTTCTCCTATGTCTCCTGCCCTCCTCTGATGGGCACTCAAAATTTTTCCTGCTTTCAAGTCACATGTACCCCATTATCCAGTTCTCCCCACTGCCTTAAGGTCTCCTCCCATCTCTCGTGAGCTCCTTTTTAGTCTACTTCCCTCCCGCGTACACAAGCTGCATATATAAGTCTAGCTCACCTGAGAGGATGCACGTCACATCTGCCTTCCGCAGCTAGCATAGTTTGCTCAACGACTTCCAGTCGTATCCACTTCCTTGCAAACGTCATGGTTTCATTATTCTTTAGAGCTGAATACAATCCATTGTTGCAGGCACCTCCTTCCCTCCACCCATTTATCTAGGCGCGTTTCATTTCCTCGCTATTGTGAACAGGCAACAGTCAGCATGTATGTACTAGCGTCTCTGTGCTCTGTCGACTTCGTCCTTTTCAGGTATATAAATAACCAAGCGTCACATGGTACTTCTATTCTCAGTTTTGTGAAAAACTTCTGTGCCCATTTCTACAGTGGTCACATGTATTTACATAATCACCAGCAGTGAGTAAGCACTTTCTCTTTTCCTGCAGATCTGACAGCATTTATTGCCTTCTGTTTGCTTGATGGCAGCCGTTGACTGGGGTGAGATAGCATCATAAAGCACATTTATTTATTTATTTATAACATTTATTGATTCTTTGTGGGCTTCACATCGTGTGTTCTGATCCAACTTATCTCCCAACCCCTCGCAGCCACCCTCTGCCCTTGCTACCTCCCCACAAAACCAAACCACATTTTAAAGCAAGCCCCCAAACCAAACAAAACAAAGAAACAAAACAGAAACCAAACCAAACCAAACCAACCAACCAACCAACCAAACAAACAAACAAAAAACAAAAACAAAGAGAGAGAGAGAGAGAAGACTCCTCTCGTGTGGCCTGTTGAGTCACAATTTACCCTTGAGCCCATACTTTACTTGTTGCCACGAGTCATTGGTCTGGCTTGAGACTCTGGCTTCTGCTCCACCACTGATAGTGGGCTCTCACTGGGGCTCCTCTTGGGTGTCCTGTTGTCCTTCTGTCTTGGATCTGTAGGTTCCTCCACTTAACACGCTCCAACAGTTCAGAGATGAGGTGGATGTTAGGGAGGGCCAACTCATAGCCCTGGTTCTGGGCCTGGGTGGTAGCTGGGTTGATCAACCTGCCAGCTTTTCCTCATCATCACTACCCAGGCAAAGCTCAATCACCCAGTGTATCCAGCAGCGAGAAGGATCCGCAGATCCAGGTCACCCACACTCGCATCAGGACCAGATTTACTGTTTTGCCCAGGTGAGGTGTAGGGTCTGCTATCCTGATTGCTGTGGGGGACACATGAGAGGTGCAGGGTCAGCTCTCCTGTGTGCTGCAGCTAGCGAGGAGCAGGGCTAGTTCTCTTACTCCTGTGATCCTGGGGCTCTCTTGCCTGGCACAGGTAGCAAGGGGCAGAGGGGGGAGCGTTGTGGAACATTTAGCGATGTAAAGATGTGTTACATTTGTTTATGTTACGGAATATTACTTTAACCGTGTGAAGGTGTGTTACATTTGTTTATGTTACGGAATATTACTTTAACTGTGTGAAGGTGTGTTACATTTGTTTGTGCTGCTATTGATTATGCAAAGATATGTTGGTTGCATCTGTTTAATATTGCCTTTCTAAAGCACCTGATTGCTTAGAACATCCAACAGTTAGACTGAAGAGGGATAGGTAGGGCTGGAGGGCAGAGAATAAATAAGAGAGAGAATGGGAGAAGAAGGAAGAAGAGAATGAGGGAGAAAGAGAGGGACATCCCTTTTGCCAGTAGCCAGGCAGCAGCCGTTCAGCCACGGAGACAGCAAGCAAGAAAGTAAGATACATAGAAAGAGGCAAAAATGCAGATAAAGAGAAACAGGTTAAAATAAGAGCTAAGACAAGGCTGAGCATTCCTAACTAATAAGTCTCCGTGCCATGATTTGGGAGCTGGTTGGTGGCCTAAAAGAAAGCCTGTCATAGGGGCGGGCATCTTTCCTTTACCCATGGCACTGCATGGCTTACAGGGATGCCCTCAGGGTCAGTTAACTTGCATCCCTGACCACAGGGTCAGCTCTAGTGTGCTGCCCAGGTGAGGTGGGTGCCTGTGGTGAGGGGTGGGGCCATCTTTCCTGGGTATGGGGGGATGGGGCTGCTCTCTGCTGAGGGGCGGGGACTCCTGCTGCAGTGTCCAGAGAGGGCCAGGATCAGTTCTCCAGGAGCCTGTGAAGGGCAGGGTTGGCTCAGCACAGCACAGTTCAAATGACTCCCTGTGCTAACGTGGGCAAGAGGCATCATCACAGACCCCAGCTCTAGCAGGACCATGAACCCAGCCGTGGTCCTTGGCAGTAGGTTGCATCCTAGACCCTGGACATCTATGTGGTCTTTGATGGCAATATGGGCCACTGTCACCAATCCAGACCCTGGCTATGATAGGACCATGGACCCAGACGTGTCCTAGGCAGTAGCCCTGGTCCAGAGGATACCAGGTGACAGAGAACTGGCCACTCAAACCAGTTTGGCTGGAGTGGCAGCACAGTCCTTGGATACCAACGTGATCACAGATTGTAGCCTAGACCCTGGGTATCCATTGTGGCCTTCGGTAGTATCACTGGCCAGAGACATCAATCCAGACCCCAGCTATCGTAGGACCACAGACCCAGAAATGGTTCTCAGCAGCATCCTGGGTCAGGATATCATCACAGACGCAGGTGGCAGCGCAGGCCACCCAGATTGGCATGACCCCCATGGCAGCATGGCCCTTGGACACCACCATGGCTCCAGGTGGCAGACCAGACTATAGGTCTCACCTATAACATGGCCCTCAGTGGTAATAAGAGCCACAGACATCAACACAGGCCCCCTCAGCTCAATGAAGACCTGGACCTTGTCATCAGCTTAGGCCTGGGCATCACGCTGGACTCAGGTGGCTAGCCGGCCATTCATACCAGCCTGTTCCTCACCATCCTCACCTCTTCAGATCTACCTTCCTGCCCAGCCCTCGAACCCTTCTGCCTCCCTCTCTTCCATTTCTCACTCACCATAATGGTGTCCAGCTGCCTGGCACCTGCGCTCTTGGTTGGGTCACAGGGGGCGTCTGGTTGAGTCCTGCCTGCCTCACCCGCAAGGCATGGCCTGGAGTTGTTGCTTTTCTTCTTTCACGTGCCTGGGTCTAGAAACCTTGGGCCGTGCTTGGTATGATGGTGCCCATCCGCGTCCTCCGTGGGCTTGGGGCTGGAAATGACCAAGCTGCTTCTGGTTGATTGCGCCTCCTCAGACGAAAAAGTGGGAGTGAGCACTCCATCTGTGTCCTCCCCCGGCTCCCGTAAAGCACTTTAAATTTGCGTTTCGCAGATGTCTAAGGACCCTGAACACCCTTTGAGTCGTGTGTGTCTGTGTGTTCACGTGTATGTGTAGGTGTGTGTGCCTGTGTGTGCAAATGCCAGAGGAAGACCTGGGTGTCCTCCATTATTAGTTTGTATTGTCGTTGGGGCTAAAGGCACAGATACAACAATGACTGCTTTTTGACGAAGGTTCTGAGGGTCTGAACTCAGGAGTTCAACCGTGTGCAGCAAGTGTTCTTGCTGAGCCGTGTGCCCAGTACTTGAATGGCTTCCCCCAAGTATTTAATGACCGTACTTATTTCTTCTATTCACTTCATGAGCTCATTTGTTGATCAGATGATTTTTTTTGGTGTTTAGTTTTGCAGATTTTTTTTGTTAGACTTTTATGTGGTGTGTGTGTGTGTTTGTATGTGTGTGTGTGTGCATGCGTGTGTGTGTGTAAGTGCATATACGTGATACTGGCTGATGCTGGGCACCCTCCTCTATTTCTTTCCACTTTATTTGTGGGACAGCGTCCCTCACTGATTTGGAGATGACTATCTCAGCTAGCCTGGCAGGCTCGGGATCCTCTGGGATCTAATTCTGCTTGTTCATGCTGGATGCGGGTGAGCATCCTTTTGTCTGACTTTTGCCTGGGTGCTGGGAATCTGAACTCAAGTCCTCAGATTGTGCAGCAAGCATGGCGCCATCTCCCCAGCCCTAAATTTTGACTATGTATACAAATCCCAGGTAATAATATATGTTATATATTATATATATCCTACCTTAGATATATAATATACAGCACAGATACTAATCCTCTGTCTGATTCTTTCCCCCGTTCTGTAGACTTGTTTCTCATTCTGCTGACCATTCCTGTATTATGCACAAGTTTTTTTTCTTCTTCTTTTGGTTATGTACTCCCATCTATCGAATTTTGCAAGCGTTTCCTATGTTTTTGGAGCCCTTTTCAGAAAACGTTTGTCTGTGCCTCGATCTTGAGGTGCTAATCTGTGTTTCCCTCTCGCAGTTTCAAAGTCTCAGGTCTTATGCACAGTCTTCAATTTGGTTTGAGTAGAAGTTTGTGCAGGGTGAAGTGATATGGATCTCATTTCACTCCACATGTGACGTCATTCGTTAAAGTGGCCATCTCTTCCTCAGTGTATGCTTCTGACCCTTTTGTCAAAAATGGGGTGGCTGTAACTGCATGGGCTTACTTCTGGGGCCTTTGTTCTCTTCCGTGGGCCCATGTGTCTGTTCTTGTGCCTGTGCCGTGCGTTTGTTACTTTGGCTCTATAATATAGTTTGAGGTAAGGTATCGCGACTTCACAATACCTTCAACTTTGCCCATACCGCTAAAGGCTGATTTGGATATTAGTTGTTTTTTAATGGGTTTGGGCTTCAGTACAAATTTTCAATTAATTCTCTAGTTCTGTGAAGAATATCAACGAGGTTTGGATGCAGATTGCATTAAATTGGTAGGGATTAAACGTGGAGCCAGCTTTCATAACGTTAATTTGTCAATTCATGCTCATGAGAGGTCTTTTTATCTTTTGGTGTCCTTTGATTTATTTCTCCACTGTCATAAGGTTTTTCACCTTTTGAAACCTCACACTGTTAAGAGTCACCATCATTTTCTTTCTTCCCCATCCTTTGGCAACCATGATTCTGTCTGTATGGATCTATAAAGGAATGCAATAAATATATGTGGCTTTCTGTGTCTGACTTCATCCACTTAGCATGTATTCAAGACTGAACCATGTTATTGTAGGACTTGATACATTTTGGTGTGTATAGACTGGTATTTAATTGTAATTAAAAATAATATTTAAGTTATCATGAATGGTACTGGGTTCTACTGTGTCATTTTTCAAATATATAATGTGTGCACGTTATTATACTTCGTTCTACTTCAAGAATGATATTATTTTATGAGAGTAGATATACTTGGTTGTGCTTATTCCTGAATGAAGGATTGCCTGGCTTGCAAATGGAGGTGGGTCACTGAGTTCCCTACAAGTGGGGCTCAAGTTTTATTCAAGAGGCTTCTTCAGATCTGCTCAAGTCTTTTAAAGTATTTTTCTGAGACCCTAGGGTAGATTAAGATGGATACAGAACATCATAGGAGAAAAAGACTTGAACTCTGCGTTTTTCTGTGTGATGTTCTGATACCTGTAACCTCTACGTCTTTCCAGGGAGTTAGACATCCACACAACCAGCTGCTGTTTGGACAGTCTCTTTAAAAGAGTGTCTAAGTCAATGTGTCTGAAATGGAATTTATTATGTATTCCTGGAAACATGTCTGTATCTCTTCATTTCTTCTCTGGTCATAGGATGATTTTACTCTATCCAGGCCGGGAACTAGGACAGCGTGCTAGAATTCTCTCTTTCCTTTATCTGTAATACACAGCTGCCTCCTTGCTTAAACACGTGTATACTTTGTCTAAATATGTGTGTGCTTTGTCTAAATGTGTGTGCCTTATTTAAATACGTGTGTGTTTTGTCTAAATGTGTGTGCCTTATTTAAATACGTGTGTGCTTTGTCTAAATGTGTGTGCCTTATTTAAATACATGTGTGCTTTGTCTAAATGTGTGTGCCTTATTTAAATACGTGTGTGCTTTGTCTAAATGTGTGTGCCTTATTTAAATACGTGTGTGCCTTATTTAAATACGTGTGTGCTTTGTCTAACTGTGTGTGCCTTATTTAAACACGTGTGTGCTTTGTCTAAATGTGTGTGCCTTATTTAAATACGTGTGTGCCTTATTTAAATACGTGTGTGCTTTGTCTAACTGTGTGTGCCTTATTTAAATACGTGTGTGCTTTGTCTGCTCATTTCCATCTCTACAACCTCTGCTTTTGTTATTTCTCATAGGATTAAGTGACTGATGAATTATCAAATTTTTATTGTCTCTCATATGTCAAATACTGTGCTAGGACTCAGTGGTGAGAAGAATCAACTTCCACAGATCTCAGAGAGCTTAGAGTCTAGGGACTACACAACTTAGCTAATCTTGTTGTTTCTAGAACATATGTGTAGTTTACCCTTCATGGCAGTACTTGAGTTGATTTTTTGTTTTTAAATTTTAATTTACCTAATTTTTCTTTAAGCCTTTATACTCATGTTTTCCCTCCCTTGGAAGCCCTCATCCTCTCTCATGGCTCCTCACTAATTTCCTGACCTCAATGGGTATTTCAAATGAAACACACACACACACCTAAAGACTCAAAGCTAACACTGACAAAAGAGAGAAAACATGTGATATTTGTCTTTCTGGGTCTGAGTTACCTCACTCAGAATGATTTTTATGATTTTATATTATTCAGAATGATCATTTATCTGTAGATTTCAAAATTTTATTTTTATTAATGGCCAGACAATATTTTATTGTATGAATATTCCACACTTTTATTGTCTGTTCATTGCTTGATGGACATCTAGACTCTTTCCTGGCTATAATGAATAGAGCAGCAATGAACATGGATCAAAAGGTATATAGATTAATATAAACAGTAAAATTTAAGCTTTAAGAGCTAGTTAACCTAAGCTAAGGCTAAGCTTTCAAAAATCATTAGAAAGTCTCCATGTCATTATTTGGAAGCTGTCAGTCCAAAGTGGAGATCCATATCCATATACCCAAGCATATGGCCTGATAAACCCACAAAAAGTTCTGGACAAGGATCTGGACATGGCTTTCTAGCAGCTGTAATCTCTTAGGCAGTCCTGGTGCTCAAGGTGTACAGAGGTGTAGCTCCTTTAAGAGACCCTGCTGTGCAGCTGAGCACTTGACTGGGTTCATGAACAGCTGTCCAACTTGGTGTATGGGACCCAGATGACTCCAGGCACTCAGAAAATCAGGTTCAGATTGATAAAACTCTAAACAGGTAGAGCATGCTTAAAATGTGCTTAGGTGCTGCAGAAAGAAAATGGGTGATGTGGGAGTGTCATATATCAATCTGTTGATTTCATTGGCTAAGCAATAAAGAAACTGCTAGGCCCATTGGATAGGCCCACCCTTAGGTGGGTGGAGTAAACAGAACAGAATGCCGGGAGGAAGAGGAAGTGAGGTCAGACTCCACAGCTCTCCTCTCCAGAGCAGACACCTCAGAGAGAGACGCCATGCTACCTGCTCCAGGGAAGACGCACGCTATGAAGCTCCAACCCAGGATGGACTTAGGCTAGAATCTTCCCGGTAAGCGCACCTAGGGGCGCTACACAGATGATTAGAAATGGGCTAAATTAATATGTGACAATTAGCCAGTAAGGGCTAGAGCTAAGGGCCAAGCAGTGTTTAAAAGAATACAGTGTCTGTGTAATTATTTCGGGCATAAGCTAGCCGAGCCGAGCCAGGCGGCTGGGGTTTTGGGGACGCAGCCCCGCCGCCGCCCCATATTACTACAAATGACGCCCAGACGTGTGGCTAACTGAGTCCACAGAAAGCCTGAGAAAGCTTGGAAAAGAATAGAGTAAAGCGTGTTTCTTGTGGCAATTTCTCGGGTCTACTCTGCTTGCTAGAGGCAAGCAAGCGCCTCATCTAAGAGAGGCTTCCTGACTCAGCTTTAGCTGCAAAACCCTGCGGCTCATTAAGAGGTCCTGCCACAAAACACTTAAACGGTGTTGGCGAAAAGCTGAACGCATGCTTTTCGGTTTTCAGCCATAGCAGGAAAAAGCTGCGCCATTTAAAAATGCCGGCTTTCTGGGCCATCCTGCCAGGGCAAACTCTGACTGTTTGAGGCAGGAGGGCCGGCTACCGAGAGAGGATTTGAGTGTTGTCTGTTGTAGCTTGCTGGCTGGCAGGGACCTTGAACCGCCATAGAGGTGTGGCTATAAACATGGCTGCAGCCTGTATATCCGCCACGAGGCTGGAAAGCTAAGGAATGGACTGGATCTAGCTGGCAAAGCCACGCCTTTAGTCCTACTGATATTGCTTGGTAAATTAAAGACTCATGTGGTCAGAAAAAGAGAGATATACAGTAAAGAGAGATTCAAAGACAATGAAAATTTCTAAATGGTTTACTGTGTGTTAAAAATATATGCAGATTAAAAGTTAAAATTCTTAAAGTAAACCTCTGTGACTTCAAGGTGTGGCAGCACACGCCTTTAATCCCAGTGCCTAGAAGGCAGAGACGAACAGATCTCTGTGAGTTCAAGGTGTGGTAGCACACGCCTTTAATCCCAATGCCTGGGAGGCAGAGACAGGCGGATCTCTGAGAGTTCAAAGACAGCCTGGTCTACAGGGTTATTACAGGTCAAAGATATACGCTCAAAAAGCAAAAAGTTAACCTAGGAATGTCACAGCTGAGATTCTTAAGCGCCTAGTGATTTAAAGGCGCAAATCAAAAGTGCTCCTGGATAGTAAAAAATTGCAGATTCACAATAGGACAGATTCAGACCACTAAACGAGTCACACTGTTGGATGAATGTACATAGGCTTGGGAGAGAGAAGAAAAGGAATATAGAGAATAAAGTTAATGGTTTAAAAAGAAAAAAGTAAAAGTAAAGTCTTTAAAGAGACAGAGTACAGATAGTTATAGATATAAATAAAAATAAGCCGCGTAAAGATGGAAAATTCACAGAGAGTCTGGATTATGTACATTGTGTTTTCTTTAAAATTTTTGACTGTGAAGGAGCTAAGTACAGAGAGACATTTCATTACCTGGGCTGCCAAGCTAAACCAGAATGGATATAAGGGTATTATGATTTCAGAATTTGGGTCTAAGGACATGATGCTTTGGAAAGGAGTTTCTTATTTTGTTTTCACAGAGGATGAGACCCTGTTCATTTCTTCTATTCCAATTTGGTATGATGGACCACGTCCTCCTGAAGGTTTGCTGTGAACATCTTCAGAAAATTGCTTTGCTCAACTGCCAACTGAGATGAAACTAGCACACAGGTTATACCATGAAAGACCTAATTAATGACGCCCCCATTCAGCAGGAAGCAGTTTGGAGAGAAAAAACTGCGCCCATGTTCCCAAATATGGTTTATAAGTTCTTTTACATTTAAAGGGGGAAATGATATAGGTATGAATAATTTGCATTAGTATGGATTTTAAGGTCAATTTTGTTATATGTATATGCATATTTCTGCTATTGATTAAGATATTGTGATTGTGTAGTTCATTTAAAAATGTAATGTATAATTAAGAAATATAGATTAGTGGATAATCATCAGTAATAGTCAAGCTTGTAGTCATGTTAGATTTTCTAGATATATAGAGATATATTTTAGATAGACATTCTTCATGTCTTTCAAAGATTACAGAATAGGACATTAAATGTTTTAATCACTGAGGACTTTTCATGACAATGAGACACTCTGCTCCTGGCAGCACCAATCTACTTCAAGAGGAAGATGGGCATCAAAGAGGATCCTTATGGAGTTTGATAGTCATTTGGGCAAGAAACTGCTCTTGCCTGGACTATTGCATAAACTGGACACAGAGAACCCGCAGAGAGAGGACTACTGAACTTGCCTAAGGTGAGATGATCTTTCGGGGTTCCTGATTCATGAAAGAGTCTGCAAGACATTCTGCAGGACACAACAGATAGTGACTGAACTGACTTTGAATTTTCCTGCTTTATGGAAATGTCTGCTGGATACCATGGGCCTGAAGGCAGAAGATGGATGCCCCAACGGTACAGAGGAACTTTGGGTGACTGTCCAGGCAGCGAGATGTCTCTGTCATTTCTAGAGTTTTAAAAGTTGCTTTTTTCTTGTTTGTTTATGTAGTATTGTGTCTTTCTGGAGTCTTTGATGAAGTTAAGAATAGTTATAGTATAGTTTTCCTTAGTTATGATAAAGATTATTGTAACTTTTACTTGATAACTGTTTCGTTATATGTAATTTTGCTATGTTAAAGTTAAAGCCTTTTTTTTTTGTTTAAACAGAAAAAAGGGAAGTGATGTGGGAGTGTCATATATCAATCTGTTGATTTCATTGGCTAAGCAATAAAGAAACTGCTAGGCCCATTGGATAGGCCCACCCTTAGGTGGGTGGAGTAAACAGAACAGAATGCCGGGAGGAAGAGGAAGTGAGGTCAGACTCCACAGCTCTCCTCTCCAGAGCAGACACCTCAGAGAGAGACGCCATGCTACCTGCTCCAGGGAAGATGCACGCTATGAAGCTCCAACCCAGGATGGACTTAGGCTAGAATCTTCCCGGTAAGCGCACCTAGGGGCGCTACACAGATGATTAGAAATGGGCTAAATTAATATGTGACAATTAGCCAGTAAGGGCTAGAGCTAAGGGCCAAGCAGTGTTTAAAAGAATACAGTGTCTGTGTAATTATTTCGGGCATAAGCTAGCCGAGCCGAGCCAGGCGGCTGGGGTTTTGGGGACCCAGCCCCGCAGCTCCTATTACTACAAATGGGTAAAGACAGTCTTAGAAAAAATAGTTTGAAAATAATAAAGTGAAGTCTTTAAAGAGAGAGTAAAGTAATATAAAAAGAATAAGCCACATTTAGAATGGGAAACACCATAATACAAGGGGTTTAAACCATATATAATGCTTTATTAACTTTAAAATTTTTAAAAGCTAATGAACAAAAAATGACAGCTGATGAGAGACATTGGATTGTGGAAAAACTGCTGAATTAAACTATCCTATATATTTTAAGAATGTCTTAACTTCAAGTGAAGTTCAGAAGTGTGTTGTGTTGGAGTAGAGGTTATGCCTTTGTTTCCACAGGAAATGAAAAGTCATAGGTTCCTTCAAAATTAAAAAGAGCAGATTTGACCAGGAAATATTCACTATAGACATGAAGGAAGGAACCAAGAAAAACTGCAAGACAGGTGTCATATATGCTGATCCTTCTACATGGGAACAGCTCTGAGACTGGATGAGACAGGATAAATCTTGTTGGCTACAGAGAGACTTATTACTACATGCCATTCTTTCATGTAGCTTAAATGGAGATTCAAATCACAGTTTGGTTATACAGTCCATATGGACTTATAAAATTGACTGATGTCTTTTACCTGCTTAAACATAGAGCAGAGATCTGTCTTTAGCTGATTTGTGCACACCACACATGCCATACTTGTGGTGATGCAGATATGTATGTTACCTTTAAAAGTTTGTGGGTTTTCAGAAAAAAAAAAGACCAGATACCAAGTATCCCAGGTGATCCTGCCTCTCAGAAGAATGCCTCTGTTACAGTTTCCTCAAAAATCTACATCCAGAACAATTTTAAAGCTGCTAGCTGAGAGGGTTCAGCTGCACAGACTACTTCAGCCATGATTTCAGATAAGCCCTATACTTTCCCATCACACAAAGACTAAACAAAAAACAATATTGATAGCTCTCCCAATAATGTGGGAGTCCCCTCTGTATGCTGTAATTACCATTAATGAATAAAGAAACTGCATTGGACCTATAGCAAGGCAAAACTTAGATAGGCAGGGAAAACTAAACTGAATGCTGGGAGAAAGAAGCACACACTCAGGGAGAAGTCATGTAGCCCTGCTAGAGACAGATGCCAAACTTTACTCGGTAAGCCACAGCCTTGTGGTGAAATACAGATTACTAGAAGTGGGTTAAATTAAGATGTACGATTTAGCTGATAAGAAGTTAAAATTATTAGGCCAAGCAGTGATTTAAATAATATGGTTTCTGTGTAATTTTTTTCATGTCTGAACTCCTGAGCAGTCAGGAAACAAACAAGTGGCCTCCTTACAACATCCCAGGACTTGACCACTATCCCAATTTTCTCAGGGTCCTATAAAGATGCCATTACCTCCAGACAACAAGAAGTAATTTTAAGAACATGATGTCCATATTCCCAAGAGGTGGGGTGAATGGTTTTTGGTTGTTTGGTGAATTATGGATGTTTATCATTGTTTAGGGGGTTGATAACATGTTGTATTGTTCATGGCCAGGGAAGAAAGTAAACAAAGGAACTTAGATTTAGGGCTTTCTTTCTTTCTTTCTTTCTTTCTTTCTTTCTTTCTTTTATTTCTTCTATCCTTCTTTTTTCCTATCTAATGAAAAAAGGGGGATATTGGGATGATAGAATAAAGGAGTAGATTGTTAAACCTACTTTTAAACTAAAAAGCAATTTACTCTTAAATATTTCAATTGGTATGGATTTTTGTACATTGATACAAATTTAAGATTGTTTTTGTTATAGCATGCTATCTATATGTTTCTACTCTTGTTTAAGGTATTGCACCCATACAGCTAATTTTAAAATGTAATGTAAAGTTCTATTCCTTGAAAGTTGCTATTACAAACTATTTAGAATAATTAAGAAATGCAGGTTAGTAGTTAGTCTTCTATAATAATCAAATTTATGGTCATGTTAGATATGATTTCAAGGTCATATAGAAATATATTTTAGATAGCTAGATGGTCTTCCAACACTTCAGAGACCTGCAGAATATGGCATTTAAGACATTTTAATAATCTAAGGCTTTTTATGACACTGAGACACATCTGCTCCTGGCAACACCAATCTACTTCATAAAAGGATGATGGGCATCAAAGAACCTCCATATAGAGTATGCTTCAAATGTGGCAAAGCTAGACATTTGGCAAGAGACTGTCCTTGGTTTGACTGCTGACAGTATGCTGTCCAAACTAGAAAAGCAAGACACAAAGTCAACAACCAAACTTTGCCAAGACAAGGTAGGTCAGTCCTTCAAAACTCCTGTTTCACAAAAAAGTCTGTCAGATATTTTAGGCCTGTAGGCTGAAGATGGATGCCCCAATCTTGCAGTGGAACCTTGAGTGATTGTCCAGGCAGTCAGCTGTCTCTGTCATTTCTATAGTTTTGGAAGTTGCTTGCTCTACACTTCCTGTTTACTCAGGTAATATTATATCCTTCTCGGGTCTCTGATGGGGCTGAAGACTAGATAGATACAGTTTTCCTTTTTACCAAATGCAGAGAAAAAAAACTCACAAAAGATATATAAAGTTTATAAAGATTGAGAGACATAAAAGCTCAATGTTTAAGAAAATATTTTAAATTCTAAGAAGACAGTTTTAGGTTGGCAATACAAATTATGATAGAAAGTAATTTAATTGCAAAATTTTGGACTCACCAAGATAGGATATATAATAGAGTACTTTCTCTGAAGTTGCTAAATACAAATGGGCTGGACATTGTAAATGTAATTCTTACCTGATAATTGTTATTATTGTACATAATTTGATTGATGTTAGAGAAAGATACTTTTAATGGACTAAAAGGGGAAGATGTTGGCATAATCTTTTTGTACACTGTGAAGATGTGTTTCTGTTTTACTTCATCTGCTTATGGCACCTTCTGATTGGTTTAATAAAGAATTGAATGGCAAATAGTTAAGTAGGAGAGGATAGGTGGGACTTCCAGGCAGAGATAGGAACTCTCTGAAAAAATCTGGCATGGGAGATTTACCAGCCAGATGTGGAACAAGCCAGACATACAGTACTGAAGAGAGGTAATGAGTCACATGGCAGAATGTAGATTAATATAACAGTAAGTTCTAAGAGCTAGTTGGGAACAAGCCTAAGCTAAAGCCAAACTTTCAAAATTAATAAAAAGTCTCTATGTCATTATTTGGAAACTGGCAGTCCAAGAAAGACTTTCTATAGCTCTTCTCTTTTAAACTTGGCAGTTGGTAAGTGGGTCCCAGGTTGGTTCATTGTGTGGATAGAGGAATATAATTTCTGTTCAGGTCCCATTTGTTTCATCCACAGTATGACATTTATCCACAACGACAGCAAGGTGTTTGGCTTCTGTAAATTCAAATGTCACAAGAACTTTAAAATAAGCATAATTGGCAAGGTGTGCTCAAAAACTCGGGAGAGTGGCTGGAAAAGCTTGCAATGGACAGCTCATTTGAATGGAAACCAGAAATGAGCCTGTGAAATACCAATGAGAGCTATGAAGGAAGTTATTGATGCAGTGGGGATAGTGCAAGGATCAAACAGAAATTCCAACCCAAATTGGTAGTAAACAGAGTGAGGAGAGTAAAGAGCTACAAAAAGCACAAGGCATCAAATAAACAAAGCATCTATTTTATCCTCCATCCCTTTCATAGGCAAAGGAACGTGGCCGGAAGAAGAAAGAGACTAATGGAGGTGTGGAGGGTGTTTCTTTAGAAGTCTCACTGTTGGAGTTTGAGAGGCAGCTTAGTTAAGTGCTTGCTGTGCAAGCATGGAGGTGTGGGTTTGAGACTCAGAACCCATCTGAGAATCTGGATGCAGTGGTATGTGTTTGTATTCCCAGGGCTGGAGACGTGGAGTCAGGTGGATCCCCTGGGTTCACTGGCCAGGCAGGATAGTGTATCCAGTGAGCCTCAGGACAATGAGAAACCCCATAGATGGACACTTCCTGGGGAACAGTGGTTGTCCTCTTGTCTAAACACACACACACACACACACACACGCACGCACACACGCACGCACACACACACACAAGCACATGCGCTCACACATACATGCACGCACATGCGTGCATGTGCTCATACATACACACTCATGAACGTATACACACACAATCTGGAATCATTTGCATTTGAAAATGTCTTTTGGAGACTTAGAGTTACTGATTTGTTAGAGAAGATGATGCTAACAGAAGATGACCAGAGATCTCTCCTGCATGACTGCTTTTACAATATGAGTTCATGGAAGCTAGATCACATCTTAGCATGTTGTCTTTGATCCGTGTGCTTATGCAAACCGAGAAAACTGTAGGTGTGGGCTTAGCATGGTGGTGCACACCTTTAATCCCTGCACTAGGGAGGCAGAGGCAGGTGGATTTCTATGAGTTTGAGACCAGCCTGGTCTACATAGTGAGTTCTAGGTCGGCAAAGACTGCATAGTAAGGCCCTGTCCCCCCCACAAAACAACTGAAACAAACAAATAAAATTGCGTTTGTAAATTCTGGACATAAAATGGTCATGATTCTTGACAATAGTCATTATTTATGAAGTGACTGATTACTAAAATTCACAGTTAGTACTATACAAAATGGAATTCTTCTGTGGCAAAGCATTCCCTTCCCAGAGGTCTGTGGAGACAGCACCAGGATGAACAATCTGCATGGCAGCTTCAGGAGTTTTTGACTTCAGTTATTTCTGTTTCCATTGGTTAGGCTCTCGGAGGAGCACAGTGGCCACACACAGCAGTGTCTAATTGTGAGGGCTAGTTCTGACTGATTTTAATTGTTCGGCAGGCAGCTGTACATGTGGGGAGTAACCTTTGTCTGAAATGTGTTATTTTTGCCTTGGGGAACTCTGTCCCCTTGCTCATGGTTTCTGCAGTTCTTGGCAGATGGGCTCCCCCAGCCTCAGCCCAGGAGCCACCCAGGAACAGCGCCACTGGTGCATCTCAAAGTTGTGTGGTTCTTTTTTTTAAAAGAGTTCCTAATTGTGTTTTGGAAAATAGAACTTATGGCTAGAACATCTGCCTGTTGTTTGCACGTGATGCCATTTAAAAAGGCTGCGGAAGGAGCTCATTGTAAGACCTGAGCCCTAAGGGCCTCGAGCTAAGTATTGGATGAAGTCCTTGCTCCTCCCAGAAGCCCCATGAGCTGGACTCCACCATCTGAATTGGATGTTGTGTAATGTGCACGGGTCAGAGCATTGCATGGGTCCTATTGACATGTTCTCTATATGTCATGCAGACATGAACTGAAATTAAACATTTTCTTTAACCTGCACGTTATGAAAGTATTTCATGCCCAAAGGACATAAACCATTAAGGAAAATAAGTGGCTTAATTACATGCAAACTTGAATACCAAAGGCACCTCAAAGTTAAAACCCAGCCATTTGGAAAAGACATTTGGAATATATTTTCCAAACCTGAATTTATTACTGTTAGTGAGAAAGATCCCTAAATGTCTTCATTCTCTCTATGAGTGGAGGGTTCTACAATCTGTACAGTAGCCCAGATCAGTGGTTAATATATGGAGTCGATTAAAGGCAGACTCAATGGGAAAAAGAAAATTATTTCACACAATGGGCAAATGTTGTAAAAAGTCGAGTGATAGAAAAACCCCAATAGTTAATATGTGAAAAATACCTTCAAGAGGCAAGGTAAACGCAAGGCAAGGCATTCCTTCGTGGTCATCAGGTTGGCCAGCATTTTCAAAGTTTGGCCGTGTGCAGAATTGCAGGAAGTGCCAGAGGAGCTCTCACAGGCTAGGAAGCAATGGGCACAGACGACAGACTGCTATTCAGTTTGTTTCCAAATATATGTAAAACCCACAATAGTTTATTATCACTATCGCGTTCTGAGGGTACTAGCCAGTTGATCATGACTATTTACGCTATATAACGACATGCTTTCCATTTTGTTATGTATTTCTGTATGTTACATCTGGAATCATTTTCTTTTGTCCTAGAGCTTTTAAAAAGTTAAAAAAAATATGAAGAGCTGAAGTCTTGCTGTTTCCGGACTGGCCCCGAGCTCCCGGGTTCGAGCTCTTCAACAGCACGTCTGTAGAACACATCAGTGTGCCCCGCTGACCGCTTATTTCTGACTGGGTCTTGGGTAGCAACGTCTCCATTGTTCTATTTTTCTGAACGTGCCTTTGTTTTTCTTTTCCATTTGAAAGATATTTCTGCTAAGTGTATGTCAAGTTGGAAGTGATTTTCTTTCTGTACTTTAGAGAAATCAATCCGTTTTGTTGGGCCCCATTGTTTCCTATTGACAGGCCAGGAACTGCCTTATCGTTGTTTTCTTTAAAGCTAAGGCGTCTTTTCTCTCCGTTTTTGAGTTGTCTCTTTGTTAGTTTTAAGCGTCTTTCACAATGCATGTAAGTGTGGTTTTCTTGGTATTTAATCTGCTCGCGTTCAAAGAGCTTCTTAAATCTGTGGTTTGAGATCTTCCGCCAGCTTTTGAAGACTCTCGTCGGCAGCGTCTACGCCATCTCGTCAGTAGCTCTTCTCTGAAACGCCGGTTGTGCCCAGACTGATGCGCCTACAGGTTTCCTGGGCATCTTTCGTCTTTCGTAGTTCTTTCTTCGCATGCTCTGCTTGATTCTCCCTCTGGTTGGGAAGTAGGTACCAGGTCTGGACTCACTTGGAGATGGCCTCTGGGCTTGCCTCTGGAGATGATCTTGCTTACGTTAATTCACATAGGAAGACTGGCCCACCAGTGGTATTGGTTTTTTGGGCTGGGACCAGAAAATGTTTTATATACAATGTATGGTATAAAGAGAGAGAGTGAGCTAGCTGGGCACAAATATTTCTCTTTCTTGGCTTCCTGGTTACAGATGTGCTTTGTCTAGCTACTTTGAGCGTCCGCCATTGCGACTTCCTCCCACAATGGACAGCCACAGAAACTGAGGCAAAATAGACCCTTCATTCCTCAAGATGCTTTTTCCCCCAGGGCATTAAGCACAGCAACAGGAAAAATCAATATACAAGCTCTTTCTGATAAGGTCGAGCTGGTCTCAAACTCGTTATGAGCCAGGGGGGACTTTGAACCCCTAGTCTTCTGTCCTCCACTTTCCAAGTGCTGGGATTATAGATAGGTACACACCACCACACAGCGTCTTTGTGTGTGTGTGTGTGTTGTATATGTGTGTGCTGTGCCGTATGTGTGTCGTATATGCATGTGCTGTGTGTGTGTGTGTGTGTTTGTGAGTGTTGTGTATGTGTGGGTACAAATGCAGAGGCCAGAGGAGAGCACCGAGTATCCTCTTTTTTTTTCACATTCTGCCTTATTCCTCTGAGGAAAGTTATCTCCTTGAACCTGAAGCTCATGCCTTTCTGCTATGCTGGCACCCAGGATCACCCAGTGATTGTTTCTGCCTCCACGGTGTTGGTCTTCGTAAGTGTAAGATTGTGCGTGGCTTGGTGTGTGGGTGCTGGGTTCTGAACTCTAGATCCCTAAACGTTTTATCTTTCTCCTCTTCTTCATCTTTTTTTAAAAATTGTTTTTCTTTAGTTTCTTAGTTCTGTTGGCATAGGGTTTAGCTGTGCTGGCCTAGAACTTGCTGTGCATAGTAGAGGCGCCTTCAACTCTTGGCCACCCTCTTGCCCCTGTCTCTTAAGCACTGGGATTACAGGCCTGAGCCTCCACCACTAGATTGTGTTGCTCTTTCATTTACTTAATGTCCTTTTACTCCTTGTATTCTGTTTGATTGTGTTAGGAGTGGAACAGAGATAAACGCCTGCCTCCCACCTCCGTGGCTATCCGGAAGTGCCTTCTTTCCCTGTCTAAAATTTATATTGTGATTCTGTTTTCTTCTTGAGTTTGTGTAAACTTTGAGAGTTCTGGCTATGACAATTAACAAAACTCCTGCAGAGTGAGGTAATTTCTATGATATTTTAAATGAAATCCAACATTAGTTGTATTGTTTTAATCGTCCATGAAAAAAAGAATGTGGAAGAAGCAGGCTTCCACAAAGAAACGATTAAAAAAAATGACTTTTCCTAGAGGCACAAAGGTGGTATTGTGGAGTAAAAACCCTGAATCTTTTAACAAATGTCACTGGAACAACTGGATAGTTGTATACAAAAAAATGAACTCAGTGTTGGAGATGCAGCTTAGCAGTGGAATGTTTGCTTAGTGAGATGCATGCTTAGTGAGATGCATGCTTAGTGAGATGCATGCTTAGTGAGATGCATGCTTAGTGAGATGCATGCTTAGTGAGATGCATGCTTAGTGAGATGCATGCTTAGTGAGATGCTTGCTTAGTGAGATGCATGCTTAGTGGAATGCTTGCTTAGTATATAAAAGGCCTAGGTTTATGCCCAGAGTGACAAAGACACAGAAAAGCAAACACCTTTCTTTCAAACCACATTCTATTAGAAATTATTGATTTTTTACTGAAGATGTTAAGGGGATGTGGACTTGCCTGTGCCATTTTCCCTATTTATTTTGGAAAGAAAAACAGAAGAAAGATGATATTGGTGTTCAATTTTTTTGAAGGTATCTTAGAGACACCATGACTGTAGAAACTCTTATAAAGAAAATCATTTAATTGAAGTGATTGCTTACAGTTTCAAAGCATAGTCCATGATCACCATGGCAGGGAGCATGGTGGCATGTAGGCACACATGGTGCTGGAGAAGGAGCTGCTACATGTGGATAGGCAGGCAACAGGAAGTAGATTGTGACACCGGGAGTAGCTTGAGCATTAGAGAACTCCAAGTCCATCTCCACAGTGACACACTTCATCCAGCAAGGCCACACCTACTCCAACCAGGCCACACCTCCTAATAGTGCCGCTCAATTTGAAGATTATTTTCTTTCAAACCACTGTTTTCCACCCCTTTGCCCCTAAAGGCTTACAGCCATATCATAATGCAAAAACATATTCAGTCTGACTTCAAAAGTCCCCATGGTCTATAACACTCTTAAATTTACTTAAATGTCTAAAGTTCAAAGTCTATTCTGAGATTCATGCAATCTCTTAGCTGAAATCCCCTGTTAATAATCTCCAACAACACATCTTGGGTTTTCCAATGCCATTCAGGCTTCAGCTTCACAGCTTCAAACAGTGGCCTCTCTAGGCCTCCGTTCAGGAACACCCCTGAAACATGCCTGGCCTCTAACTAAAGCCAGAACCAAGTGGCCAGATCTGCCACGTTCTGCTGGGGCTGGAACACATGGAACACGGCTCCCTTGTTCAATTACGCCTTCTCCAGTTTTGTGTTCTGCACTGCCTGTTCTGGGCTGTCCTGAAACTCACTCTGTAGATCAGACTGGCCTCAAACTCAGAATCCACCAGCCTCTTAAAAGGCTTAAAGTTGTGCCCACCACATTCAGCTCGAAGCTTTTCCTTAGTTCCTTCTCACAAGTTGGAAATTTAGCTTGCCCTGAGATTATTACTTTCTTTATTCCATTTCTTAATCCATTTATCTCTTTGATCACAGAATTTAGCTTTATTCTACTTCCTGATGTTCTTTTTTTCCACCCCAAAATTTATATTTTATAATTTTCCCAGCTGAGCTTTCTACTCTGTATAGGCTGCGGTGGGGACAGGGTCCAGCAGTTAGGGCAGTTAGAGTATTCTGTGGGTAAATCTGGCAGGCAGAGTTCTTTGGGCAAACAACCTGGCCACTCATGTGGCTCAAGGGGCTTCCAGTCAGTCTCCTTGGACATGGAATTATCGATGGTTGTGAGCGACAATGCGAGCAGTGGGAACTAAACCCAGGTCCTTTGCAAGACCATCTCTCCAGCCTCCATGGCTGTGTTGGTCCAGCAGCAGCTGAATGAGCAATCCAATTGCTGTAGAGCTGAACAGTGGAGTAGTAATAAACAATAAGCAGATATCAGCTATTGACACCTGAGCAACATGAATAACTTGGAAAATAGTTATGCCCAGGAAAGAACCAGACTAAGAAAGAATATAGAGTAATGATATAAGACCATTCATAAAAACTCTAGAAAATGTGAACTGATCTCTAGTGAGTAGAAGCACATTAGTGGTTGCCCAGGGATGGACTGGACCCAGGATAGAAGGTGGGATTATAATTGTGGAGGAAGAGACTGTTGGGAGCGATAGTGGTGTTAATTATTTTAACTGGGGCATTATTACATCCACATGTATGTGCCTTACCACTTTAAGAAACAAAATTCTTTCAAATGTCTAAAAGAGAAAACCAACTGACTTAGGCATTTACATATTAAATATAGGTTAGTGATCCAAAGGAAAAACAAACAACCCAACTCCAAGTTAAATGAGAAACTATCTCTAAAATGTTACAGTTGTCACTAGGAATTGCTCCACTAGTTTTAAGTCTTGTGTCTTTTCATTGGGAAAAACAAAAATGATGAGAAAGTGTTCAATATGCGTGCCCAATTGAAGTTGATTAACCTCTGACCTCTTTGCGTCGTTTGATGAGGCAATATGCGTGCTGGCATGAAGGAACTCTGTCAAAATGCTGATGGGAGATGATTCATTTCTTCTCCTCTTTGTTTTGTGCCCGGGCCGCCTACTTTGACTCTTGTGTTCATACAAGGCAGAGGGATTTCTATGAGTCTCAATCAGTCCCAGTTGCTGGGAGAAGCAGCCTGGTTCTGGGTATTTCATGTATGAAAAGATGTATGTGATCAGAATGAAATTTCCTTTCATATCTGGTCGGGACAACTTAGTAATTATTATGGCATTTGGAGGAGACGCTGGCGTGATCATTCTGTTTAGATTATTTTTATTTTGATGAGCTAAGAATTGTGAGTGACTCCAGGCCTAGGTGGTGCCCGACAGCAAGCTGACTGCATTTGATGTGGAGGATACAGAGACTGCAAACAAATTGCCCACAGATTGAAGTAATTTCCATGGGGTCACAGATGTCAACAGCCATCTCTCAGAATTGGTTTTCTTTTTAAACTGGAAACTTCTTTCATGATGTCATCTAGCTATGAAAACGAGCCTCACATAACACACATTTAAAGCTGCCTGAGGGCCCCTGGGAGCTCTTAGTTACGTGTTATTCTTTCATAATACCGATTGCCATCACAATCATCACTACATTAAACAACCATTAAACATTCACTGACTGTAGAATACTCAAGGGTTTAAGAAAGACACCAGCTTCACATGTCAACAGCACGAAGCTAGAGACTTCCTGTACAGTTTCACCAATCCATGTGGCACGGCTGTACGTGGTGAGAAGAAGTAATTCTCACATAATCAATACAAACACAGTGGAAATTGCAAAGCAATTGTAGTACGACAGTTACTGGATGAGGGAAATCCTTCTAGAATCTTCCTACCTTTGCTATAGAAAGTTGATACGCAGGTTCTTCAAATGGAGACAGTACTTGGGGCTTTGTTTCCACAGAAACTGGTTGTTATGGGGAAACACCATGGCGAGTGATTTTCTGGTTCTCGTAGGTGACCAAGAGAGAAAACACAGACTCTTAGAGGAAAA
This sequence comes from Microtus pennsylvanicus, assembly GCF_037038515.1. Taxonomy (NCBI): domain Eukaryota; kingdom Metazoa; phylum Chordata; class Mammalia; order Rodentia; family Cricetidae; genus Microtus; species Microtus pennsylvanicus. The sequence continues at coordinate 55,432,290 of NC_134592.1, read as the reverse complement.
GGACTAGTCCAGTGGTTCTCAACCTGTGGGTCATGACCCCTTTGGGGGGGTCACATACCAGATATTTACATTACGATTCATAACAGTAGCAAAATTACAGTTATGAAGTAGTAGCGAGATAATGTGGCTGGGGTCACCACGACATGAAGACCTGTATTGTAAGAGTTGCAGCATTCGGAAGGTCGAGAGCCACGGAACTAGTCTGTCACCTCTCTCACAGTTAACACAGATACACATGTAATTATGCCGACGGAGCAGCTAGTGTCTAGGTATATGCATATGTATATATGATGATCGCTTATTTTGGTAGGAATATGACAGAGTAGAGGTACGATGTAGATACTGGAAGAGGTACAGGGGAGTTGCTAGCTTGCTGTTGGGAGCGAGTGGTGAGGTGTGGAGGACCTTCTGGAGGAGGTGCTCCTGTGGCTGGTGAGCCCTAGACTGTGTTAAAAAGGGCAGTTTTACCCCATAACTTAAAGAATTTTTCAATGTTTCACTTATTTGCTTTGCAGACCTCTTATACGTTGACGTTCACAGTCTTGCTTAACAAGCAGACTGTTATCTGTGGAGATTAAACTGAATGTCAGGCTCTATGGTTCTTACATTTTTCTTAAATCATGTCCTGGTTTTCCATGCCATGATACAGGATCATTTTGATTGCACAATTAGGTCTTTAATTTAAAGAATGAGTATACAATTAGGCCTGTATTGGATTTACTATATATGAATTAAATAAATAGACATTTACTGCAATACATTAAGGCATAGTTAGGCCTATATTTTTTTAAGTGCTTTATGCAACTTTGATTGGAATTGAATGATCATAGTTGGTAAAGCATTATAGTGGTGACTTGTTTTAATTCTTTCAGAACTGATTCTTAGTGAGATTGGCTTGAAAGTAAACCAGACGTGGAAAAGCAAAAGTGAGAGCAGCACATTTTTTTATTGTTTATCCTTTTATTACTGGAATCCAAATTGTCTCCCATTGTCTCTTTAGTTTATTGCCATGAACTTTGACCCCTTTGTTTATTCAGTACACACACACACACACACACACACACGAGCATATCATAACCAATTGGTATGTGTGTTAGATTATTTGAGGGAAAATAATGGGGAAAATTATGTATTTTACCAAAGCTGACTTCTAGAAGATGCATGTTTGAACAAGTAGCCTTTTTTTTTTTTAAATCGAGAGAACCCTTGTTCTTCATATGGAGACAACAGTAATTTCCCTCAAAAAGGGAGTAGTGTGAGGCTTGAATGGGATAATGTAGACAAAGCAGTTAGAACAGACTTAGCATGAGGCATTGCAGGTGGTCCTGCTCCTGCTAGTCTTCCATGCACCTCACTGGTCCCCGGAGAAAGAGGACCCAGTTAAATTCTTTATAACTTGACTTGCAGTATTATTTATTTATTTATTTGTGTGTCTACAGGCCAAAGATCAGTCTCACTATTTTTCTTAAAAGTCATCACCTTGTGCTTTGAGACAGGGTCTCTCACTGAATGAACCTGGAACTAACTGATTCAGCTAGGCTGGGTTGACCATCAAGCCACAGGAATTACAAGCACGTTCAGCTGTGCCTGTACTAGAAATCTGAACTCAGCTTCTCATGAGTATGTAGAGTGATCACCCCCATACCCTGGCTTGCTTGAAACACTATTTTGAAACCACTCACTCGCTTGCCTGAAGCAGATAATGCAGCATATATCAACCCATGTTCTTGGAGCCAGGGGTCTCTTAGCAGCACAAATATCATGGAGGTGTGACCTCTTCTTCAGGGTTTAAATGATGGCATGTCTCCGTTCTCTGGGCTTCAGATTACATCTCTTCCATGCTAGGCATGCAGAAGGAATTTATAACTATTTATTGCTCACACTGAGGAATTCATCTGTAAAATAGTTGAATGAATGGAGAAGCCAGTCCAAATCTTTTCAGGGCCTCCAAGCCTGACAGAAAAACTTCCTCAATGAATGTACATTTTCTGTAGCTCTGCCACGTGGAGGTTGCAGCTGACTGGAAGCCCATGGACACCAGCTTATGCTTTTAGAAAGAGGGGGTTAAGGAAAGTGGCTTCAGAGGGGTGTTGTGCTGTCAGAAGACTCTAACAGAAGTGGGAGTCACCTGTCCCACATGCTCCTCTATCTGGTAGTTTCCCAGACGAGAACAGAGGCCTCCATACCAAATTCTACCATTTATAGTTATTTGAATCCTTTGTTAATTATTGTCTTCTTGCTTCAAGGTTTTCCTTAATACATAAACCCACTTTCACAGAGTTTTCAACTGGGCCAAGTGTTGGGAGAGGAGGGCAACGACATGTTTTGCCCTTACTTGGAGTCACTAAGAATGTCTCTGCATGCAAGGGTCAGGGATGACACACTTTTGAACCTTTAGGGACATCTCTGTACATGAGGCTCAGGGATGATACCTGCGTTCTGAGTGCCCCAAGGGCAACAGGGTACATTATCAAGCCCACTATAAAGCTGATTGGTGTGATTAAATTCTGGTGTGTTTCTGTATGTACTGCCAGTGAGCCCAGCATCCTCATTACCCGTGTTAGTTACAAAGGGAAAATATGACTCTCAGTGCAGGGGACTTGGTTGAACTGGTTTGGAACATTTCTAAAGTGGGTTGGGGGTCCCGAGAGCCGAAGGGTCATGGTCAGGGTCTCCTCTAGCTTCAGTGGAAGGTTCCGAAGGTTCTGATGTGAGACTTTGTGCTCAGGCCAGGCTTTATTTTTGTAACAGCTTTCGTGTGTTACTGCTGGGGAAAGAGGGGTTTAGCTCTGCAGCTCACCCCCTGGGGGCTGGGAGAGAACTTGAAACGGAGGGACAGGGGATCTGGAAGAGGTAGGTGTGTATTGGAATTACAAAGATGGGAGCCGGTTTTGGAAACAGGCAGCTTTCAGGACAGAAGAAGGAACAGTCAAAGATAACCACTCTGCTTTCCCCGTGGGTGGTGGGGCCTGTCCTATCCTGAGACTCAGTCAGAAAGCAGTGGGCAGGGGTTGGGGTGGGTTCAGGGGCGGGGAGAAGAGGTAGAGTCATAAAGTTTGCTACAGTGACCTGGGGGAGGGGGCAGATTTTCAGGGTGAAATTACCCATGTTGAGACAGGATAGAAATATGGAGAATTAGGGGACGGACCCCTTACTCTGGGGTCTGGTTTTCCTGCTGAAGGCCTTTCTCCCTCCTGGCTCTAAAGCTGCAGCATTCTGGGCCTCTCACCTGCCACCTCCTTTATGTGGAAAGGCTAGTTCCTATGGCCCGAGCAACCTTAGTGCCTCCTGGTTTTACTGCATCAGATTATAACTCTGTCCAAGGAACCCCTGAAGCCACCCCATAATCTCACTTATCAAAAAGATAAGAAAAAAGAAAGGAAAGGTTTCCTAGCAACCTTCCGAGATGTAACTGGAGAGCCACAGAAATGGTAGGCTTGGCCGATGCTAATTGCGACTGCTCTTAGAGGGGCCTCGCAGCACACACTTGGGTACGTCTTTCTTTCTGAGTGCTTCTTCCTCTCTTAACTTTTTATGCTTGATGTCTACGTTAAAATATCTTTAACAAAACCTCCAATTCTTCTTCATACCGGCCAGTCTTGACGTTTTTAATTTTTAGTTTTATGTTTACTTATGTGTGTAGGTGTCTGCATGTATATGTGTGTATATATGCAAATGCCTGGGGAGGCTGAAGGCGTCAAGTCTCCTGGAGCTGGAGATACAGGCAGTTGTGAGCTGCCTGATGTGGGTGCTGGGAACCACACCCAGCGCTGCTGTGAGAACAGCACGAGCTCTTACCACTGACCCATCTATGCAGTGCTCTCAAACTGGTTTCTATTTCAAAGCCACAAAGCATAAGGTTTGGCTTGAGTTCAGGCCTCTAAAAGATTAAGGGTGTTTTGCAGACCGCTGAGAACGCTGACGTAGAGCCGCGTCTCTGTCCCCTTATCACTGACCCTAGGACTTTCTTTGTAGTGATTTATACATTTTTGCTTGACAGAAAAATTCCCACTTGCTATTGGGCTGATGCAAAGGGCGAATGGGATGCTTTTGATTAAATGGCAGTCAAGTAATGAATGGCTATCGTCAATCTCTAAATTGTCTCACGGCTTAATGCGATGAGATGAGGTCGAGGGGAAGGGCTTTGGAAGATTGGATGGGCATCAGCCAGACTGGGGAGGAAGGTGGCCACAGGGATGTGGCCATCTCAGCCCCTTGTGTCATGGCTTCTTCTTAGATGAAAACCTTCTGTCATGGAGGGAAGCTTCTTAAGACAGAGTATTTACAGGAGACGTGATGTTCTAAGGAAGTTGAAATACTGCAGGGAGGCTCCTTATGGCGGGAAGTAAACAACTCAAACTACCTCCAGGAAGTCCCTAAAACGGACCAGATTCACTAGACCCTTCCGTCCCTGAGAGTACATAAGCCTTAAAACTGTTGAAAGAACCTGACTTTCAGACAAGCCCAGGAGCTTAAAGGAAACAGGTGCCGGCTAAACAGCCCTGAAGCTGCAGAGACGAACTGAACTACCTAGTTCTTAGGAAACAAGGCAGATGAACTGCCTGGAAGAGGCTAAGACCAGCTGAGCCGCATGCGCACAAAGGATGCTCTCCAACCTGTTGTGCTCCCTGCAGTTTGTGCAGTATGCCAATGGTTTCTAGCTTTTTTTGCTAGCTATCACCCAGGCTGGGGTGGGCTTTGGTGATGCAGCTGTCTCTGAGTCATTTCTGCTCTTGTAAGCGACCCCTCACCCACATCCAGTAAGTAACCCCAAGAAAACTCATGGTTCACCAAATCAGATTTTGGGGATATGTGCATGCCGGTCTGTTATCAGTTCCCTGTGAGGGGGTGAACAGACTTTAGTCATGTTTTCTGAGGAGTAGTGCCACAACCGTACTCTCCCTATGTACTGTGGTTTGAATGGATGTGTTTTCTCCCTCAGATTCATCAGGTGGAGCTGTATCACCAAAGCTAAGCGATGGGACTATCAGGAAGTGATAATTCATAAGGGCTATGCCATCATAAATATGGCAGTGGCCATTAAAAAATGAGAGGAGCAAGAGGGAATGCAGCCAGGATGTAAAATAAATAAATTAAAGAAATACTTGTGGAAGGGAGCCTAACCTTTGCTTCCTTGCTTTCCTTCCTTCTGTCACGTTGACGACAACAACGATAATAGGAAAGTGAAGAGTGACCTTCGCCAGATACTGGGTCTGTTGAGTTCTTGATCTTGGAATTTTTTGCTTCCCAAACTGAGAGGACTTTTGTCTACAAGTCACACTGTGTGAAACTATCCACAGCCACTCAGGTAGACTCCCCCGGGAAGACCCTCCCCATTCTGCCCATTGGACAGCTTCCTCATAGAGACTCCGCATGGGAAGACCCTTCGTGATCTACCCATTGGATGGCTTCATCTTCTCATAACATGCAGCTTCCAAAGTTGCTGAGTCTGGGAAACCCAACTCATAGCGACATTTGCATGCAAACTTCTGGAGGCATGAGCCAATGGGTGCGTTGGGTTGCCTTTTGCCTCTTGCAAGGATCATGTTACGAGGAATCATTCATCCATGGAGAGGCTCTCCTTTTCTTTCAATCATAGGTTCCTCACCTCCATTACATAGAACTGCTGTAAATTCAGATTGATCGTGTAGCTTATATGCAAAACCAGGCGTTGAACCCTAGTGTGGCTAGCATTGCCTAATCACTTAATTGACCATGATAATTTTATTATCTAGGTATTAAAATTAGACAATTGGCAGTTTTTCTTTCAAAATGCTCCCAGGTTGATTACATATGCAAGAAGGAAGAGATATGCAATATCTATATGCCCAGTAACTGCTTTTTCAAACGACATTCATTTCTCTTTATTTTATTTGTAAGCGTAGGGAGTTCAAGGAAAGCATTGTGGTAAACAGCCAGATTAAATGTGAGCCGTGTAAAGAGCAGCAGCTTGCAGAAATATTGCTATAGATACTAAGACCAAATCCTGCCTCGATACGGACCACACATAATTGAATCATGTTCAATAGAAGGTCATTACAAAACCGAACTTATTTGCAATGCTAATGTAGGGAAGACAGCTGTCACGGGGAATTAAATATGATCATTCAGAGCTTGAATAAATGAGGTGTCCATTATCTTCTGGCTGTGTTGCAGGCTGCTTGAAGAACACAAATAAACGACACTGTCGCAGGGACCAGCCCATGGTTTTGTCTTTCAGTCCTGGAAATAGGAGAGCTCTGGAGGTGGAGGCAGGGAGACAGTGATACAGAAAAAAAGACTTGGCAGAAAAACACAGACAAGTAGGCAAAGAGTTTTTACCTTCCTTCCCCCAAAGAAACTATGAATGCACAGACATAATCAAAACTCTATTTTCTGATGCCTGAAATAGGTTTTAATTCTATTAAAGATGATTTTTTTTTTGTCAAGATTCATCCCCATCTCCCTAAGACTCAAATCACAGCCGACCCACAAAGGAGGCAGAATGTGGCAGGGGAGAGTGGGGCGTAAACAAAGCCAAGCCTTTTGTCCCTCCCCCAAGGCTTTCCTTCCCAGCCAAACGGATAACAAAGATAACAGAACTTTCTCGTGGAAAATCAATCTGCCCATGGGCATAAAAGGTACTTGGATCAGCTCTAGTTTTAAAAATGCCATTAATTGTCCAATTAACACAGAGAGGTTTTCTCTGATTAGATCTGAGCGACCTGCCGACAAATAAGTTTCCTCATGTTAATAACGTGAGATACTGAACTGTCATCTTTGGACACATAATAAAGTTAGGGACAATTTTTAAAAGTAATTAAAGATAACACCATTTCCTGCTAGAATATCGAAGGCAGATAATTCTAGAATCTGCTTTGTCAGTCTGAAGGCACAATACACTGTGTTTGGGAGAAAAGCCAGGCTTTGGAGAGCAGCGGTCAGTGTGACTCTCTCAGGAAGCAGAGCAGCTGGTCGAACAGCTCCTTGGGAAAGAATGAGATCCTCAGAAGTCCCTGTTTCTTGTGTTTTAAACTTTATTCTTCTCTGTAACCTGTCAGTTAAGTTAGTAAGTTAGTGATCTCTCTCTCTCTCCCTCCCTCTCTCTCTCTCTCTCTGTCTCTGTCTCTCTGTCTCTCTGTCTCTCTGTCTCTCTGTCTCTCTCTCTCTCTCTCTCTCTCACTCACACACACACACACAGAAGTGGCGGTAAAGGTGATAAGCAGATCAAATGAGAAGTCTGTCTGTATCTATTTTTGTATATCCCAAAAAATGTAGCACTGGACCTTTTTTGTGTGTGTATTGCGGTGTATGAATTACGTTTGTGAAGTATATGAATTCAGTTCAAGAAGGAATTGTACTTGCAGCTTTCAGCAGCTTTCAGTGTCTGTGAGCTTCTGCTGGGTGAACTCGTTCTGACAAGTCAGTTCAGGTGCTTGCGGAGCAGTTTGGAAAGGCAATGCAATCTGAACGCTTAATGGGAATTAGAACTAGGATCACGAAGGTGTTTATGCAGAGATTATTTTCCTCCATACTCACAAAATAGCTTCCTTCCAGGGCACAGGATTTTTGGTGATTAAAAACTATTAAGAACTGTTCCTTGGAAGCATGACTGTAATCCTAGCACTTGGGGGAATTAGTGTAGGAGAATTGTGGGTTCAGGGCTAGCCATAGCACATAGCTTAGCTTAGCTTAGTGATTTTGAGGCCAGCCTGGACTAAATGAGACCCTGTCTCAAAAAACCCACAAAAATAAAAAAAGCAAACACTAAAACCAACCAACCAAACATCAACCAAACAAGCCAAAAATAAAACCCATATACAAACAAAAATATCTATTCATTTGAAAGAAGATTATTGGAATACTTACAGTGTTAGAGGTTTAAGATTCTAAAGGAATTCTCTAGAACGTCTACTTAGCAGAAGGTTGAGCAGTCACACCATGAATACCCACGTTAGGAGAGCTGTACTTGACTAACCCAGATGCCACCAAGCACTCAGTGTTTCTTTCTTACTAGAAGATTGAGCAATTTAGTGAGGGATTAACTACTGTAAATATCTGTGTTCGTAATAAAACTTTCAAGCAATATAATGTTCAAACAGCAAGTGAAAAGCCATTATTCTAGCTTCCCAGAAATACTATTGATAGTGTTACTAATATCAGTTCAATACTTTTTACTTTATTCACATAAATAATCTCATATATTTCCGGTTTTCTATATAATTAATTTCTTATGGATTGGGATTTATTTACCTTGCATGTTAAGGTCTTTTGAAAAATAATTATCAGCATATATTAATTATACACAATAATAGGCTTCATCGTGACACTTGCACACACATATATAATATATTTTGATCATATTCATTCCCATTCCTCTGTCATGTCTCCTTCCCACTTCCCCTGAATCCCTCCCTTTTCCCAGCTGACCCTCCTACAATCATGTCTTTCTCTTTGTGGCTCAGGGAGTTTCGGTAGAGGTTCTTACAGAGACACGGGCATCTTACTGGTGAAGACTTAGGGTTGAGCCTCAGTCTTGCAGGGGGAAAAAGGATAATATTTTTTATAGCTTAACTTAAAGAATGGAAAACTATGGTCAATTGTCCAAACCCTGTCCCTTCCCCTCACCTGTTGTTGTAAACAAGTTTTACTGGAAACAAAACCACACTCGCTTGCTTAGGTATTGACTGCTTTCATGTGACAATGGCAGAGTTGAGGAGCTGCAACAAATTGTGTTGAATGCTGAGTTGAAAGTATTTATGTATTGCCCTTTACAGAGAAAGTTGACTGGCTTTTCACTTAACCCATCATTTTCCTGGGTGTGAAGATTGTTTCTGATTTTATACTATAAAAATAATACTGCAGGGCCAGCGAGAAGGCTCAGTGGGTTAAAGCTCTTGACAGCAAGCACAATGACCTGAGTTTGATACCTGATGGGGGAGTTCCTTCTGTGTGATGTGATTACCATTAATGAATAAAGAAACTTCCTTGGCTTGTTGATAGGGAAGAACTTAGGTAGGTGGGGAGGACTGGATGAATGCTGGGAGAAAGAAGGGCAGAGTCATGGAACGCCATGGAGCTTCCACTACGGGAGATAGACGTGCTGAAACTTTGCTGTAAGCCACGACCTTATGATGATGCACAGATTAATAGAACTGGTTAAATTAAGATGTAAGAGTTAGCTAATAAGAAGCTAGAGCTAATAGGACAAACGGTGTTTTAATTAATACAGTTTCTGTGTGATTATTTTGGTTCTGGGCAGCTGGGATGAACATGTGATTCCCTGCAACAAATACCGTGAACCTAAATTGTGGGAGGAGAAAACAAACTCTCCCTAGCTGTCTTCTGACATACTGTGGCACACACATATCCTCATCCCCACTCTCCCATACTAACCAAATGTAATAAAAAATAACACTGCAATAAATATGCTAGAGATTCTTCTTGGTGTATCCACCCACTCCCTCCTGTTCTGTTGATAGGAATAGATTTTATTGCTGAGGCCTTGGGCCATGTGTATCACTGTGACCTCTGGGTCTAGAGATTGAATAGCTAAGGCTGTCTATACAAATACAGTCATACATCACTGATGGGAGAGTTAAGGGATGTCCATGAAAGTCTGCTGGGAATAGATAGCCAAAAGCTGGTCACCAGTTGTTCTTAGATACTACCCTGTGTGTCTTTTTCCTCCTTTCTGATTTTACTCCATATCATTTTGTCATTATAAACCACAGCTGTAAGTGTGATAGTTTATCTGAATTCTATGAATTCTACAGAATAATAGATCCTGCATGGTCCTGGGGATCCCTGTCCATCTTTTTTTGCATATGAGGGAACAAAGGAAGGAGAGAAGGAAGGAAAAAAGAGGGAAGAGAGGGGGAGAGGAGGAATGGAGAGAGAGAGAGAGAGAATGTGTGTGTGAGAGAGAGTATGTGTGTGTGAGAGAATGTGTGTATGCGTGTGTGTGTGTGTGTGTGAGAGAGAGAGAGAGAGAGAGAGAGAGAGAGAGAGAGAGAGAGAGAGAGAGAGAGAGAAAGGGAATTGATGTTCTGTAGTTGGATAGAGTGAGAATAGATCCCATAGGTCTATATATTAGTATGATTGGTCCTTAGCTGGTGGAACTGTTTGGGAGGAGTTAGAGGTGTGGCCTTGTTGGGGGAGGTGTGCCACTGGAGGTAGACTTTGAGGTTTCAAAAGCCTGGATCATTCCCAGTGTGCTCTCTCTCTGCCTGCTGCTTGTGGGTACGGGTGTAAACTCTCAGCTACTGCAGTGCTATGTCTGCTTGCCCCTTGCCATAGTCTCTGCCATAATGGTGATGGAATCTAACCCCCTGGAACTGTGAGCCCTCTTTCTTGTATAAGTTGTCTTGGTCATGGTGTCTCTTCATGGTGATGGAAAAGTAACTAAGACAGAAGTCTAGGTAGGAAGCAAACATGGTGTTATGATAAAATCTGCTACAGAAGCATGGCTGTGGTGGCTACTCATAGAGAGAGCCTCAATTAAGGAATTGCCCCTACCAGATTGGCCTGTGGGTGTGTCTGTGGGGGCATTTTCTTGATTGGGTAGGTGGCCCAGAGCTTTCTAAGAAAGGTGTTCCTGAACATAAACCTGAAGACATGTTGGATAAGCAACACTTCACAAAATTCTTGGCTTCTGACCTTGCCTTTCTTTGATCATGGACCTGCTAGTAAAATAAACTCTTTCCGCTAAGTTGCTTTTGGTTAGAGTTTTATCACAGCAGCAGAATTTAAGTAGGTCAGTGGCCAGTCACAGTTTTGGTCAGCTAAGGACTACTGAAAGGATCAAGGTTGAATTTTCCTGGGTTTGTGGAATCCTAAGGTTCAAAGCTCCAGGAGAATATGAGTTTGGGCAAGCACACTGCTGTGAGGTGCTTGGGGTAGCAGGAAGGATCTGAGGAGAGGGCCTGGGAGGCTTGTGCAGCTGTGGGGAAACTGGGCATTTACTATATAATGACGACTTTTGGCCTTTGATTTTGCTCTGAGCATTGGGGATAGGAAGGATAAGGGAATGCTGTTGCTCTCAGATGCTTACATTATATAGAAGGTCCTTCAAATCGGAATTGAGGTGTTCTTGGAAGGAGTCCGATAGCATGCAAACAGCAGGTGTTTATTTCAAGATGCAATTCCCTCAGACTGTCTGCCAAGTCTCAGTTGCTTCATCTGGAAAACAGGGATGATGATGACTGTCTGATTTTATGTGGGCTAAAGGGAGTGATCTTTCTGCTTGGGTCACAGAAAACATTTAGTGGTGGTTATTGTTTAGGGCTAGGAGTGAGAGTTCTGAATTTTGGCTGAAAGTAGTGACATGGATCTGCAACCTCGGCCCTTGGGAAGTGAGAGAGAGCGGTCTCGAGTTCGAGGCCAACCTGGGATGCATCCAAACTCTAGCTCCTTGCTTATTCTGGGTCTTACCTGAGTCCCTGAGCATGGTGGGAATCGCTCCAGTCATGCGTATCTCCTGTGGTCACACAGGTCCTGGTATTCAGATAAATCCTCTGCTGCACCAGCTTGGAATTGTACTCTCTCAATTCCAAGAGAGTGTTCATTTTTGCACAGGACCCTGCAAAAATCGTTATCTAGTCATACCTCTGAGATTCTGTTTACTCAAGGAAAAGGAAATAATGATATAGATCCTGCTGCCTTTCAGTAATCTCATTGTTAAGTGTTTAAGTTTTATATCAAACGACTTTATCCTTTCCCATTTGTTTCATTTTTTTGGTCATGCTATCCTGTGATGCTTATGGAGGGCCACTTCACTCTAAAGAGAGACATCACATGCCATGTCCTGTAGAAGAGTAACAGACCCTAAGCACACACAGTCTCATGGTTAGCCATGAAGAACCATCCCCGAATATTTCAACATTTTCCATAGAGCACTTAGTTTTTTTTTTTATATGAGGAAATCATGGCATTTGAAACTGAAGATATAACAAAAAGCAGAACAATTCGTGAACTTATATAATAGGAATACAGCTACCCCTCGAAGATTGATGCTTTGATGGAAAGTGTGGTATGAAAGCAAACTTTGGGACCGTTAAATGCCCTCTTATAACTAATTCTTGCAATTTAGGTCCCTGCAGTTTAGAGAGGAGGAAAATAAAGAACCATGTCCCACTAGAGAAAGTAAATTTGAAGAAAATATTGAAGTAAGAGGAATAAACCATTTCTGAGTACTTCAAACACAATGGCATAGTTGTCTTTTTAAATGGGGCACTTGTATTTAATTTCCACCCGTGAGCAGGTAGGAAGAGAGGTGGAGAAGGTGAAATAGCTTCCCAGATCAACAGAGGCCTATTGAGGTAATAAGAGGTCTGACGTAAGCATATGTTTAAACTCTAGCAATTTAAATATTTTCCTATTTGAATTTCTATCTTCAACACTAGAAAATTAAGTGTTGGCTATGAAGTCTAGTACCATAAGGAGTGCTGAGTGAAGGTCTTAAAAATCCACAGGCATCTAAACAAGCAAATAAGATGTGTGTGGCATGGAGGTGGGAAGTGCTTGTGACGCCCTCATGGTGAAAGCTGCCCTTGCTGACTCTATGACTGCCTGCATGCAAATCAACCAAGATCTTATAATTTAGCAAACTGGGCTGGTTTAAAAAGTCTGAGAGAAGCTTAATACAATGCTTCGGGGGAACCCCGGGCTGATATTAAAAACCATCAGTGGGAGTAGAGTTTGTAAAGAGTAAAGACACTTGGGTTAAGAAGTGGAGTGGCTGACAGTTTTTGAGCTGAGTATTCCTCCTGACGATCACTATGTTTTCCCTATACTATGTATTTTCTATACAGAAAGAGAAGGAAGGATGTGAGCAGCCCTGTTAGCAGGCTCTGCACTGTGGAGAGTGAGAAAGGTGCTGGGTGTGAAAATAGTGGTCCGCTCTTCAATGAAGGGCTTTTAATTTCGCAATTAATAGGATGCTTTATTTTGCACCAAATTTAAGCCTTCAGAGCTACCCCCACTTGAACTTTAACAAACAAGAGGAAACGAGTGTTGGCATGGGGTCCCGGAGCCCGAGTGTGAGCAGAGCACGCGGTTTTAAAATTCATTGTTCATTAGTTCATGTTTGTAGGCAGAAAGCTTCCCAAAGGTCAACAGTGTACTAATGCTTTTTATTACCATAATTACTACAAATGGTTACCTTTTGCCACTTGGACTGTGCCACTTTGAAAAATTACTTTTGAAAAATAGTTTTTCAGTCCTTATCCTCTCTCTTCAGAGTGGTGAAGGGAAATTACTGGGGTGCATGCTGTGGGAAGCAGAAGGATGCAGAAGTGGCCGGGTGTAGGCCACACACTGTGCGTGTGCTGGGGGAGGGGCCAGCCAGTGAAGAGAGCACACCGCTGTATGATGGCTTCATTTCCGCAAATAGGAAAGTTATTTCGTTTCTATTTGAAGGGCTTATAGTTGAGTCTGGGATTCAGTCAAGGTGTTTGTGGAGTGTAAATGGCAAACTTTGTTTTGTGGGGCTGTGTTTATGTAACACACACACACACACACACACACACACACACACACACACACACACACAATTAGTTTCTCCTCAAGAACGCTAGCCAACCCTTGGCACAGAGTTGTTCAAACTTGTAGGAAGAAATCTAACTGTTCTATGGTACAAATTGTGATTTAAACCAGTGGAATGATCTAGATTTAACTTTTAAAATTTTATGATTATTTGCATGAGTGTTGGATGTGGATGTATGTCTGTGCACCAATTGAGTTCAGCCCCAGTGGAGGTCAGAAGAGGGTATCAGATCTCTAGTGGAGGTTCAGATGGTTGTGAGCAGCTGTTTGGGTGCTGGAGTCCTCTGAAAGAGGAGCTAAAGGTCTTGAGCCCTCTGGAAGAGCATCTTGACTACCAAGACATCTTTTTAGCCCTAGTCCAGATTTTAGATTTAGTTATTCTTATATATATATTTTGTAAGTTCAAGAGAGGGCTGAAGGACCTGACAGTAGACGTGGAAGTGGCTTAGGAAACAGCAGCTTTAAGATGTCCGTGCAGAAGGATGTGCTAAAGGCCTCATAATGGGCAAGTTTAGGGTGTTGGAAGGGTTCTGGTTGGTCCAGTGTGGTCATGTTTGGAGTTAGTGTTACCTTTAAAAGTGGGGGAGTTGATGGCTTTCATGGGAGTTCTGAGTTAATTTTTCTAATACCAAGTTATTATGAGAAAACCATTGGTGGCATACATCTTTACTCCCAGCACTTGGGAGGCAGAGGCAAGAGGATCTCTGAGTTCAAGGCCAGCCTGGTCTACAGAGAAAGTTCTAGAACAGCTAGGGCTACACAGAGAAACTAAAAAAGAAACAAACAAAACCAAAACCAAACCAAACCCTTCAAAGGCTCTGGCTTTCTGTCTGGCTCCTCCGCACACATATTGTCCACCATAGTGACTTAGCCAGGGGATTCTCTCCAGTAGAGCCAGCTCTATGCTGTGTAGATTTTCAGCCTCCTAAATGGTGAGCACAAAGTCTGTTTCGTTTCTTGAGGACACAGCCTCAGATGTTTTATTACAGTGACAAAGAAGCACTAATTTTAAATCTAAAAATGTAATGACTTCTATGGGATGCAAAAACATTTAAGAGGGAGTTTATATTTTCATGTTGATGAAATATTTATTAGTTTTTAACGTGTTATTAATGTTAAGTATGCAAACTAGAAGGGATATTTCGCCCCAGGAATTTGTTAAGTTCTAGTCATTCTAGCGATATATTATCATAGTTGACTGATTTAAACAGTGTCACCTGTCAAGAATAATTTCCTAAATATAGTCTCTGGGATAACCTGTTTTGGTGATGTTTTTAACCTTGTCATTGCTGAGTGAGGAGAAGTTAGATGAAGAATATTGTGTGGTGGAAGCTAAAGATAAATTGAGGTCAGATTGAGAGAGCCATAAATCTCTGAGATCTACGATTTTGGAAAGTTACTCTGGCAGCACGCGGAGGCAGCATTACAGAGCATGAGGTACAGGAAGGTAAGACACCCAACTGTGTTATTTCCTGGTGAGAGATGACAGTGCAGACTCATGTTAATAGGAAGAAGAAAAGGGATAATAAATTGCTCCTTAGATAGGGTTGAGATGACGAGGTACAAGACGGATGAGGAGGTAGAGGGCAAAGAACGCGTCAGTGGAGACCCAGGTTCAGGTGGCAGGTGGTGACTTGTGTTTCATCACTGAGTTTGAAGCGCATGCTAGCAGAGCTGTTCTGGTGGTGCTGTTCTGGTGGCACTCTGGGTAGGTGCAGTGTCTGCTGCAGTGAAGAAACACACACTGGGTGGCCCAAACGTCATACACTGGCTATCACCAAGCATGGTGTCTGAAAGACCATGGAGGTGACTTTCCTTCAGGGCGTACAAGAGAAAGTTTTATTTTAAACTGATTTCTGACTTCTGGGAACTCCATGTGTGACTCTGGTCTGTATATGATGTTGTCCTTTACATGCAGAGATGTCCCTTTTATCATGAAAATGGTCACATTGACTAGGTATTTCTCCATCATAGTGTATGATTTCATCTTATGGATTTTTCTGTGCATGCCATCTAGAATTCTTGTAAAAATATTATCTATGTACATGATGTGTGTGTATGTGTGCACACATGCGTGTGCAATAGGTGCAGGCCATGTGCATATGCAGATGTCAGAGGATAACACTGTGAAGTTGTTTCTCTCCTTCAAGTGTGTTCTGAGGGTCTAACTCAGGTCACCAGCTTGTATAGCAAGTGACTTTACCCACTAAGCCATCTTGGAAGCCCTAATCTCACCTAAAAAGTTCCTATAATAATCTTATTTGGAAATAAGGTCATATCTGAGACAATAGAGTCTAGGTTTTTTGAACATTTTTCTTTTGTGTGTGTGGGAACACATAACTCAGCTACCTCGCAGTGAAGTGATCTACTGAGGATACACCAACCAAGCTTTAGGCTCCTGTGGACTCACTGCCAAGGGCGGTGACAATGATGAGGGCTACTACACACAGAGTGTTGGTGATCATCAACATGTATGGAAGACCTATGCACTAAACACATTTCCACACATTGTCTTTTGAATTTATGGGTGGGAGCATTTGCCTTATCAAGTACTTTGAGACAGCACAGGATATGCTAGCCCATGTAGTTGGACTTTTCTTTGGACCACCAGCTCACAAATAACAGGAGACTTATTATTAATTATGAAAGCTAGGCCTTATCTTAGGCTTCTACTAGTTCTTTTAACTTAAATTAACCCATTTATATTAATCTACACTTTGTCTCTTGACTTTTAACCTTTCTTTCATTCTGTATGTCTGATTCCTCCCATGTCTGGTTGGCATCTGTCCCCCCATTCCCCATGCCTTGATTATCTCCTCCTCTTCTTTTTTCTTCCCAGAAGTCCCACCTATATCTCCTGCCTAGCTGCTGGCCATTCAACTTTTTATTACACCGATTATAGCAATACATTTTCACACAGTATACAAATATCCCACACTTTCCCCTTTCTCTCTAAATAAAAAGGAAAGGTTTTTCACACAGTATACAAATATCCCACACTTTCCCCTTTCTGTCTAAATAAAAAGGAAAGGTTTTTTAACTCTAACCTAGTAAAACTGTATACAACAAGAACAATTATCAAGCAGGAATTCCATTCAAAATGTTTTTGGCAAATTCAGAGAAAGTACTATATTATCTATCCTATCTTAGTGAGTTCAGTTTTATACCTTAACCATTTTCTATTATAACTTGTATTGCCATCCTAAAATATCTTTTTAGATCTTAAAACATCTTAGATAGACAACTTAAGCTTTTATGTTTCTCAACCTGTAAACTTTACATCTTTTATGTAAGTTATTTTTTCTGAATTTGGTAACAAGGAAAACTGTATACTATCTAATCTTCAATCCCCATCAGAGACCCAAGAAGGATATAATATTATCTGAGTAAACAGGAAGTGTAGCGCAAACAACTTTTAAAACTATAGAAATGACAGAGACAACTGGCTGCCTGGACAGTCACCCAAGTTCATCCTGAAACATTGTGGCATCTATCTTTGGCCTAAAGGCCTAGGATATCTGACAGACTCTTCTGTGAAGCAGGACATTTTGAAGGATTGTTCTACCTTCTCTTGGCAAAGTTTGACAGTTGCTTTTTTTTGTGCCCTGCTTGTATAATTTGGCTAGCCTTTTGTCAGCAGTCAAGGCAAGGACAATTTCTTGCCCAATGACTAACTTTGCCACAATGGAAACAAACTCCATATGGGGGTTCTTTGATGTCCATCTTCCTTTTTTGAAGTAAATTTGTGTTGCCATGAGCAGACATGTCTCACTGTCATGTTATTAAATATTTTAAATGCCATATTCTGTAGGCCTTTGAGGTATTTGAAGATCATCCACCTAAAATATATTTTTGTATAACCTTAGAAGCATACCTAACATGACTACAAGTTTGATTGTTATAGATGACTAACTACTAACCTGCATTTCTTAATTATCCTAATAGTTTATAATAATAGCTTTTAAGGACTAGAAATTTACATTTTTAAATGAGGTGCATATGTACAATGCCTTAAACAAGAATAGAAACATATATATATATATTATAAAAATAACCTTAAATTTGTATCAATATAAAAAAATACCAATGTAAAATGCTTGAGACTAATGGCTGTTTAAAAGTAAACCCAACAATTCACTCATTTATCCCATCATTTCTATACTATATCCCTCCTTTTTCTCTTCAGAAAGAGATCCCCTAATCTAATCTCCTTTGTTCAGTTTTTTTTCCTGACCGTTACCAATAACAACTTGTAACCATTCTCCCATAATCTACAAAACAACCAAAAACCACCCACCCCACTGTTGTGGGGAGACCATTTGTTCATTCCTGGCTACCTAGACTTGAAATAACCACACAGAAATTGTATTAATTAAATCGCTGCTTGGGCTATTAGCTCTAGCTTCTTACATCTTAATTTGATCCATTTATATTAATCTGTGTATTGCCACATGACTGTGGCTTACTGGCAAGGTTCTGGCTCATCTGTCTCTGTCAGTGGCTACATGGCGTTTTATTGATACCACCTTCTTTCTCCCAGAATTCAGTTTAGTTTTCCCTGCCTAGCTCTGTTCTGCCCTGCTATAGGCCCAAAGAAGTTTCTTTATTAATCAATGGTAATCACATCATACAGAGGGGAAATCCCACATCACCTCACCTCTTGTGAACTCAATGTGGGCGTTGAGTTTGCTACACTTCTTCCTGTTGTCTTGGGCATATTTAGGGGACCTTGATAAAATTGGGATAATTGTCAACTCCTGGGAGAGCTAGTTGTTGTCCAGACTCAGTGAAATGTAAACATTCAAGACTTATCTGATGTTCTGTTTGGAGTAGTCTGTGAGGCTGGACCACCTCAGCTAGCTTTGAAGTTGTTCTGGATGCAGAATTTCGAGGCAACTGCAATAGAGACATTCTGAGAGGCTGGATCTCCTGGGCTACTTGTCTTCACTGGTGTCTGGTTCTTTTTTTCCCCTGAAAACACATAAACCTTTAAAGGTAACATATATATCTATAGTAATACAGGTATGGAATGCACAGTATGTACAAATCAGCTAAAGATGACTTTTGTTTTATGTTTAAGCAGGTAGAAGACATCTGTCAATTTTATGTCTTTATTAGGCCTTTATAAACTTTATTAGGCCTTATCTTAGGCTTGTCCCCCTAGCTCTTATAACTTATATTAGCCTGTTTATGTTAATCTTCCTTTTGCCTTGTGTCTTTTTACCTTTCTTTCATTCTGTACATCTGATTCTTTCTGTGTCTCATT